>NC_089772.1:5229124-5349124 GCF_040412425.1 Macrobrachium rosenbergii | reverse complement strand
CAGCACACTGATAGACCCTACGCACAATGCACGACTAGTCTCTATCTTCCAGTCATTCTGGAACCTTCTCAATATTAATTCTTCATTTAACACCCGCCCCTTCTCCCCATTTAACCAGCAATTACTTCATCTCTTACTTCTGCTTACCTCCAGTACTTCAGGATCACAAACTATTTGCAACAACTTCCGATCTTATAGAGACTTACAAAACACAGTGATCCACCTTTTCCCCTACAGTATACTAACAGCTTTGCCACATTCTAGTTTTACCCCAACACTTCTCACCTTTTCAGCGTTCTTACTTCATAAGTATTATGCAAACATTTTATCCCAGCATCTTTCACCATTTGCTTCCTTTGTATCTCTATTCTTCTCTCCCAAAACTTTTGCAGAGACCCTGATATTTTCTTGTTTCACCTATTCTCTGGCTTACCTCTTTTCTCACCCTGCAGTTTTATGTTGCATTTAGACCTAACTCACTTTAGAAATCAACGACCTCTGCTCTTTCTTTATCCATCCCAAAATTCAGTGCTCCATCTCCCTAGCTTATACTCGCCTTCATAACCATACTCTTTCTAACATTCAACTTCAAAATTTATCTACTTTTGACTACCATGAATTAACACTGTATCATCTTTCAACTCAGCCAGTCTACAACAAAATTTTACCAGTTCTTGCCCTTCCTTCTCAAATGTTTCATTCAGCTGTTCCACAACTTACATGCCTAAAATTTCGATGCTTTCCAATATCAAATCCGCTATCTGTGTCATTTTCTCATTCAAAACCCAACCATATACTCTCCCACAAATACTAACTGATACTACGTCCTTTTAATTCTTGCAATCACCTCTATACCTTTTCCCTCATACAAAAAGAAGATTATTATTCAAACCCATCCCTCGGGAACCTTTCCCATAATCAGACATACTTTATTCACCCTGGTCAGCTACTCATTACACTATTACTACTATACTGTATCACCTATTGGCCCACTCCCATTTTTTTCAGTCTTTAAGTTTCCCGCTTCGCGTACTAAATCATTCCTTTCACAAACATTATTTAATTTACAGTAAACCCTTACACCCTTGCTTCAGTCAAATCTGTTTCTCCTCTATCCGCAACATTTAGCAACTTCTCAAAATATTTATTCCATTGACACAGGACTAAAGTAGCTTCAAAGAGTAGCTCCGGTTTTTATTCCAAGGACCATTTGTTCATTATCCTTTCTTTGCATTAGCTTCCCTCCCACACAACTTTTCTCCTTAGAGCTCCTGATGAGATCAGCACTAGAACTTTTATACCTTGCTTTTGTACCTCCTTCCTATGTGCTTATCCACAAATACTCATTGTTGACTGAGTGACTTCTGCTTCCAGTTTTGCATGCTCCTCAAAAAACCTCTCCACGTCTGCGTCTTTAACCTTAGATCATTCTCCATCCATCATTACCTTGAGTGATATTCTCATTTTTTTTTTATCAAACTCATTTTTCCCACTTGCTTTTTTCCTCTACATTTTGAAGCCTTCTTATCCCAATATAATTACTTTCCGGTTTTGCTTTTACTTCTACAAGATAATGGTCACTTTCAATCAGTCCTCTTATCAACATTGCATTCATCAACGTGTCCTCCATTTACTCTGTATTACAACATAATCTAACAACCTCTTATTGTTAATCATTTTCCCTTTCCCAAATATAATGTGAAATAGCCATCTTTGGAAAATACATTTTCCAACAGTCGTGCACCTTTCAGCAACCAATAATATATGACTGTATGACTAACTCGTTACCTCTAGGCATTCCATACCTACGAAGTAAATAACCTTTTCTTAATAACCAGCCTTTACAAGCAGCCATTCGTCCTGCACAACAGCCCTTTCTACTTCCCAGCACCTAAAGATAAAGGCTCAAAACGTTCTCTTTTACTCAGTTGCTCACAGAACCTTTTGCAATTACCATAACAATTTTTCTCTTCTGTCACACTCATTAATACTTGAACAGACCTTATACTGACAGTACTACTATTTTAAGCAACCCCAGAGCCTTCAGAACACATCAGGAGCAATCTTCTCTCTTATTATATTCCTGATCACTCTGTCCTTTCACTTTGGTTTTTCTTAGGGCCGAAGCATCCAACATTTTCTTCTTCTACTTCAGTACTTCATATATAATTTCTTTTCCTTTTCTTCTATCCCCTAATACACAGTACTGTAGGTGCTGCTCGCCCCATGTCACCTACCATTTTGTGTTTTTCGTTCCATGATGAATAGTGAAAATGATTTTGTTCTATTTTTCGGCATCCTACACGAGTGAACAACAAAGTTAAATCTTTTTTGGCTTCAATGGGAGAGATTTGCTTGCAAATTAAGGGACATTTCCCTCTACTAAAAAGTCAGAACCCTCCAATATTGTGTATATATATACTGTACATATATATATAGTATATATATAATATTTATACATATATATATATATATATATATATATATATATATATATATGTGTATGTGTGTGTATATGTGTGTGTGCGACTGTAATAACCACAGTGCCCTATATATATACAGTATATATATATATATATATATATATATATATATATATATATATATATATATATATATATATATATATATATATATATATATATGTGTGTGTGTGTGTGTGTGTGTGTGTGTGTGGGTGGATGTGCGTGTGCAATTGTAATAATCACAATGCCCTCTTAACTTCTGGAATTCTTCATACTTTTGGACACGCTTATCACTAGAAAGCCTTGAATAAAATGCAACGTCATTACAATTACATATGAATCTGGTAAAAATTGACCAGTTGATTATATATATATATATATATATATATATATATATATATATATATATATATATATATATATATATATATATATATATATATATATATATATATATATATATATATATATATATATATACTTCTCCATACAGTCGATTTAACGCTAGGAACATAATCACTGCTTAGGTCAACAAAACCGCAACAGTCTTTCTCGGAACATGTCAAGGGCGCTTCGGCTCGTTCGGGAATCGATCCCTGGCCCTCTTGTTAGCAAGGTAAGTATTTTAACCTTTCTAATGGGAATTTACATAACCGTCCTTCAGCCAAGAACCGAACGGCACTTCATTAACGTGGACTCTGAACTTTGGCTCATCAAAGTTACCAGCTTGTATTGCATGTAATGCCTAGGTGTTTTAGTTTTTTTTAAAAGAAACTATCTGCCCGTCCGCACTTCGTCTGTCCGCCTCAGACCTTAAAAACTACTGAGGATAGAAGGCTGCAAATTGGTATGTTGATCATCCACCCTCCAATCATCAAATACCAAATTGCAGCCCTCTAGCCTAGGTAGTTTTTATTTTATTTAAGGCTAAAGTTACCTATGATCGTGCGTATGGCTCCGCTAAAGGTGCCACAACACAGACCACCACCGGGTCGTGCCTGAAAGTTTCATGGGCCGCGGCTGAGAGTTTCACAGGGCGTGGATGAGAGTTTCATACAGCAATATACGCTGTACAGAAAACTCGATTGCGCAGAAGAAACTTCGGCTCAATTTTTTACTTGTTTCTTTTTACTCTAGAAATGAACTCACGTTTAATAGTAAAATAACTTGTGGAGGCGTCCCTTTAGAAGATAGAAAATTCGACGCATATACACCCACTGAGAGAGAAAGCAATGGAGGAATAAAACGGCCTGCAACACTTAGAAGATGTAGTGTTCATGATTTTGTAGTATGGCTCGTAGAGTAAAAAAAAAAAAACTCCTAAAAACGTAAAAGCTATAGTCTGCAATTACTCAGGTACCGGGGAGATATTGATTTCAATGAATACGATCGCAACCCCGAGAAGCAATACCCTAACTGGATATTAACAAAAATACGCCTCTCGATTCCCTAATTAACTGGATAACAGCTCTTTTCACTTCGCGGCAAACTATGTTTTAAAACACATCCATGTTTCCATTATGATATGTACTTCGTGTACTCTGAACAGCTCGTGTCTTCTCTCTCTCTCTCTCTCTCTCTCTCTCTCTCTCTCTCTCTCTCTCTCTCTCTCTCTCTCTCTCTCTCTCTCCACCAGATTCAGAACAATAATACGTCCAGCAATTTTGCTCTCACCCGCCCCGGGTTCTGAATTATTTTTCAATTCTTTAAGAGGCTTTTGTTGTAAGTCTTTCTTGATTAACGACATTGCTCCACCTGCTCCATAACTCGAGCCTCTCTTGTCGACTGAGAAAGAGAGAAGGAAATAAGTACAGGGAATGGATATGAGGGAGAAAAAATACATATGTATATGTATATATACATTATATATATATATATATATGTATACAGTATATATATGTACATATATGTATATATATACAGTACTGTGTGTGTATATATATATATATATATATATATATATATATATATATGTGTGTGTGTGTGTGTGTGTGTGTGTGTGTGTATACAAATATATAAACATATATATATATATATATATATATATATATATATATATATATATATATATATATATATATATATATATATATATATATATATATATAATATATATATATATATATATATATGGAGAGAGAGAGAGAGAGAGAGAGAGAGAGAGAGAGAGAGAGAGAGAGAGAGAGAATATATGTCAGCGATGTTACATTCAAAACTGAGCCAAAAAAAAAATGGCTTCATCCTTGACCTAGAGTGAAATGCGAAAATTGATTATTTGATCAACAATACTATTATCAAAAAACAGCACCAGCACAGAAAGAAATATAACGCTATAGTACCCATCAGGAACCAGCTAATCGAAAAGTAAGAAAGATCTTCCCTACGGAATGAACAGTGTAGTAATCCAAGAATGGAAGGGAAAACAACGGATCATATTGCAGTCTCAGTCACCTAGGGGTGTCGTAAAATTATGGCAATACTCGTACACAACGTGAAGCTGGTATTGCCAGAGTACGTTTTCTGGCATCCTTTTGCATCTTACCTCCAACTTTACGCAAAGTAGTCAATATTTTGGGGCAAAGTCTGAATCGCAGTTTTTAAGGAAGTGCTGGCATGACCTTAACGAACATGCATGATGTCAATTTTACAGAGAAATGAGTATTTGCGACGGCAGTCAATAATTGCACAAAAATATGCAAAAAAAAGTAAAAACGTGCCGAAGTTTCGTCGATGCAATCGAGCTTTCTATACAGCGTATAATGCTGTATGAAACCCTCAGCCACGGCCCATGAAACTCTCAGCCGTGACCCATGAAACTTCCAGCCACGGCCCAGTGGTGGCCCATGTTGACATATATGCATTGCCAGACGCACGATCATAGCAACTTAAACTTTAAATAAAATTAAATCTACTTAGGCTAGAGGCCTGCAATTTGGTACGTTTGATGATTGGAGGGTGGATGATCAACATACCAGTTTGCAGCCATCTAGCCTCAGTAGTTTTTAAGATCCGAAGGCGGACAGAAAAAGTGCTGACGGACAGACAATAGCCATCTCAGTAGTTTCTTTTACAGAAAACTAAAAATGCTGCTTGGGTCTGTAACAGGTGGACAGCAAGACACTTTGAAAAGTGAAAAAAGAATTCGAGTGACGATTTTCTTATAGTTAATGGTCCTACGTCTAATCAGACGAACACTCTGAAGCAAATCCTCCCTTTCTAATCATTTATTGATTGTAAGTTATCTGACGTCATACCTACCAAATCCTTTCACAGAGTTTTGCGCCTGTGGCGATATTTCAGTTAAATGGGTCATCACAAGTGCCACGGTTAGTTTGTTTACGCCACGTTGTGAGCAAATAGCCAGTACTCTCAGACTTTGACCTGTGCCGTAGCCTCCGTACGACAGCCTTCCATAATTTTGGTTTGAGTTCACTTACTTGAGGTTACACTCAGGCACGCTTTCCTTTTTTATCTATTTATCTTCGGATAATAGCTAAGATTTAATTGTCACAAATGATTACTTATGTGTATTTAGTTTTCTTGACTCTGTTCTTTGTATCTCGCAAACATGTAGCCTATTAGTGGAGGCTTGCTAAGCCGGATGATAACCTTTTGGCTCGTATTAAAAGATGAAGTTTTTGATTTGTTTCAAATAATGATTGTGTTGATGGTTTTGATACTGTGGATTCAAATAAAGCATTGGTAAGGATAAACCAGCATTTTCTTGATATGGCCCCACACCAGTAAGGATATTTGAATTTTCAAAACAATATACAACAAAGATGTATGCAAAATCAAAGTAAACAGTCATTACTTGGCTGCTTTGAATATAAGTTTTGTTAGAAAACACCGATTCCTATTTCAGGAAAATTGCCCTATTTATCAAATTCCTGGCGAGTACAAGGCTTGGCACTACTTGTGAGTTTTGGCGGAAATAATTGGTGTCGATTCTGATCATTTTCTATCAGTTCGATGGAACAGGAGCGTACGAGAACTCGCAAACCTGCGCAAAAAATAAGTAATTTAAGTGCCGGCAAGATCTTTCCTTCTTAAAAGTTCCATTTCTGTCTCCCCTAAATGTGACTACTTTTAACAGCCACAAGGCCAACCTCTAGAAAAATTTTCCTAAAAATCCTGACGTGATTTTAAGTGTCACCAAGCTAACAGACAACTGAACAGACAAACAGAATAAAAAAATGACCTTCCTGTCAAAGGAACTAAATCCGAATATCTAGTTAATATATATATATATATATATATATATATATATATATATATATATATATATATATATATATATATATATATATATATATATATATATATATTATTTATATATATATATATTATATATATATATATATATATATATATATAATGTATATGTGTTCGAAAAGAACAACCACTACCCACTCTCTCTCTCTCTCTCTCTCTCTCTCTCTCTCTCTCTCTCTCTCTCTCTCTCTCTCTCCTTACCGACCATCCCTTTTGCAGTTGGAGGCAGCCGTGCTGCTAAATGTTTGGAAATTGGCTGGTACCTCGGCAGCTCCCAAGATACTATAGATATGGATTTTCCTTTTGGCTGTGGCCCAAAGAGAACAACTTTGGAAAGCAATAAAGATGAATGGAGCATTACACCGGCTGTAGAGATCATGTACTCCAAAGGCGCAGACACCTTTATATATATATATATATATATATATATATATATATATATATATATATATATATATATATATATATATATATATATATATATATATATATATAATATATATATATATATATATGTATATATATAGACTATGAAATTTATGCCACTATACACGAGTCTTATTGATGAAACTGGTCAGGATTTAATCCCGTGTTTCATACTCCCTGTGGTATACTTGCATGTATACATCACGTGTTCTGGTGATTTAAAAGTTAAGTATACCTTAGTTTAACCACACCACTGAGCTGATTAACAGCTCCCCTAGGGCTGGCCCGAAGGATTAGACTTATTTAACGTGGCTAAGAACCAACTGGTTACTTAGCAACGGGACCTACAGCTTATTGTGGAATCCGAACCACATTATAGAGAGAAATTAATTTCTATCACCAGAAATAAATTCCTCTAACTCTTCACTAGCCGGCCAGAGACTCTAACTTGGGCCTAGCGAGTGCTAGCCCACAACTCACCGACTCGCCTAACGAAGAGCTTCTGATGATTTAAATATATATATATATATATATATATATATATATATATATATATATATATATATATATATATATATATATATATATATATATATATATATATATATATATATATATATATATATAGATATATAAATATATATATATGCTTTAAATCACCAGAACACGTGATGTATACATGCAGGTATACCACAGGGAGTATGAAACGCAGGGATTAAATCCTGACCAGTTTCATCAATAAGGCTCGTGTATAGTGACATAAATTTCCACTGTCTATATATAGATATATATATATATATGTACTGTATATATATATATATATATATATATATATATATATATATATATATATATATATATATATATACTATACCATTGAACATACGCGGTTGACAAAGTATACGTCACCTCGGACGGATGAGGTTAGGTATCCGCCTTCTCCTTCTCCTCCTGTCAGTGTTATTGTTTTGTTATGTTCGTTGGTACAGTCACTCTACCATATCTAATGCAAATACTGGTACTGCGTATCAGTCCTCTTGACAAAGACAACACGTAAAAAATGAGCCGCAATCGAATTTTCTGTACAGCGTATAATCAAGGCCACCGAAAATGGATCTATATTTCGGTGGTCTCGGTATAATACTGTATGAGCCGCAGCCCATTAAACTTTCACCCGCAGACTGGTGGTGGCCTGTCCTATATGGTTGCCAGACGCATGATTGTGGCTAACTTTAACCTTAAATAAAATAAAAACTACTAAGGCTAGAGGGCCGCAGTTTGGTATGTTTGATGATTGGAGTTGGATGGTCAACATACCAATATGCAGCCCTCTAGCCTCAGTGGTTTTTAAGATCTGAGGGCGGACAGAAGAAGTGCGGACAGAAAAAGCGCGGACGGAAAAAGTGCAGACGGACAGACAAAGCCAGCACAATAGTTTTCTTTTACAGAAAACTAAAAATGGTTAGGAGGGGCAGTGTCCTAGTTCAATGACACTACAAATGTAAATGGAAATTGAAAAATTGTGATTATATGCATGTACTGTTTGGTCCAGAAATGCAAAAGAGTGAGTATGAAAGCGTGACTTTGTTGGCTGATTTAAATGCAATGGTGAGTGATGAGTAAGAATGTGTAGTGGTTAGGTTGGGGGTCCTCGGCGAATATGTTTGAGGAGTCTCTTTGTTAGGCTAAGTGTTAATGCAAGGGAGAAGGGAGATAAATTATTTGCTGTACAGATGAGAAGAGTAGTTGCTGGAGTTATATTTAATCATCCCCTGATTGAAACACAATATGAAAAAGAACTGAATTTTAGTTGAAAAGGAAGGGTTCACATTGCGGTTATGGATATAATCAAGACGCGTGAGTTTGTCAGGAAAGAAAACAAAATGGTATAGCCTATAGCGAGGCAATGGATGAAAAATGGTCAAGAGGAAGAAGTACCTACATATGTAAAATTCATTGACGGGTTATTGACTAAGAAGGGAATATTTATGGGTACAGGGACATAAGGAGAAAAAATAAAATCAGTGCATTGAAGGATAATGAAATGGCAGGGTTATGATTGCATTTGATATGCTGTAGTGTAGAGTTAATAAAATAATTAGGATAAGTTAAAAGGTTCCACAGGGATGGATGAGAGGAATTTTTGTTCCTTTGTATGAAGGGAGAGACTGCAGGAAGAAGAGTGATCAACATTACCTTGAATATCTCAGGTGTGTGACAGGGTTTTGACTGAGATAGTAAGACATAACACAAGGGGTGATGCTGGAACAGCATTCTTAGTTTAGAGAAGAGAATGTGTGGATCAAGTGTTTGTTGTGAAATGGTAGTGTAAGAGGTTTAACAGCACAGGGAAGAAAAGTTGTATGTGGCATATACAGTACTGTCCTGAGAAACGCAAGGATCCATCCAAGAAAATTAGGTGAGTATTGTAGTGGGCTTAGAGGGAGGGGAAGTCGATGTGCCGCTCAGGTCTCAGGTGTAGGATCTTGAAACGCTCAACATTGTTCATCCTGTAATGTGAGCGGAAAGTTAATGGATGAATATGCTAATGAGTGTTGGCCTGCTTTCCTCTGTCGGAACCACACTACGGGAAACAGCTTATTGAGAGGTCATGATATTAGTCCCACTCGCAAAATAACCTGGATTCCTTTTCTGGGAGGGGGGAGGAGGCTTTCGTCGCTTTCCATTAAAGCCCATTGTGCTTCCTTGACCCTAGCCATAACTTAAGTGCCTGGAACTTAATCAACTGTGGTATGTTGCAGTGAGGCTTGAGAAGAACACACGGCTAGCAACCTCATCCAGAATACTTGCTGAGAATTGGAAAGGTAAGACCTCTCGGAGCCACCACGTCATATATATATACTGTATGTGTGTGTGTGTGTGTGTGTGAGTGAGTGAGTATTAATATCTCTTAGCCTAAGATATCACCCTTGAAATGTTAAATTCTAGGACACGTGCCTAAACCAACTTACAGGTGGAGTTTGAAGATTATATTTTTATCTATTTTCCACGGAGTAATGCCCAGAGCGCTGTTGAATATTCATTGCCGTTTAGCAAATAGAGCACCTGACCATTTCATTAACGAAACTCCATTATGACCCTGAAGCATTTTATGCTGATTGCCACAACTACGTTTTTCACATTCCATTTCTTTTGCGCAACTTTTTTTTATCGTTGTGATAAGTCCATTTAAGCCGAAATATCTAAGGGAGAGCTGTCAATGTTGTTTCGTTTATAATTTATTTCTTTCACTACTCAAGATTGCATAGAAAAGTAAGATATATATATATATATATATATATATATATATATATATATATATATATATATATATATATATATATATATATATGTGTGTGTGTGTGTGTACAGAGAGAGAGAGAGAGAGAGAGAGAGAGAGAGAGAGAGAGAGAGGCTTAGGGAAGTTAAAGGCAAAACATTTCAACCAGTTTTTTCACCGGTGAACCATGAATAAAAAAATCTTTCAGTACTGAGAGAGAGAGAGAGAGAGAGAGAGAGAGAGAGAGAGAGAGAGAGAGAGAGAGAGGCTCAGGGAAGTTAAAGGCAAAACATTTCAGCTATTTTTTTCACCGGTGAACCATGAATAAAGAAAAAATCTTTCAGTACTGAGAGAGAGAGAGAGAGAGTTTCCGTGAGTCGGTGTATGCGTGTGCGTCTGTATGTGTAGATGTGCAATAATGACATACTGTACCGCTCCCAAAAAATATACGTCAAAGACTCGTTATAACACTTGCTTACGAAGACATTTTGCAGACTTCCAACCCAACCCAGTCCCTCAGGAGCAACCCGCCTCCCGCTAAGTTCCCCAACGAAGAGGACCCCCGAGGCAGATCTGGAATTCTTAACTTTGGGCCGCATCGTCGTGTTGTCTCTCGAAGAGAGCCGGGGGAACTCTACACGCTCTGGCACACGTGAAGCAGAAGTAGTTTGGTGGGCAAAAGGGATGAGTGGGGAGGGGAAATAAATTTCTTTGGCAAACTACCTCGGTAAAAGTGAGTTCACTTTAAAAATCTGGCTGACTGACAGACTGAATCTCACTGACTTGGCTGGGCCTCGCAGACAAATTTACTTTGACAGACTAAGCTTTCAAGTCTCACAGACAGACTGAGCCTGAAAGTATCAGTAAAGATATAATTACAGAATCAAACTCTGAGAAAATCAGACTTTTGACAAACAAAAATTTCGCCATTTTTTTTTAGATACTAACCACATTTAGAAATAAAATAGAATTTTACCTGCCTAAACTTTTTGCTTAACGGTTCATTTGTATTCCTTGGCAAAAAAGGAATTATGATGCTAGAATTTGCACTGTATTATGTTCTGAATTAATTACACGCCACAAGGTTAAGCGCTCACTTTCGCTGTGTGTATCCATCTATGATTTCCTCCGTCAGTAACAATGATGGTCCATGGGCACAGAACTCTACGTTTAGACTTCCCATCGCCCAGTGTCAGCCTCTCTCACCACTGGCCCTCTCTACGAGCATGTAAAATGTAGGTACTTTGGCCTGAGCCAGGGTCGGTTGCCGACTCGATCATTTTATATGCTCGTCAGTTTTGGCGGGGGATCAGAAATTGTTGTCCCGACCCTCTCACATATCACCATTATCTTAGGTAATAAGATGAGCAAAAAGAGAGTGATGATGATGATGATGATGATATTCAAGATACAAAACCGTTCATTTTGACAGGAAAACAGAAGTTCGAGCAGACGCAGACGGCGTCCTCAGAGTACAGTAACTGCGAATCAGACAATTGAGCAATGAAAATACATGATTGCGAACAGAGCGCAAACAAACAATGCAAAGGTAAAAAATTTCGAATTGTGAACGAACATTGTTGGTATAAAAGTGACCATTCAACAGATAATAAAAACTGAAGCGCTGGCGGCAGAGTTTTAATTTTTAATCACAAAGGACCGACTAACTGATGTTTACTGAACTCCGGCGTCTGGTAAGAACTCATCATTTTTGGCTTAAATTTGCTTGAATAAAATGTGAATGAAGGATTGCAAAGTAAAACAGGAAACGTAAAATTTGGCTGATTTAGGCAAAAGTTTTCTAAAGAAAATGGAGAGAGAGAGAGAGAGAGAGAGAGAGAGAGAGAGAGAGAGAGAGAGAGAGAGAGAGAGAGATTGTCTGTCAACCATTTCTGCCAGACATTGACATTGTTAAACAATAGCTATTGAAGTTCTGAAGAGGAAAATTAATTTTCCAAATTTCCGTGTTTAACTTTTTGCATTTGAATGCAAATTCAAAAAAATCGTGGAAAATGGGTCTCAGGTTGCGTTCATTAAGTTCGTTTTTCTATCCGAAAATATTTCCTTGCATCCAACAATCCAGGTTTTCCATGTTTTTCCCTTTTCTCGAAACCTTTGAACGTCAGATATCAATCAGACCTTAGTAAAACGGGACGTTGAGAAATGCAGATCCAACAGCCTATTATTTCAAGTCACTGATGGGTTTAATGTTTCCACAGCCTAAATTTAACACTCGAGCCCAACGTGAATCAATGAATTACCCTTGTTCGTTCAAGAATAAGATGGTGCATGACCTGGAATGAATGTTCTTTTCTACTGTCCTCATGAGTTAGGCTGATTTTATAAATCTTGGGTGTGGACTTGAGCCTAATTCCTTGACTTAATTGTAACTGATATACCGTTAACTTGAAAGAATGATTAAATCATTATCTCTCTCTCCACAGAGCGTCAATAACATGGAGTGACGATCTCCCTGCCGAGTGTGTGACCTCGGGCGGCCATATTGAAAGTCCTGGTCCGGTTCATAGTACTATGCTGTAGAGACGAAGCACTACAGCAGCTTTGCTTTTTTAGTTTTCTGAAAAGAAAAACTATCGTGCCGGCTTTGTCTATGTGTCCGCACTTTATTCTGTCCGCCCTCAGATCTTAAAAACTACTTAGGCTAGAAGACTGCAAATTGGTATGATCATCCACCATCCAATCATCAAACACACATTATGGTTAAATTTAGCCATAATCGTGCTTCTGGCAATGCTATAGGATAGGCCACCACCAGGCTGTGGTAAAAGTTTCATAGACCGGGCTCATAGAGCATTTACCAAGACCACCGAAAGATAGATATATTTCCGGTGGCCTTAATAATACACTGTACAGAAAGCTCAATTGTGCCAAAGAAACTTCGGCGCATTTTTTACTTGTTTTTCCTCTTGTTTAATTATTATTAAATACATTAATTTTATGGGTAAACTGACCACCACTGTAAAATATATTTCGAAATATTTCTATTCTGAAGTTTACTGTAGTTGAAGTAAAGAATTTTGCAATCTAACTGTATAGTGTCAAATATTTGTAAACAGAACCGACGATAGAAAAAGCTAGCAGTCATTTCTTTCCGTTCTAAGGCTTTGGCTTTGGAACGACAATGAGAAAGAATAGTTAAGTAAGGAACGCCATAAAGTAATTTTCACTTATTTGGAATAATTACAGGCCTATAGTAAAATCCATCACTCTTTGCAGCTAAGCCACACCCACTGCTTACGTCACGACCATTCCTTGAAGCTGACTGGTTGGAAATGGTTTCGAAAAGTTGGTTAATCCATGGTTCTTTTCATCTTCATTAACTTAGAAATGGTTGTTTTACCGAACTAAAATAAGTTCTGCTGATTATCAAAAGGAAACGTTATATTATCCCCTGAAATAAAATCAAAATACACATCCCCCTAAAAATGGTAAAAAAAAAAAAAAAAGGAAAATATGAATGAAGTCATGAGTGTTCTACGACGTTGAAATGTTGTTTTTCGTAAATGAGGTTCACCTGACCCCGGAGGTGACACAGGGAATGTCAGCATTCGAATCAGTGCACTTGAATCACAAGATAATGATAATTACCATCTGATATTGTCAAGCGTGTTCACCATTTTAAATTTAAACACAGGCTGTCTCAGAGGTATGCAGACTGGTATTTCATATTGATTTTAGGAAATTGGACTGCATTTTAATAGTCATAAAATCGATTTCATTGCAATCGTTTACACATTCGGTGGGATGACAAGCAGTGACTGCACTCTACAAAACCAGAATATGCCTGTTTAACTTACAGTTACAGTATGATAGGCAATACGAGTCACTCTGGATATAATTTGCTGAGAATTTTCTTCAAGGAAATTATCTCCTTTCGAAATAACAGGATCATAAAAAATGACGTAGACCTATAATATCCTGTCTTTTTGTCGGTTTACGCAGCTTATGACGTTTGGATTATAAGCCTATCTTATATTCAGCAGTATTATTGCAGTTCTTGTTGTAGTTATTCTTTTTTTGTTGCTGCTGTTATCGTGCTTGTAAAGTCTTCAAAAATTTTTCCTGTGGTAACCTAACACTGCAAAATAAACATACACCTATTCATAAAATACTCGCTACTATTGTTAATTTAAATTCAGTTATTTGTTTTAATTAAAAGTAATTGAGATCTGCAGTGGCGTCGCTGGGGGGAGAGGCATGGGAGCCCCTCCCCCCGTCAGATGTCTGGCCCTCAGCTGAAATTCCCCTTGTAGCTCAACTTTAACCCTTAGGTGGTCAAAAGCAGAATTATAGTTATAGGTTTTTAACACAAATGACTGTTTGTTCATGATATTTTGATCCAACTTAATGTTATCAACGTATTTATGAAGTGATTAAAACTATAGTTACAGTTTTGAATAAGTGCAATGCAATTTGCTACTGCTACTTAGAGTTAATTTCAAGGAAAGGAGATGAAGAAGAGGGATTGGGATAGGTTGAAAATTTGAAGAGATTTTGGAGGGTCATAAGTCTTTTGTGTTATTGATGATATGCACTATTTTGATATATTTACAAGAGAAGGATATTACTATACTATAGTTGAAAATTAACACTTGACAACAGAAATTAGGCTAGTGTTGTATATAAAAGGTTGTGGAAATTTACATTGCAACATTTGATACATTTGCACATGGTAAGAGTTGAAAATTAAATGAAAATTGAGCTTTACTAATACTATTATTTTCCTTCATTCACATGGCTATATACAGTACATTCTAGAATAGTGTATTTCACTAATTACAGAACTGGTACATTAGTTTTGTGCAATTTTCTTTGGTTCCCTCAACAAATATCTTCGCCCCACCTAGCGTCCCCCTCCCCAAACCCCCGCAATGATGGGATGCCAGCTACGCCACTGACCATCTCATACATAACTTTTACAGCTATCACTTATTTTTTCCTTATTTCGTTATGTATCTTATGATGCCTTCCTACCATAACCTTCATTTACATAGAAATGCAACCGCAGCCTCATCACAGTAATATAATTTGTTATCCCTTTTGTAAATATATATTTTCAACATAATTCGTTGAGAGCAGTCCGATAGTTGTAAGGCTGAGACAGCGCTATGATTGGTCTGTGTGCCATCGGCTACAGGCCAACAAATTTTACTTTCATTCTCTATGGTATAAGTGGCGTTACATTTACCACGGCCATCGACGCACGTACATATGTACAGTCACTCAATAATGTTTTGCAACATGTTCCAGAAGTTTTCGTTCACCTAACTAATTTGTTCTTTTGATATTTACAGGAAATGTAATTTTTTATTCGATTTTGGTTATTAATCATACGGTTAACAATATAAAAAGAATGGTGAGTGAAAAATTCATATTACGTAAAATGACGAAACATTTTGAAAAATTTCACTTTAGATGATTGGGCAAAGAGTCAAAGAAGAAACTATATTTCAATCCAGATAAAAGCTCATTGACTAATAAAATAATATTGAATAACCATCAATGAAGTTATATATAAATAAAGAAAGAAAGAATTCAACCATTATCGTTGTCAAAAACAAAAAGAAAAAATCTCATAACGTCGTATGTTATCGTGTGACTCCACATTCGGGCAGGAAAAGTTTAAACTGTCTCGTCACTAGCACCGATATGATGGGCAACAGACTAAGCGGCACCACAATCATTAGCTCCATAAGACTAATGTTTCTATCGTAGATATTGCTCGGCAGCTTAGCCAACCATGTATAGAGGGATGGATACAACAACAGAGAGAACGAGGGAACATGATAAATTCATTGTAAAACTGGAGGACAACCCCATTGTTGCAATCATCATCGGATGATCACTGAAGGAGCTCCGCCTAACTCCCCTGACAACCGATGTTGCCATTACGCCTCTGTCATTGCTGCTCAAACCATCCGTAACAGGCTACAAGAGACCAAGATATTATTTCATCATACTCCTGCCAAGAAACACTTCATATCAGCAAAACACAAAGAATAGAGGCTAGGGTTTGTGTTATAATATAATCCAGCTGCCGATGATTTCTGTACGAGTCATCTTTTGGATGAGGAGGAGACATTCTCCACTGATGAGCATGGTAGCCTTCTTCACTGCTGGCATCCGCATTAACTAAATTAATGTTGAACTTCTAGCTAATTTTAATTCTTTAGAAACTTAGATAATAAGAAATACAACAATAGGTGTTATATATTCAGTTAACCCTCAGAGGCATCAAAGTGATAGGCCTAAGTATTACCCATGATAACGGCGGCATTATATATATATATATATATATATATATATATATATATATATATATATATATATATATATATATATATATACATATATACTGTATGTAACTATGTATTACAAAATAGACGTGAAATCTGTTAGTCTAGTTCAGTATATTTTATATTAAGTTTCACTAGTCACACATAGGATTAGTATTCAAAAATTTAATCAATAATAATGTGAAGGAAATCTTTACAAAAGTCGTATTTGTTGATGTCAATAAGACTAATAGTTCAACTTGTAAGAGTCGTGGCCTATGTCAAGGAGATAAAACAACGATAGTGATGGCAGTTGGAGATGAAAATATTAAAACAATAACAGTGATGACCTCTGAAGTATTACAGTAACACCCTTTAATTAAGTAAAATATGACAACAGTAAGCAGTATCAGAAAAAGCCCTGTTTAAGGGAAACTGCAGGTAATTTCTCGGACCCAACACTAGTGTTCAGTCGTTTCATGCGCTTACAACTGAGTTGCCAAATAGCGCCAGATGTCGTTATTATCAGCTGTTGTCCGAAAAGTTTTGAAGCATGTTGCAAAACTTTTTTGAGTGATTGTACATGTATATGCATGTTTATATGTGTACATATCACCGTATACATGCATATACATTATATATCGTGGGGTCGGAGCTACTATATTAATTACAAGCTACTCTATTTCCAACAGATACGGGCAGGAAAACTATTTACAATAAGAAATTGACATAAAGGCCTATGCCCTGTCATTGCCTCAAAATATAAGAATTTGATATGTAGGCCTATGCCCTGTCATTGCCTCCAAGTATAAGAAATCGACGTGTAGGGCTATGCCCTGTCATTGCCTCAAAATATAAAAATTTTATGTGTAGGCCTATGCCCTGTCATTGCCTCAAAATATAAGAAATTGATGTGTAGGCCTATGCCCTGAAATTACCTCAAAATATAAGAATTTGATGTGTAAGTCTATACCCTGTCATTGCCTCAAAGTGTAAATTGACGTGTAGGCCTCTGCCCTGACATTCCCTCAAAATATACAAATTTGATGTGTACGTCTATTCCCTGTCATTACCTCAAAATATAAGAATTTGATGTGTAGGCCTATGCCCTGTCATTGCCTCAAAATATAAACTGATGTGTAGGCCTCTGCCTTGTCACTGCCTCAAAATATAAGAATTTTATGTTTAGGCCTATTCGCTGGCATTGCCTCAAAATATACGAAATTGATGTGTAGGCCTCTGCCCTGTCATTACCTCAAAGTATAAGAATTTGATGTGTAGGCCTATGGCCTGCCTTTGCCTCAAAATATAAGAAATTGACGTGTAGGCCTATGCCCTGTCATTGCCTCGAAATATAAGAATTTGATGTTTAGGCCTATTCCCTGTCATTACCTCAAAATATAAGAATTTGATGTGTAGGCCTATGCCCTGTCACTGCCTCAAAATATAAGAATTTGATGTGTAGGCCTATGCCCTGTCACTGCCTCAAAATATAAATTGACATGTAGGCCTATGCCCTGTCATTCTCAAAATATAAGAATTTGATGTTTAGGCCTATGCCCTGCCATTGCCTCAGAATATAAGAATTTGACGTGTAGGCCTAAGCCCTGTCATTGCCTCAAAATATAAGTTTGACTGTAGCCCTAATCTCGCAATATTAACAGTTGTCATGCAGGATCGATTATGTACGCCAACACTAGTTAGTTCTACCAAAAAAAAAAAAATCACCAAGATGCTTGTATATCCAGGTTAAGCATGATCAAAAGAAAAAAAAAGATGTACAGACAGAATGATCCAAGATATTCATAATGATATTATAGAACTCAATGCACCTTTTATCGGAGATATCAGTTGCAGACTTCACAAATTCCGGGAACTAAATCTATGGTGTCAACCTTCGTGCACGGACTTCAACATTACCGAACGGAGTCAAAATTTAAATTTTCATATGGACTGTTAAACAGTGTGACGTCATTCCCCTTTCGAGAGCTAGCCGGTCACTGGCGTGCAACGGGTGGGGCTTATGCTGCAAAGAGCGTTGGATTTTGCTAAAGCGCTTGTTAGATTGAGATTTTTTTTCTTTATGCTGTTACCATTCTTAAAGACTACTCTTTCCATAAAGAAATTATTTTTATATATTAGAAAACAATTTGTACTTAGAGAAAGGTTTAAATGATATATAGCACCTTACCAAATGAGTAATCTGAGGGCATAGGTCTAGCCTAGGCTACCAAATTTTATTAATTTAAGCCTAGGTTTGTTACACATAAAAATTTCGAGTATTTTTCACTTCGATTAGAATAACAGAAAGTCTTTTCTAGGATTTGGTTAAGTCGTCCTAAAATACTTTCACGGTAACATGTTTAAAAGACGAGACTTGTTGACAAAACCACTAACCTACAACATCTACTTACTATTAAAGCCTTTTCAATACCAGACTAACTCATTTTTATTTTATATGTCGTCGCATATATACGATCAATGAAGTTTCGATTTCAAGACCGAAGTCGCCATTACCCTTAAGTGCCACAATAATATGTTGAAAGTATGACATCTTGACACAGAAAGGGTTTGCTACAAATGAAAAAAACTGCTATTTTATGTTGAAAGTATGACATCTTGACACAGAAAGGACTTGTTACAAAAAAACAGCTATTTTAACTTAAAATAGATTAATAGTTGTTGCTTTCTACGTTTTGTTTACGTCGTCCTGAAACGCCCTCCACAAGTGTCATGTTTCCGAATTTCGTTGAGAAACCAAGAATGGTGGTATGCATTTTGTTACTCTCTAACACGGCCTTTGATGTCTAAAACTGGAAAAATGTTGGTTTAGCCTATATCATACAAGCCTAAATACGTAATGCAGATAATTCTTAATGACTGCCAAAATACAGCAGGTGTCCTCATGCATCAGTGTCATACCTATAGGCCTACGTACTACTAAGCATTTTCAACAACCATCAACATCGATCTTGCTTTATATCACGTGGCATGTACATATTAATGATATTCTGATACCAAAATTAAATTGCCACTACATTTACGTCCCACGATAATATGCTGAACATATGAGACATGTTAAGAGAAAAAGGGGATCTACTTCTACGACGACATCTGCCTAGCACGAAATTAAGGATAAATAAATTTGATTATGCTTCGTTTACCTGTGAAATGTTATCCCGTTTTCTCTTGGAGACTTGTTTTTCCTATTTTGGCAACTATCAGCCGTGCACTGTACCATTATTGCGATCAGGATAAAAAAAATCACAGTCGCACTAAGCCGCTGTTCAACTTGCGCGGTTACCAGATGTTTCAAGATGGCGGCATGGCAAGGCTCTGCAGCGCCGCCCTGGTGGAAGACCACCGAACTATGCAGCGCTAGATATTTACCCTCTCTCTCTCTCTCTCTCTCTCTCTCTCTCTCTCTCATAACCTTGATACTGTTACAGGCATGTAGTTAAATTAAGAACAAAACAGGAAGGAAACAACTTTCTCATGGTCTTACCATTGAAACCTGCAAGAAGATAAATGAAAACGCATTTCCCCCTGGTGTATCTGCTTGGTTAGTCCTACTAATTTATTGAAGGCACCTAGAGACTAGTAGTGGGCAAAAGGCTTGCAGCAAAATGTGTATCTCATGCTGAATCACACTAATATAATCCGTTGGTCCCCGTAATTAAATCATCTAAATATTTCCGAGAACTGACTAAAAGCGCAAACTTCAAATCTTCTTGACTTACTTCTGGAATGGAATGGAATGGAATATGAGATTTGGGCATAATAGAAATAACGAGTTTAAAATAACAATTCTAAAGATCAATGTTTAAAAAATGATAAAATCGAAGAGATTTATTTACTACTGGAATTAAAACTGACAAAAATAAGGTAAAAAAAGACATACCTATATAAAATTGTGAGATATTTTCATAAAAACCAGGGTCTTTAAACAAAATTCATAACAGGGCCAACTCCAATTTCAGTCATGGTTTTACCACCTAGATGGTACTTCCGCCTTTCATTAGCATACCTAGTGCAGTGAACCAGATTGTGCTCGGCTGCCAAAGGGCTATCACAGTGAATACACACTGGAGCACTACTACCATCAAAAAGAAAACTGCCAGTCAACAGTGACCAATCCTCGGCCTTGTTAGAATAACTTCAGTCCCACTGTCGCTCTGATAGGATGATTGCCAAAACCCTATTTGAGGTCTAATTGTCTTTAACATCAAAGATTTCCTCTTCTGAAAATTCATATAAATTTTGGTGGAAGATGACACCTTTGGCATAGCTAAAATTGCAGTGAGGCTTTACTTTTTTGATCTTACCTTCTGGGGTAATCCTCCAGTTGGATATCATGGCTGCCAGTTGTTGGGACAGAGTATTACGATAATATGATCATGCCCACCCTAATCATATTATTGGCAAACTGGACAGAATGCCGGGAGCCCTATCTCCAAAACCAGACCACCCCTGAAGTCCATGGTCCCCCTGCAGAATAGCTCTGCCCTTGAGCTATCAATCTCATATCTCTCTGATCGAAACGTTATCGGGTAGTTGATGATCCTACCACAGTTTCCACTACTGTATTTAGCTTGATATAAACCCAGTCCTAACTATGATACCTTTCCTATTCATCAGGTCCAATAAATTTTACCAAAAATGGGAAATTCCATATAAATTAACCCAAATTAATGTGATGTATATGGGACTCCTGGACTCTAATCCAGGAACAAATTCCAGGGGTTCAAGAGCCCACTACGTCTAAGGGGGACTACATCGAGGGTAGGGGGGGTTTATTTCTGGAGGTCCTACTTCTGCCCTCATCCAACCCATGAGGCATGTGTTGATTACAGTTTATAAATTCCTGATATAACTTTCTTTCCTATGTTATAACAGGTTTTTAAATTAATGTCTTGAATTTTCTTTTGAATGCCTCTATGTTTCAGCATCTTTTTAAACCTGGGTTCAATGCATGAAGTAGACTGCTCAAACATCCGTTTCCCATCTTGATTCCACTGCTCTAAATTCATTCAGGCTATTACATGCAATCAAACCTTCAGCGGCATATTGCTGTAGAGTGGCTAAATATTTCAGTCTTACTTGGTTAGCAGAGGATGGCCTAGAGCTCTCAAGGGAGAGCAAGAGTCAGAGTTTAAGTACCGTAAGTAACTTCTTTTTAGTGATACGGCATGGTCATATTAATTCCATTAATCACTAGGCACAAGCTAGGTCATCTACCAGTCGCCCTGAGAAGTCGTCAGTATAAAGAAAAGACACTATGTGCATCTGGAATGATGAGACTTTATTTTCAGAAACTGGCCTCTTTTGAAGCATGTGGACAGAAAACCAATGACAGGTAAGTGACTGAGCATAAGAGCAGAAAAATAGCAATAGGTAAGTGTGTGACTTTGGGGAAGTTTTGTGATTAGCTGTGCACCAAGGCTTTACAATTTTAGCAAGCAAAATTGATTATTCAATAACATTCTCACAATAGCTTAACATATCCATTATTATGTATTCAAGATCAAGTAACTGTATCATCACATAAACAATCCATACATAGTATGTATATGCAACACAGTATGTATAAATATCCTGTGTACAACTAACAGTAAAATAACACCAATGACCAGGCTAACCATAAAAGGTAAACAGTTGTATACAATGTAAGTGTGATACTATTGCACTGAGCAACAATGCCCTGTTCCAGTAGCACCTGGCTTTCTTATAAGTAACAAAGTCTGTTATGTAACAAACACCTTCTATTGTGGCTTAAAGGCTAACTGCAGTTCCACAGAGTTGCTAACCTAAACGAACCTGTAATTTACACTTTACTTTCAATTTTAAGAGATTTATTTAAAAATGCATCACATCTAAAGCATTAGCAGGGCACAAAAATTACAATGATGCAGCTGAAGACCACATAAGTTTGTTGATGTGGTGTTATATTTGCATTTTTTATGGGTCCAGTTTTCTAGTAAAGGCGAGTTGAAAAGTCTGCCACTCTCACTCACTAAAGTGAAACTAGTGCACTCTTTACACCAGGCCAGAGTAGTAATGACCACAAGTTTCAGCAAACTGTTGCATTTGTACATTAGGTAGTGTGTATTGTACCACAAGTCAGCCATATGTACTAACAGCTACTGAGTTAATAGTTACAGTCATTTACATATTACATACAGGAAATGATTATACCAAACAATGCTCATGCACCTCTCTGTCTCTTTTATATGCCTCTCAATACAACAATCTAGGAAAGTAATTTTAACCATTACAAAATTAGGCATCTACTTGAAGGCAGTATCTCATGGGCTTTAGTGTTGAGGAGGCAATGCATCTCCCAGTGCCTGCAAGTGAACCTGTGTCAGCACTCACATTATGGCATCAGGGATAACGAATAGGCTGAGTGAGGCATTTGACTCTGGGGAGGCTGATAAAGGCGGCGGGGTGTGACATCACAACAACAACGGCATCATCCTTGTGGGTGGAGCTTATGGAATGAGTGAAAGACTGATCGTCTGTTGTCTTGAATGTCAATCGTGTCAGGGTTCTCACGTTCTGTGTGGAGTGTACTTCAGCGCCGAGATGGCAACGCTTTCGGAAAATAGTGACAGCGTGGCTTTGCCGCAGCATTTCATTGATATGTATAAAGTCATGTAACAAAAATTACATGAGGGGAGATGAAAGAAATGCCGCGTATGAGAAACTTTAGAAATTTTCAGGGAAATGAAAAAACCTTGAGAATCTGCCACAGGTCCCAAGATAAAATTAAGGGGCAGGTGAGTGACTACCCTGTGGTAGAATGAAGGCAGCGATGCCTGCAATCTAGACACCTGCCCCCATTGCCCAGACGCACCAAAAGTTTATCTGAAAGGACCATTCCCTGACTTTGCCTATCATTGGGTGACATCCTTCTCCCATATTTAGAAGACATAATTTTGTTGTGCACCTCACAAAGTTAGAAAGGAAGGATGCTCCTGGACACCTCCTGTGACAGCAACAGATAAAATGAAATTGACTATGGTAAATACTGCTCTCAAAACTTGCCTTACCCTTATCTTCCACTCATCTGTTTATAGTTGTCTTTTCCTTCTAAACATTTTCATTTTTCATTTCAGCATTGAGTTTTCTTCAACTTTAACTTCTTTCACAATGATCAAACATAATAGATGGGTTTTTGATCTACACACTTGTATATAAAATCTCAGAAATATTGTGTGTTCACATCCATTAAAGTGTTTATTTGTTTTTGCTATTGCAGTTGGAAACTGTTTTGAATACTTAGAAAATTGTTTATACTTAGTCAAAATAAATTTCAATGCTTTAAATTTTATTTTCTTGTCATTGTGAGCTTGGCTACAATTACCTTATGTTAAAATTAACCATTCCATAATACTAAGAATGATAAAATTCACTATCTCTAGTAGTTCACTTAATCTGTCATTTATAATTAAATCTTGTCTATTGGCCAGTCACGATCAAGATTAATGCCATCTTGCCTGGGGAGTTGCAGTGTTAGTAAATACACAGAGATCGTAAAAACCATCACAATTAGGTTGACTATGAATGGATTTTCTGAATATGAATGTCACTGACACACCAACATCTCTGTCAATCTTAAATGGGTTAATATGCATAAGTAAAAAGCAAAACATAAGATGCACAGTGTAACTTGTTTTATTTTATTTTAAATATATTTTAGAAACTTTCACTAAATTCCAACTCAAAAGAGCTTGTATCAGGCATCACTGCTCCTAATTACTTGAAAGATCAGCCTCATTAATCCTTTCTCCACCTAGTGTCACTTCATCCCTTTGTGCATCCACTGTCCTCATCACTTCTGTTTTTCTTAGATTTATCTGCAGTCCCATCTCCAGATAGACATTACATTCTGTTAACCAAGTTATGTAAATCTTGTGGCATTTCCTTGATCAAACAGTATTATGCACATATTCTAAGTCCATCAAGTTTATGCCATTACTCCATTCTAAATTTTTTCCATCTCCGACTTTTTTCCTTATAAGATCTATGAGAAAGGCAATCAACAAAGGTGATATTAACATTCCCTAATAGTTTCTTACTGTTTACTATAAATTCACTTGACAAGACTCCATCAACATTAACTTTGCAGATACTTCAAACACAAAAAAGCGTCAGTTACCTTTACATATTTAACAGAAGTACCAAAAGGACACAAGATCTATTATAATATTGGTCTGTGGATGTTGTCAATTGTCTTTTAATAATCAACTAAACAATAAGAAGGAAATCTATATAATCCATAAAATATTGCACAATGTTCAACACCAATATTTTTTTTGTACAACTCTTGCCTTCAGCTCAAAACAAACATTTTTTTTTTTACAACCCTCCTGGTGACAAGCATACTGAATACAGGTAGTCCTCAAGTTATGATGTTTCGAGTTGCCATATTTCAATGTTATGATGGCGACACCAGTTATGATGTTTCGAGTTACGATGGCGATACCGATAGCGTGTGATTTTTGTCCACTTTAAACTGTTTAAAACGCAAAATTTGTGTAAGATCACCATGTCTTCCAACTGCCCAAGCGAGTCACCTGCTGGTGGTGTGATGAAGAAGAGGCACTCCATCACTTAATTTAAGACCAGAAAATAAAAAAGAATTAACAGCACAGTATTATATAGATTACAGTGTAGGCTTGGCTGCCTTCGAGCTACGATATTTTCGAGTAAAGGTGGGGTCATCGTAACTTATCCCCATTGTAACTAGAAGACTATCTGTAGTTCCATCACAACCAGACTGAGTGCCATGCCTCTGTAGTAGCCACATTCAGTCAGGCGACCTTTCTTGGAAACTTTGCCACGACTTCCAATTCCTAGTTATCAGATTTGGCTTCTTCATCTATATCCTACGAAACACTCTAGTTAATATACGAGATGTCTCCTCATTTTCAGCTAAAATAATTTCTGTAGTGAATCTGTCATTGTCCAGTGCTTCCCTTCTCCCAAATTTCTTTTATAATAATTCCTTCTCAGAATCCATTTCATTCATTCACTGGTGTACTCAGGTCTCCTTCAGATTATGGTTTATCACTCAAATCCATTATCAAGGCAGCATCCAAGGAAGATTCATGAGTTACATACACTGCAGGATAACTGGCTCCTTGTAGGCCACAGTTCCTAGCTGACTGCGGTCAATGACCACTGCATTGCCTATTAACCAAGGTCATCTGCCTTAATCCCATACATCATCTTGCTGCCAATGATCTCCAGTGCTCATCCATAGCAAGGTCATGATCTCAATTGTGGATCTAGTCTTTACCTCAAGAGGTATCAATCTGCAAGGCAGCAGGTACTTGTAGCGTGAGCTAAGGCTCAAATTCAGGTACTACCAGATGAGCAAGCTGAACCTGGTACTGTACTCTCTCTAGAGCAAGGATACAACTCCCTGAAGGTACTTTCTTTTACATACCTCAGTTGCTATCGTGTCATTTACCACTTCAAAAAGGGGCTTGAACACTTCATGTGAAGCTAGGTGAAACTTACATTCCTAAATCCTTGTTTTTTTTTTTTCCTCTTTAGCCATTACCAGAAAAAGTTATGGTTATATGGCCCACCAGACTTGACCTATTTAAACTCCACTTGCATTGTATCTGTAATTTCACAACACTTCATTATTATTATTACTGGTTTCATATATTACAATAACATCTTTCGCCACCTGTTCTGGAAATGGCAGTGTCATCTCAAGCCATTTTTCTGTTTGACAGTTTTGGGAGTACAGGTGTCTGCTACTCACTGCAAACAAAGCTTTCATCCTGTTATAATTTCTACTGACAAGACCTCCAGACTCTGATTAGGCTCACATGTTTTTGTTCTTTAGTGACAAGAGAAAGATAGAGAAACTGGACAGCTAGGTGGGAAGAATTCCTGTGAAATCATGAAAATTATAATACAGAACTACTTGATATCACATACATATTGGGTATCCAAAGCAGCTGTGATGGGATTGAAAAAATTCAAACACTGAGCACCAAAATTAACAAGAAAATGAGATCAGCAGAACAGAGGGTCACGTAATATAACAATGAAACGTGCATCACTGCCATCTTCAGGTAGATGCTCACAGTTATTTAATTAAAACTTGTACATACTGTTGAGAAGGATACAGTATATCCAAACCATCTTCATTACTCCCCTTCATTATCTCAACATATGCAAGTTCCATAATTTCTCACTCAAGCTTATCATTTGATTCCCATAATCTTAAATCTTTATTTCCACACTGACAAAATCTTAGATATAAAGTGGTATCTTGACATACGAGTTTAATTCGTTCCGTGACCGAGCTCATAACTCAATTTGCCTGTAGATCAAATTGAATTTCCCCTGTGAAATGAATGGAAATACTATAAATCCATTCCAGCCCCCCCAAAAAACACCAATTTCTTTAGTGTTTTTAATAAAAAAAAAATGTACTTTACAAACTGTAACAAACAATGTATAAAAAGTAATAATACATAATAAAAGTGAATGTACAGAAATAAAACTGGTTTTGTTACGTGCACTTTACTTTGAAGATCACAAGAAAATACTGGCGGAGGTGGAGCAGTGAGACAAGCGGGTTAGTAAGTGTCTCAGTGGGTACAAAGGGGGGGTGGTGGTGGGAGGCAGGAGACTAGCGGAGGAGGCTTTTCCACAATGTGCTCTATCGCTAACTTCACTTACTGGCTACACACTTAATGCTACATTGCTAAATTTAACTTACATGCCATGCTACATTTTATTGCTAAACTTAACTGCTACTTTTTTATATTTTTTTATTTTTAATCTTCTCCTTCACTGACTTTTGCCTTTTCCGCATACTTTCCTCGCTTTCATGTGCAGGGTGTTTCAATAAAAACCTGTCCAAGGAGGTTTGTTTCTTCCTGTCTTTCAAAATTTTTTTAAAATAAACTAGGCAAGTGTCAGTACACAGCTCTGACGCACAATCTGCTGCAACTTTTTCAATAAACACTACAATATTCTCCCACACTCCCATCACTTCCTTAATCTCCTCCGATACTGGCTCCTCCTCCTCCTCCTCCTCCTCCTCCTCCCCCTCCTCCTCCTCCTAAACCTGCAAAACTTCCATAAGCTGCTGCTGCTATAGCTCCTTTAAGTCTTCCGTTGTCAGTTACTTCTTCTCCTCGACGAGGTCATCAACATCATCTTCATCCACTTCCTGGCCCATGGACTTTCCAAGACACAATATTCTCCACCACTAGCTCTTCAGGTTCAAATCCTTCGAAGTCCCATTCGGAAACAACGTCAGGCCACAGCTTCTTCCATACAGAGTTTAAAGTCCTCCTTGTAACACCCTGCCAGGCCATGTCGATAATTTTGAGGCAGGTCGCGATATTGCAGTGATCCTTCCAGAACTCTCGAAGGGTGAGGTCTGTGGCCTACGTGACCTCAAAGCTGCTTGGTGAAGAGGTTTCTGAAATTTGAAATCACCTGCTGGTGTTGCAAGATAGGGGTGTTGGGTGGAAGAGGACCTCGATAAACTTGAATTGTTTGTAGATGTCATCTGTGAGAGTTGGTGGGTGTGTGGGAGCATTATCGAGGATGAGAAGGGCTTTCAGAGGTAAGTTATTTGTGGTGAGGTAATTCTTGATGGTAGAACCAATGACCATGTTGACATAACCTACATATTTTCTTTGGTTACCTTATGAGACTTAAAGGCCCTGGGGTTTTCCAGGTGATATATAAGTAGCGGCTTAACCTTGCAGTCACCACTCACATTCATGCACAGCACAAAGGTTAGCCTATCCTTCATAGGTTTGTGGACTGGCAAGCTCTTCTCCTCTGCCGTTATATAGGTCCTCCTTGGCATCTTTTTCCAGGAGAGCTCTTACTCGTCACAGTTGAAGACTTGCTGGGTGATGTATCCTTTGGTTTCTACCAGTTCAGAAAAACTCTGAACAAACTCCTCAGCTGCCTTCATATTGGAGGGCTCGCCATGCCTGACAACGGAGTGAACGCCAGTCCTCTTTTTAAAATTATCAAACCAGCCCTAACTGGCTTTGAATGACTCCTCCGATGCCTTGTCCGTCGATGTTCCCTGCATCTTACGCACCAAACCCCCGTAGATGTCTCGTATCTTCTCACAGATGATGCTCTCCATCACAGTATCTTATGCAAGCTGCTTCCCATTCAACCACACCAACAACTTCTCCATCTCTTCATGGGCAGAGGTCCGAAGCTTTGAAATAATCTTAATGCCTTAGCTGGCATTACAGTGAACCCCTCGTATTCGCAAGGGATGCATCCCACACACCCCCGCGAATAGGTCAAATCCGCGAATGCTTAAAACCCCTCTAAAAACACTTAGAACTGCCCATTTTGATAACTTAAACCAAGAAAAACCCTGTAAAAATGCTTATTTTTACTTATACCTGAGTATTTTAATAGTTTTATCACAAAAAGTGCATTTATTCATGAAAATTATATGAAAATATACAGTAATTAGTGAATATTTCTCAGTGAAAAATACCGCGAATGGGCGAATTTTCCGCGAAAAATGGCTAGATATGTTCCACAGAGAAACCCGCAAATGCAAGTCCGCGAACCATGAGAACCGAATACGGGGGGTTTACTGTATAGCCTTTATCGACACCTTCTGCTTCAAAATCGTACAGATCGTAGTAGTCCAGTCGTACCACCTCATCAAGTCCATAACACACACACCTCGACAGAATTTTTCTATGATTTCACAATTCATATACTGTACAAGGTAATCGGCCTTTTCTTCTTCTCAGCGCTAGTCTTGACACTCACTTTCTAAGACCCTTGGTGAAAACTAAGAAATGTTCCACAATACAGGGACAAAGTGAGAAAACAAGGCGAGAAATGCTAAGAAATGCTACCAAGATGCTTGCATGGCAAGGTAACCACGTGAACTGAATGACATCGCACAGCTCAGGCAGCTCAGTGCTGGGAATGGCGGACACATTAGGAGATGGTGTCTCCCAGGCTCACTGGCTTGTAGCTCAAATCTCGGCTCGCTTCTTAAAGCAAAAAATCACAATTGCTCCTGCTCGTATCTAGGAAAAATCATGTGTTGCTTCACTCGTAAGTCAAGGTTTGACTGTAGTTTCATAGTTATCCCATAGCTCATGCCTCTTGTAATACAGATAGTACTAGATTAATAATGCGATGCAATACCCTACATTAAATACTACACACAAAATTATATGTAAAATTTATTAAGTATAATAAACAGTAGTATTTCCATCTCTAAATAAGAACGGTTGATATAACATGTAGTCGCAGTAGTGTAATACTGTAATATGAATGGAAGAAATTATTGGTACACATTCAATTTAACTCTTATAGTCAACTGTCAGTGTTCCCTGTTCAGATGATACTCAAAGCCTCAAAATAAGACTAGCGAAGAAATACTAATAGCAATAATAAAGTTCACTAATCATATTGCAACAATTAATATCTATACACCCCTTGAATTCTCAAAACTCTGGAAACCTGTTGTAAGACTAGTTTTTTCATCAAACTGCCTGGAGACATACAATTAAGTGTTATTATGTAACAAATGAACAATACAGGATGAGAGCTTCTAACAAAATAACTGTCATATTCTATGCACCTCCCAAAAAAATATTTTTGTTTAACATATGCCCATTACTGGCAGTCGCCAATTATCAGCAGGGGTTCCGTTCTGACGGTGAGACAACAAGCGAAAATTGCCAATAACTGAAAATCGCCGATTTTTGGTTCTCGACGCCTCTATTTGGTAGGTGCCAATAGAGCACCAATGATTATCAGGGCCAATAAGTGGAAATCGGTGCATATCGGCGCCAAAAATCGCTGATTTTCGTAGCTAGACAAGTGCCGAAAAACCGGACCGCCAATAACCAAACCTGCCGATAACTGGGGACTGTCTGTATTTTCATATATTGTACCCATACAAATTGTACTGAAGTAATGTACCCTGGCATAGTTTAAGATTTCAAATGAACAACACTCTTCTTGACAGAAAACTTTTCAGAACAATTATAACGTATTTTGACTTGCAGGAAAAAGCTTGTTAAATAAAATATGCTTAACAATTTAACCTTTCATGATACACATTTATTTGCATTGGAAAAATACAGTCATATAAATACATCTCGGATTTTATCTGTTAGATTTGTCAAAAAATTAATATAAACTACATGTACTGTATATAAGGTTACAAATTCATGAAGTTCCACTCACACTCTCCTCTGCAGCATTCTTAACACCATTTGCAAGCTTCTTTAATTTTGCAACAAAGAATCCATCAACATTGTATGTGTGAGGGTAGAGTCTTTTACACAGATTCATTGAAGGACTAAATCTGTAATTAAATGATAAAATTATATAATTAAACAAGACATTTGAATACTTAAACAATTCTATATCCCAAAGAAATTCCATTGATCATGTAATCTGAAAATTAGATGCTTCACACTTCTTATCTCTAAAAAGAAAAAATTGACAAACTTTACCTTTTTTCTCTGTGGTTAACGAATCCAGGCTTTCCAATATCCAGGCCTGTTGGAACCAATTTCACATGTCTCTTCTGAAGCGCATACTCAATCACACTTTCATTTTCATCAATCTGTTAAAGTACAAAAGTAAAAAAACTAAAATCCAATTATATTGCAAAAAATGCAACAGTAAAGACCAAAAACAGTGCAAATTTATAAATCCAAAACAGAATAACCACTAGTTTAACTTGTACATAGTAACAAAACTACAAAACTAAAATTATAAATTATAGATTAAGGTACATTTGCATTTCTCCTAGATATACAAACCTGAAGTCTTCTGTATGGATATACCTTTGCAAAAACTGATTTTTGAAGCTTGGTAGCAACCAACAAGTGAGAATGTGGGGGTACCACACACACTGACTCAACTGTCAGCATCCCTTTTTCCTTCGGCAACAGACAAACGAAGGGTTGTTTAAGATAGGATCACAATTAAATACTTAAAGTCTGTATATCTACGGAAAATGGTAATTATCCTGAATTTTCTATCTGTTTCTTTGAGGATACTAACATTTTATATAGACTTACTCCTTCAATGGGAGGTATTGTCGAAAGAACAACTGATGTTGTTCTTTCCACCCAGAAATGACAGCTTTCCAGTCACATGTGTGGGCAGAGGAAGGATGGCTCCTGTAACTATGCTCTGTTGTGTAACTCATCACAAGGGAGGGAAAGAAGAGGAACCAGTCACCCTTCATTCAACTGACCTTCGTGCCAACAGTGAACTTAGGTGAGATGTTTTTGTGTTCAGTTGAGCTTGGACAGTCCATATTTTGAACAGCCTGGGGATTCAACTGACCTTCATGCCAACAGTGAACTTAAGTAAGATGTTTTTGTGTTCAGTTGAGCTTGACAGTCCATATTTTGAACAGTTCTGGGATTGGGGCGTAGGAGGCCAAGATGTTGCTTTTACCAAAGCTAAGTGAGGACTGACTTCTCTCCTTAGAGAAAATGTGGCTGAGAACTTGTGCATTCTTTTTTTTTTATGTTTGCGTACGTCATCAATAAATGAAGGAATTAAATTTGGATGACGTTTATGTCAGTCATCAGTAAGAGAAAGGGATGACTGAGGTACGGTATGTTTACATGGAAGCCTAAGGACAGCAACACCTACACCCCTTCATTACTTTATTTATACTTTATGCTACAGTATTCTCATTTAAACTATATTTTTACTGTATTTTCTCATTTTTATTTTTACAAACCAAAAGATGAACACAACCGTGTGCGTAGGGTACGTATGCGTGCATGCACACTTGCTACAGCCTGTTTGGTGTTGCCTACTTATGAAATTTGCACTTCAAATATTTTGAGTGATTGCAGATGAAATATCAACAATGATAAAATATTCTCTTGGGTACTGTTATGATTGTGTATTGAAGTATGGTACAGTACATCAAGAAAAGCAAACACAATGGCACCATGTACATCTATATGCACACACTTACTGCTTGGTGTCATGAACATCTTTCCCTAGTAGATTCAATCAGCTTATTCTGAGAATGTAAACATTACAAATGGCGGACAGATGGTTGGTATTTTTTACACATGTTATAGTGAAGATATAAAATGGATTCTGCAAGTTCCATGACCATTTTTTTATCTTTAACACAGCTGTAATAACCTATTTGACTTATGCATATGGATACTGTGAGTGTAATACCTACATCAAAATTTCACACACGTTTTATATCTCGTGTACGGTAATGCAATATGGTAATTAACTGATAAGAAAGTTGCTGTATAAAAATACAATAATGGTCATAAAACCATGGTAGGATGTGGGTATACACAGGCAGGCTACCTGCCTATTGAACTGTCATTTACGAGAGAGAGATAAGAAGGAATTGCATTTTTTCAAAGTGTATTTATGCAGTATATTTTGATAAAAGTATGGGGGGAAAAAAGGTAAATAACTCCCTTTTGCATAAAATTTTCAGTTTAAAGTGTGACAGTTGTTGTCTATAAGCATAACTGAGTGTTTACAGTTATGTGGTATTGACAAGGTTAGGTGAGGAAGGGTACGGAGTTGCCGTTGAACGACCCTAGATTTTTTTTACTCGCTAATACCCGACGGGCCCTTGGCTCTATTAATCCAGATAATTGAAGGATTACTATAATTATGGATCTCATGGATTAACGTTTGTTGAAAACCACACTTAAACCTGTCATGATTTTGATTATATGGTATTTATACTAATATCTGAAAGTTTGTACACACTCACCAAAATTGAACATGTTGAATACACAATGTAGCCACTCTGACCATCAAACTTATGAGTGGCATCAATGGCAGCAAGAAGCAGCTCCTTCTGCAAATGAGCACACCTTTGGATGTCTTTGAGGTCTTTTCTTGTCTTGACCCCCGGATCTTTGCTGATGACTCCCGCACCTGAGCAAGGTGCATCCAGAAGGACTCGGTCAAAGAAGAGAGGCATCATCTGATGAGAAAAAAATATTTTTCCTTCGTAAGGTTCATCTGTGACTCTACTTCCACATTTAAATTTAGTTATCTATCATAGTTTGAATCATTTCCTAATCCATACATGATCATCAACATGCTGAGTGATAACATTTTCAACTCTCCAGTAATGGTAAACTCCATGCCTTATAAAATATAAATTTTCATGGTAAAATTTATCGTTTGGATACCTGCCTACTCTTAAAGACAGCTTACATACTTGCACCAGTCAGAATGAGGCCAGCATTCAAAGAAAAAGAATGCTTGGGTGACAAAGATGGACTGCCTAGTTCACTTGTTCTCTACCCAGTGGATCTCAATTAATAATTCTTGTCAGTATTATTCTTAACAGCCCACTAAGGTGTGTGAAGGCTGGATGGGTTTTACTTTAACAGTTCGTAAGTATCCAATTGCAGTAATGAATTTTATTATGAAAATTTATATTTCGGATAAATATTAAATACTGTTAAAGATACCTGATTTCCACACTGAGAGGATGGTGGGTTAGTGCAGCTAAAAAACATTTGCTCAGCCAAGAGAACTTCAAGTTTCTTATATGAACCCAAAACATTCTTACATGATCTGGGATCTTTCCTGACTAGTACTGCCACCAAAAGGTGGATCTCTCACAGGGAGTAAGGCCTTTGCATATGGCATGGTCAGCATAGCCTTAAAGAGAGCCACCTATTCAGAAGCAGTGTTTAAACAGGCCCCTGTGTAGGAGTCCAACACACCCAACAGATGACATTCCTAAGCTAAAAGGAATACCTATAGATTTCAAGGTACACTCTTATACATAAAATGTACAGTACTTCCATGCCCCAAAAACCCAAAACTGATATTTTAACACTAAGGAAAGTGTAGAAAAGGTTACTTTTTTAATCAGTTCAGAAAAGAATGTACCTACTAAAACTACATCTCTCAAGTAATGGGGGGTAGAACACAGAATTACACCTCAACTGGGCCATTATAACTATGTCCTCTAAATATAAATTCATCAAAATCCAAACAACGTACAGTGCTCGCCCCCTTGTTCACGGGAATAGGTTCCAGAACCCAACGCGGAAATGCAAAATCCTCTAAAATTGCTTATAACTGCCAAATGCCCTGTACCCCTTAAACTATAATGCTTATAACTGTCTATTTTAAAATTTCACTGCCTAACTTAGCACAGGCAGTCACCGGTTATCGGCAGCCTCAGTTACCAGCAATCCGGTTTTACGACGCTTGTCTAGCAACGACGATACAGTAATTGGATTTTCGGGGCCGGCCCCCGGTTATCAGTGCTGATCCCCACTTAACAGCGCCGCTGATCCCCAGTTATCAGTGCTGCCAATCCCCGGTTATCAGCACCGATAACCAGGGATCGGCTCTATTATCGCTGATTTTCAGTTATCGTCACACCATTGGCAAAGGAACCCTGCCAATAACCAGGAACTGCCTGTAGTTCAAACAAAAATATACCTTAAATTATCATACTAAAATAATTTAATATCGATTCAAGCAAAAATACACCCCAAACCATCATCCCAAAACACCCTATTACAATCTCGCCTCTCGAGATCGACAGGTTCTAAACGAAACAAGCTATGGGGCTGTAATGACTGACGAGAGGTGACAAATAAAGGAGGGAGGAGCAGAACAAATACAAAAAGTTACCTTAATATTAATTTATTTACAAAAATTACAAGTGAATCAGGTCCAGGAGAGAAATAAACTTAAAATGACCAAATCAATAAACACGTGAGACAACAACAAAATTCACAATTAAACAACTCAAAAGAATCATAATAATACACAGGTGGCAACAATTCAAAAGAATCATAATAATCCACAGGCAGCATAATATCATAAATAACATTAGCAACGATAAATAAAATAAATAAAAAAAAACAAGCAGCATAAAGGAATAAATCAAGAGCCGTAAAACCAACAGTGCAGGACAACTAAACAGAGCTGATACAGCAACCATCACGTCCTCAGACACAGTTCCACAAGACTGGACTCCGCAACAGGAAAAATCAAAAAGCATGCTCTCCGCTGCTCTGCTGCCGTGACCCACTACTGTCCTGGACCTGACTGGCGAGGTCTGACACCATCCACCACACGCACAAACAAACAAAGGAGGCAACAACCCAATAAGGGAACAATCGGCAAACGATTGTTCCTAACACCCTCCCACCTAACAGAAAAAAAAATATTTACAAAAAAATTTTATTTTACAAACAGAATACTCTCCCGATACTGCACACCCCCGCCAGCCAAAACAGAACCATCCCTGGCCTAAGGTCGCCAATATTACGATCTCGCCTCTCGAGATCGACAGGTTCTAAAACAAGCTATGGGGCTGTAATGACTGACGAGAGGTGACAAATAAAGGAGGGAGGAGCAGAACAAATACAAAAGTTACCTTAATTTTAATTTATATATTTACAAAAATTACAAATGAATCGGGTCCAGGAGAGAAATAAACTTAAAATGACCAAATCAATAAACACGTGAGACAACAACAAAATTCACAATTAAACAACTCAAAAGAATCATAATAATACACAGGTGGCAACAATTCAAAAGAATCATAATAATCCACAGGCAGCATAATATCATAAATAACATTAGCAACGATAAATAAAATAAATAAAAAAACAAGCAGCATAAAGGAATAAATCAAGAGCCGTAAAACCAACAGTGCAGGACAACTAAACAGAGCTGATACAGCAACCATCACGTCCTCAGACACAGTTCCACAAGACTGGACTCCCACGACAGAGTCGATACGACAACCATCGCGTCCAAAAGAATGCTCTCCGCTGCTCTGCTGCCGTGACCCACTGCTGTCCTGGACCTGACTGGCCTGACACCATCCACCACACGTCAACTCGCCAGCAAGAAAACAAACAAACAAAGGAGGCAACAACCCACTAAGGGAACAATCGGCAAACGATTGTTCCTAACACACCCTAAGTCATCTTAGATTAGTACCCTTTTACAACTGTTACTCTTATGTATATACGCCCCCTAAAATGCTTATAACAATGATTTACTAATTTTAAAATATTAATATTTACGTAAACAGCAAATGTTTGTCGTATGTTGAGGAGCCACTGCCCCTCAATGGAGAAAGCTACCCTGAGCTGATTAACAACCACTTTTCTTCCAAATTGGTCTTGTTGTTTTGGGTATGAGGTGCCAGAGCAACTCAATTAAGTAGGTGCTAACTCTTGAGGGATCATGGTCGCAGCTCCCATCAGCTCTGCAGGCTTGAGGCACAGGGGTCAAGTTGCCATTCTGCATAGCACATCATTAACCTATGGCCATATTTGGCATCCATGTCCCACCTCCTACAATAGTGGACCTCATTTGATAAAGACCCTCATCTGACAAGTACTTACAGTGGGATCATATTCATCGGGTAAGGAGCAATAAAGATATTTGTACTGGTATCTGATAATTTTGTCACAAGGAATCTCTTACCCACAACCAGCAGACAATGTTGGGGTCAGCAAATGATAACAGTAAGTTTCACCTCAAAAAGAACTCTTCCTCCTCCCCTCTCATGGCTTTAAGAGAAGAACGACAACCAAAATTATCGCTGTCTTACCACCACCCTTGGAAGAGTGGAGGTAAATACTGGAAGCGACCATTAACAGCTGTTTCATTTTTAACACTTTCTGAACCTGCGCCAAGTAGTCGCAGAGAGTGCAAATGACAGAGGGTAAGTACCTAAAAAATTGATTTCATCACAAACATCACCATTTTCAGCTAGGGTTCTGTTCCGACAGCGTGCCGATAAGCAAAAATTGCCGATAACTGAAAATCATCGATTTTCTGCACTTATCGGCACCAATAAGCACTGAAAATCACCGATTTTTGGTTATCGCCACCAACACGTGATTGTCGGCGCTGATAAGCAGAAATCGGTGCATATCTGCACCGAAAATCGCTGATTTTCGTCACTAGACAAGTGCTGAAATGTCAGATTGCAGATAACCGAGCCCACCAATAACCGGGGGACTGCCTGTAATCCTTACTTGTAGGTGAGTGCTTCATGATTCACATGGTCAAAGGCTGACCAAAACCTAAACAGACCACGTGTACCTCTACACCCTCACCAAGAGCTCTCTGCAAAACGGAAGACATTGGCAAGAGTGTATCACAAGTACCAAGGCCTTTACCAAACCCAAAATGCTGGTAATAGCTTATCATCAACAAACCTACAATGGCGTGGAAGAGAGTAGCTTCTCAAAAGCAAGCAGTTTCCATTCCTCCTAGAAGAAGGAAAACTTGCAAGTCTCATATCAAGTTTCATATCACCACAAAAATCATTATATTACTTATTGAAAACACACACTAAAGGACCCTATTCTGCCAACCATTTTAGTCCACAAGTTACTGATTCTTTCATAATTATGTTTCAATTCCAATGAACTCTTTTCTTTATAAACAACTGGGAATAATCAACTCATAATTAACAAAGCAAAATTTACACACAACAAAAAGTTACCAATACAACAATAACACAACAAGCATATAGTAAAAGAATATTCCTAAACAGGAGTAAAAAGTTATCGTACCTTAGGAAAAGTTCTCCCATCTTTACATGTGATGGTGGCATTTGTAATGCCCATCCTATGCAAATTACCAACAAGGGCCTTCACACGGTCTCTGTGTAAATCATTGCACACGAGCATTCCTGAATTACGCATGATAGCAGCTGTAAAGAAGAAACATTAATGATGAAAATTGCTATTTCTATAAATCATGCATTTTTTTGTCCCAGTATCCAAAAACTACTTCATTACAGTAAAGTTTAAAAATGCTACCTATGTGAGTAGTCTTTCCACCTGGAGCAGCGCACATATCCAAAATCTTTTCTCCTTCCTTCGGAGCTAATGCCATGACAGGAAGAAAACTTGCAGCACCCTGTAAACATTAGAATGAGTTAGCAAGTATCCTTATATTCTGTGCTGCTATAGGTCAGACTAATAACACTCCACCAAATGATACCTACCGCTGCTAAGTACTTTGGCAAACATACACTAAATCTAAACTATATTATCTACTATACACTTAACTTTACATAAAATTCCCTGACAAAACAAACATGTGATAACTGGACTTCTAAAGCACTGATCGTAGCTGGAACCTAAAATAAAAGACCATAATAATTACCTGTATCATATAATGGCCAGCCAGATACTCTGTCGTTGCTCCAAGTGTGGCATTACTAGCTGTGCGCATTACCACTAGCCCTACTTTTGACCAACCAATGACATCTACATCAATTCCCCGGGCTATGAGAGCAGCTGCAAGAGCTTTCCGTCTAGTCTGTAAAATTTTTAATGGAGGTTACAAATCTTCAAACATTGCTCAATGGGAATACAAAAAAATTACATTTTTATAATAAAATCAAGTTTTATATATACTTATCAAGTAATTACATAGCAAATGTTTATAGTATCAGCAGCTAAAATTTTAAACTAGCAGTAGCGATCCTTTTGTTTTTGGTGTAGGTGTCCAGCCCCGCCCACTTTCGGGGAAGAGGAGGAACAACAGAGCAAATAGCTTCAACTTGACTGTGCCATTATGTTCAAGCGAGGGGAGGAGGGTGGGCTTCCATTCTGTAATTACTTGGTAAGTATATATAAAACTTTATTTTATTATAAAAATTTCATTTTTATATAACTGACTTACCAAGTAATTAGATAGCTGATTCTACATTGAAAGGTGGTGGGATACATGGACCTCTATCCCCAAAACATTGTATACAGTAATGAATTTGAGAACAGAAAATTTGCTAGCATTGAGACAATGCTTGTTGTTTCCTTACCTGGTGGGAGAGCTGCTGCAGGAAGATACTGCCTCTGGTTGGCCCTCATCTCATTCATTAGAGGCGAGGGGTATGGCCCTGGGTCACCTAATACATCAGTGGGAGACTTGCAGAGAAGGACACCACCAAACACTAGGAAGTTGCAATTTTTCTGCCCAGGGCACAGTACTAACACAAGACAACCAGATAACACTGCTGTTACCTACACCAAAGTATTAAAAACACCATTCCCAAACCATTAAAAAACTGGAGGGTATCCCAGTACAGAGTACCCTCCCACTCCCTTAGAACTCAACGCCAAAATTCAAGGCTAAGAGAATGGTTGGAAGCACGCTTCCTATTTTCCCTTCCACAACATGCCAGCCACCAACAAAGGACCCAAAGTACTGCATTCATTAAAAACTGTTTTGACATCTCTTAAACAGTGAGATGCAGATACTGATTTACATCTCCAAAAAGTTGTTTGGAGAATACCTGAAAGAGAAATATTATGTTTAAAAACTAAGGACGTAGCCACTGCCCTTATTTCATGTGCCTTAACCTTCAGAGAAGGTAAAAGCTCTTCTCCCACATGAGAGCGGGCATCCTTAATGAGTTCTCTTCAGAAAAAGGACATCACATTTTTTGTAAGAGGAAGAGAAGGATCCTTAACTGAAGTCCACAAATTACTAGAGGGCCCTCTTAACTTCTCTGTTCTCTTCAGGTAATACTTTAATGCCCTTACAGGGCAAAGAACACTTTCTCCCTCCTCAGGTCCTAGAATCTTACTGAGATTTTTTACCTTACAAGAACGAGACCAGGGCTTGGAAGGATTCTCACTCTTTGCGAGAAATCCAAGTGTATAAGAACAAATCGTGTCTCCTCCAAAGAAACCGATCCTTCTATCAGCTGCTTGTAGCTCATTAACCCCGTTGGCTGTCGCCAAAGCCACCAAAAAGAGGATCTCTGAGTGGAGAGGAGCTGGTATGTTCGAAAGGAGGAAGAGGCAACCGTTTTAAGACCACATCTAGGTTCCAGGATACCGGTTCTGTTACCTTCTGCTTACTAGTCTCAAAAGATTTTATTAAATCAGAAATGCCTTGATTCGAGGATAAGTCAAGGCCTCTGTGCCTGAAGACTGAGCTAAGCATAGCCCTGTAGCCCTTTACAGTTGACGGGGATAAGCCTCTGGAGGATCTAAGGTACAATGGAAAAATCTACGATCTACATTAGAGTGGTTTTAGTAGAAGAGACGTCGTTCTTTCAGCATGAACCACTTGTTCTGGTATATGTTGCAGGAAGAGTGGCGTCTGCATCTAAAAACTGACTCTGCACCTGCTCCCGAAAAACCCTTACCTCTGAGGAGTCTCTTGACAGTTTGAACCCTTTCAGAGCTAGAGTAGACAACCCTTGATGAAATCTTCTGACATGGGGATGTTTGAGAAGATCGTGTCTTTGAGGAAGCAGTCTTGGGAAATCCACCAGAAGACCCATGAGGTCCGGAAACCATTCCTTTAGGGGCCAAAAGGGAGCAATCAGGATCATTGACGCATTCTTGTGATACTGGAATTTGTTCAAAACTTCCTGTGTCATTCCGAAGGGAGGGAAGACATAAAGATCCTTGTCGGACGAGTCCTGCAGCATCGCATCCTTTGCCCATGCCAACGGATCTGGTACTGGCAAACAAACAAGAGGCAGACAATTGTTCTTGGATGTTGCGAAAAGATCCAACTTTGGTCTTTCCCACAGCCTCCAAAGGGCCGAGCAAACTAAAGGATGAAGAGTCCACTCCATGAGAATGACTTGGTTGCCTTGGTAAGCTTAGCTGATCCGCCAGTACATTTAGTTTCCCCTGGACAAAACTAAACGAACAGGACAAGAATTCTGACAAGTTTCGGAATTCTTGTCCTGTTTTGGTCAGCCCAGAGAAGCGGATTCCTCACTGCTCCGCAAAGCAAGAAGGAATGGGTTCCTCCCTGCTTGGTGATGTACAACAGGGCTGTAGTGTTGTTGGAATGAACTGCTATGGTATTGTCGTACACCTCCGAGGGATAGGCCTGAAGACATAAGTGAATGGCCTTCAGTTCTTTCACACTGATACATAATGTCTTCTGATCTTGAGACCATGTCCAGGAGACTCCCATCTTCCAGGAGAGCACCCCAGCCTGTGTCCGAGGCGTCTGCATAGAAGCTTAGGTCTAGGTTCTGTGGGGAAAGTGACTTTCCTTGTAATAACCTGCTTTCTGATCTCCACTAAAGCAGGTGTTCCTTGATGCTCTGTGTCACCAGAAACATGAAAGAGTCTGGATGTCTGTCTGTCCCATTTGGCTTTGAAGAAAAACTGAAGCAACCTCATATGAAGTCTTCCCAGAGAAGCAAACTGTTCTATCAAGGCCAACACTCTGAGACGACTTCCATTTGTTGGCCGTGCAGCTCTGAAGAGAGAGAAACTCGTTGATCGTACGGAGACAGGATTCTACTCTCTTTGGGGCTGAAAAAGTCCGAAAAAGACGAGAGTTCAGAGTCATCCTTAAATGTACTATTTCTTGAGAGGGAGTCAGTTGGGACTTCTGATGATTGATTAACAAACCTAATTCCTGGGTTAACAGAAGAGTTTTCTGAAGATCTTCCGCGCATTGCTCCTTCGTCAGGGAGCGAAGGAGCCAGTCGTCCAGGTAAAGTGAGATGTTTATTCCCATGATGAAGCCCAGATGCCAGAGGGGCCAAAACCAGGGTGAACACTTGAGGGGCTGTGGTTAAAACAAAGAATAGAGCTCAAAACGGGAAGATTTGGTCCTGAAATACAAATCTCAGGTATTTCCTTGACTCCTGATGTATGGGGATGTGAAAGTACGCATCCTGCATCTCAATTGAGACCATACAGTCTCCCTGACACATCGAGGCCAGAATTGACCGATTCATTTCCATACAAAACTTCGTCTTGAGCACAATGTTGTTCAGTGCGCTTACATCTAGGACCGGTCTCCATCCCCCTGTGGCTTTGGGGACTACAAACAGCCGATCGTAAAACCCCCTCTGAAGTCAGATCTGTGACTACTTCTATTGCCCTCTTCTCAACGAGGGAGTGTACTTCCTCTGCGAGAGCTGCAAACCTCCTGGGGCCTACAGAGTAAGCAGTCAAGTTGATGGGCTTCCTGACTAAGGGAGGTCGATCTGTGAACAGGATTGTGTAGCCACACCTGAGAACCTCTATCACCCATTGTTCTGGCCCTTCTCCTTCCAAAACTCCCAAAAGAGAAGGAGCCTGGCACCTACTGGAGCCCGGAGGACACTGGGATCATTTCTTGGCTGACGTCTTGGAAGAGGACTTTTTGATCAAGCGAGGGGCGATGTGTACGTTCACACGCCCTCTTGGCTGAGCCCTTCGCTTCCTCCCATGAAAATGAAAGGGCTGTAAAGGAATACTAAGGTTTTAATGTCAAAACTCTATCTAAATATTGCCGAAAGGCTACCGAAATCAAAGAACACTTTACCTATTTGAGGAACAACCAAAAAACAGCAAAGTATGAGTAATCCAAATTCAGTTACTGCTCACAACCTAAGTTGGAAGCCAGCAGAAACAAACTGAAGCTATTTGCTCAGTTGTTCCTCTTCTTCCCCAAAAGTGGGCGGGGCTAGACCCCTACACCTAAAACAAAAGAATCGCTACCGTGAGTTTCAAATTTTAGTTGCCAATACTAGTAACACTAAAACTGGTCATCAACTACAGTGAGAAGTAATTCCAAGAAAATAAAATCTTAATTCCTTATGTTCAATCTGAACATCCACCTGACAATACACATAAATTAAAAATGTGTCAATCCACAAGAGAAACATTCAATAGGGTACAGTATTGTATATAAAAGTCAAATTTATACAACATCTTCCACAGCCCTGTGCTTCTACACAAGTCATAAGGAGTGTCTCAGAGAGACAACATATACATTATAAAAGCAATCTACTCACAAAAGAATCTTTCAAATAGATCATTTACATACCTTTAACGTGCTTGTACGTATAGTAACAGGTCTTGGAAGTTCACTAGCTTCAATATACTCTAAGAGTTCAGAAGGACTGAAAAGTTCACTTAACTTTTCCATCAAGAACTCATTATAGGAGTAATACAAGCACAGATCTTTTAAGAATATGGCCATATATTCAGATCGACTGCGATTTGGATCTCGTCTTTTGCTGTACGAAGAGACAGAAACTGTAAGGATATTTAAACCTAAGACAACCGGAGCTCAATGAACAATCAATTTCAAATGCCCTTATTACACACCAACAAATATAAACATGTCCTCATAATAACTCCAATCACAGAACTAACCTAAATTCAGCAAGCACATATGCCGTATCCTTGATACGCGAAAGAACTGTGGGCAGGTCAACTTTGTCTCCCTTCAGTTCCTCTTCTACTTCTTCAAGGGTAGGAATATCAACAGCCATTTTGCCTGCTGTTTCTTCCATATAGGCATCTTCAGCTTCCCTGGAATCAAAAGTGCACTGATATGTATAGAGTGAAAATACCATGCCTTGCATTTCTACAACAATCTAAAATAACATATGTAATGCCTAAGCATCTTATATGATGAAAATTAAGTAAAGTATTAATCTACTCAAATGCAACTGCACTTGCAGCTTATTTATAAATCCTTCATGATAAAATATAAAACAACATACTCTTCAGCTTTCTTCTTCTTCTCCAGTTTCTTTGACTGTTTAATGATGTCACCCTCATCTTCATCACTCCCACCATCAACTCCATAATCATCCGTTTCTTCATCTTCACTTTCCTCTTCTTGATCACTATCACCAAAAATATTCATCTTAGATTTCTTAGTAAGGGGTAAATCTTCATCTTCTACAGTAGAGGTGACCTGGTTTTCATCATCACTGTCAAAACCTTGATCGCTGTCAGCATCATCAACATCTTCTGAAAGACAAACCAAAATACATTACTAAGTTTCATATTAAAATTGGTTATTTCTATACTTACCTGTTATTCACATGGCTGCAGGTTTCGGGCTGCAAGGTTACTCGGTGATTGTGAAAAAAGTAAAAGAAAAGGGGGATTATACCTGGTTTCCTGGCCTATTTTATCCCTGCTTACCTATCCCCCAGTAGGCAGGAAGAGAGCAACTTTGTTTTCTCCCTCAGTTAGGTTTTCTGGCATGTTAGGTAAGCAAAATGATAACTTTAATGTGAAAAGTTATATTTTCATGAATCCTACCTACCATTCATATACAGTAATCCTTCAATTATCCCGATTAATAGAGCCAAGGACCCATCAGATAATAATGAAATCTGGATAAGGGCGAGTAAAAAAATCTAGGGGTGTTCTGGGGCAATTACATACCTTTCCTCACCTAACTTTGTCAAAACCACTGAACTGTAAACCCTCAATATGCTTATAAAAATCAACCACCACACTTCAAACTGAAAACTTTATGCACAAGGCAATTGTTTACCTTTTCTTCGCATATAATTAGCAGAAAGGGCTCAAAAAAATTATATTTTTATGATAAAATAAAGTTTTGTACATACTTACCCAGCAGATATATACTTAGCTGTAGTCTCCGACGTTCCCGACAGAATTTCAAATTTCGCGGCACACGCGACAGGTAGGTCAGGTGAAGGCTGGGTGGCGGGAATAGGAACCATTCCTGTTTTCTAATCAGATTTTCTCTTCCACCTGTCTCCTGAGGGGAGGCTGGGCGGGCCATTAATCGTATATATCTGCCGGGTAAGTATGTACAAAACTTTATTTTATCATAAAAATATCATTTTTGTACAAGTAACTTACCCGGCAGATATATACTTAGCTGATTGGCACCCTTGGTGGAGGGTAAGAGACAGCTATATCTAGAAAACAGGAAAAAACAACATATGTTGTAGGGAATAAAAAACCCTGGTTCTTACCTGATTGGGCAGAAGACTTCATGGATACTGTCTATGAGTCTGCTTGCCTCAAGAGCTTCAGCGAGGACGTGACCTGTGGCTGAAAGCCCTTCTGGATCGTGTCAATGGGGGCTGACCCGCTTATATGACAGAGCCTAATTCTGGATCGTGTCAATGGGGCTGACCCGCTTACATGACAGAGCCTTTACCTGTATCATATCAATGGGGGCCATCCCTCTTACATGATAGAGCTTTAGGTACAAATAAAAAACAAGGAGCACAACAACCAATCCCGACCACCTGACCATTCTAACATTGTTAGTACTATGAATTGAAAAGGGAGTCACACCTAGAACACCCCCTTCCAATCAACCATAAAAACAACACAATAAAAGTAAAATAAAGTAGGATAACTAACTATAAAGGATTAGCTTCAGCTCCTTGACCCAGCACTGAATCCACAGATACGTAGGCTCCAAGAGAGAAGCACTTCTCATAGGTAACGCGCACATCTCTCAAATAACGAGAAGCGAAAACCGAATTACATCTCCAAGTAGAGTCCACAATAGACTGGAGAGACCAAGACTTGTGAAAAGCCAGAGAAGTAGCTATGGCTCTCACCTCATGTGCATTCACTCTAAGGAGCTTCAGGTACTCGTCCTCACAAGAAAGATGCGCCTCCTTGATGACGTCTCTGATGAAGAAGGCTTGGGCGTTCTTAGAAATCGCTCTTGTCGGATCCCTTACTGAGCACCAGAGACTTTCGGTATTGCCTCCCAGCTGTTTCTTCCTATCCAGATAGCATTTAAGGCTTCTCACTGGACAGAGTGTGTCTCCAACTCTTGCCCTGTTAAAGCAGAAAGTCCTTTGACCTCAAAACTCCTTGGCCATGGCTTGAAGGGTTCTCATCCTTCGCTAGGAAGAAGAGGGGCTTGAAGGAGCAAATCGCTGAGTCCTTTTAAAACCGACTGTACCTTCCAAAGCCTGCAACTCGCTTAATCTCTTTGCCAGAAGCAAGAGCAAAAAGGAACAAAGACTTCCTAGTTAGATCCCTGAACGAGGCCGATCGAGGAGGCTCAAACTTCTCGGACATCAGGAATTTCAATACCACGTCCAAATTCCAGCTGGGAGGTCTTGCGGACTTGTTTTTGACATTTCAAAGACCTGATGAGGTCGTGAAGGTCTTTATTCTCCGAGATGTTCAGATCTCTATGTCTAAAAACAGAAGAAAGCATACTCCTGTATCCCTTAATGGTGGAAACGGCAAGATTGCACTGTTCCCTTAAGGAGATAAGGAAATCAGCGACGTCCATCACAGAGGTACTGGAAGAGGACACTTTCTGAGCCCTGCACCATCTTCTAAAAACCTCCCACTTCGACTGGTAGAGGCGCAAGGTAGAAGATCTCCTGGCTCTGGCGATAGCCTTTGCAGCCTTGCGCAAAAATCCCTTCACTCTAACCATTCCTTCAATAGTCTGAAGGCAGTCAGGTTGAGAGCGGGGAGATTCTTGTGGAATCTGTCGAAGTGGGGCTGTCTGAGAAGATCGCTTCTGAAAGGAAGCGACCTGGGCTGGGAAAGTCCATCATCCATTCCAGTACCTCTGTGAACCAGTCTTGAGATGGCCAAAAGGGGGCGATCAGGGTCAGTTTGGTGCCTTTTGAGGCAGCGAACTTTCTTATTACCTCCCCCAGGATCTTGAATGGGGGAAAGGCATAACCGTCTAGACCTTCCCAATTTAGGAGAAGGCCGTCTATCGCTACTGCTCTGGGGTCCGAGATCGGGGAGCAGTAGTTCTCCAGTCTTGTGTTCCAATGAGTAGCGAAGAGGTCGATATTGGGTCTCCCCCAAAGGCTCCACAGCCTTTCGCAAACCTCGGGATGGAGAGTCCATTCTGTGGGAAGAACTTGGTCCTTCCTGCTCAGCAGGTCTGCTCTCACATTCCTTTCCCCTTGTACGAACCTGGTGAGGAGAATGATGTTTCTCTCCTCCGCCCACAGCAGCAACATCCTTGCTGTGTCGTAAAGGAGAAGGAATGTTCCCTCCCTGCTTTCTGATATAGGCCAGGGCTGTGGTGTTGTCTGAGTTGACTAGCACTACAGACCCCTGACTAGTGGCTCGAAGTGGATGAGAGCCAGAAGGATAGCTGAGAGTTCCTTCCTGTTGATGTGCCAGGTCATCTGCTCCCCTTCCCAGGTGCCTGACACTTCTTCCAAACCTAGTGTTGCTCCCCAACCCGACTCTGAGGCGCCTGAAACAACACTAGGCGAGGGCTCGGCGGTTGAAGAGGAATTCCTCGACCCAGTTTTTGGGGGTCCAACCACCAACGGAGATGTTCCTTTATCCGATCCGAAATTAGGAAGGAATCTGCAAATCTTGGGACTTCCGATCCCAACTTCGTTCAGGAAGAACTGAAGAGGTCTTAGGTGCAGCCTTCCTAGAGAAACGAACTGCTCCAGAGAGGAAATGGTCCCCAGCAGACTCATCCACTCCCTCATGAACAATTGTCTTTCTCTAGAAAGGCTGTCACCTTCTGCAGGCAGCGTTCCCTTCTTTCCAGGGAGGGAAATGCTTGAAAACCCCGAGAATCCATCAGAATCCCCAGGTAGACAATTCTCTGCAGAGGAATCATCTGGGACTTCTCGAGGTTTACTAAAAGTCCTAGGGACTGGATCAATTTTAGGTGAGTGATAAGTCCTCTAGACAACGGTTCTCAAATGGGCCGAATCAGCCAATCGTCGAGATACAAGGAGATCCTACCCCCTCTAAATGCAGCCAGTGAGCCACATTTTTCAGAATGCTCTTGAACACTTGGGGGGCTGTCGAAAGTCCGAAGCACAGAGCCCTGAACTGAAAAGGTCTTCCAGCCACCATGAACCTGAGGTACTTTCTGGAGGAGGGATGGATGGGTATGTGGAAGTAGGCATCCTGAAGGTCCAGGGACACCATCCAATCTCCTGGACGAAGAGCCGACAGAACTGAAGATGTTGTCTCCATCGAGAACTTCTTCTTGATGAAAAGAAGTTCAGGAGCTCACGCCCAGAACCGGTCTCCAACCCCCGAAGATTTTGGCACCAGAAAAAGCCGATTGTAAAACCCCGGGGAATGGAGATCTTGAACCAGTTCTATGGTTGCTTTTTCCAGCATTTGGTCCACAGCTAGCAGAAGGGCCTGTCTTCGGACAGGATCCTTGTATCTTGCCGATAACTCCCTTGGAGTTGTTGTCAAGGGAGGTCTCTCCCTGAAGGGGATGAGATAGCCTTTTCTCAGAAACAGAGAGGGACCAGTCGTCCGCCCCTCTCTGTGCCCAGACCTCGGCAAAGTTCAGCAGTCTGGCACCCACTGTCATCTGGAGGACTTGAGTATCACTTTGACTTCCTGACCAGGAGTCCTGAAGGTCTTCTTCTCTCTGGTCTGCGCTTCCTAAAAGATCTTGCACCTCGAAAGGGCTCCTGAAAGGGCGCCTTCTCCTTCTTCACAATAGGTGCTGCGGGTCTCATCCTTTACGAGGATTGTGCGAGAAGGTCTTGGGACGCCTTCTCCGACAAGGACCTAGAAATCTCCTTGACTGTCTCCTGGGGGAACAGATGGCTCGAAAGAGGAGCATACAGGAGGAGGACCTCTGGAGAGGAGAGACCGACTTGGACAAATAGGAGCTGAAGACTGACCTCTTCTTCAGCAATCCAGCTGCCAAAAAGGGAAGTGATCTCAGTAGAGCCGTCCCTGACCGCCTTGTCTAGGCAAGACAAAACACTGCTGAGGTCTTCCATACTAATGAAGTCCTCTCCAGAGTCCTCTTAGCTAAGGCCCCAAGAGACCAGTCCATGAAGTTGAAGACTTCCAGGATACAAAAAAGGCCCTTGAGGAAATGGTCCAGTTCGGCACATACCCCAAGAAGCCTTGGCCGAATTGAGAGAGAGTCTTCTGAAGAGTCCACCAAGGAAGAAAAATCCGATCCAGCAGATTAGGGAGAGCCAACCCCATCGGTTCTTTGGTCTCATACCAAATTCCAGCTCTGCCAGAGAGTCTGGAAGGAGGCAAGGAGAAAACAGTCTTGCCAGCATCCTTCTTAGACTGAAGCCACTCCCCGAAGCCCTTAAAAGCCTTCTTCATGGAGATCGTCAGGCGCATCTTTACCATAGAGGAGGATCTAGAGGTCTTCGTGCTCGAAAGCATAGAGCCAGGAGAAGGAGGAGAAGCAGGCTTAAGAGATTCTCCAAACTCTTGGACAAGTAAAGCGGCCAACCTCTTGTAGTCAGAAATACTAACATCCTTGGGGGATTCATCCTCCGACAAAACTTCCAGACCAGCAGGAGGAGGAGAACGTTTGGACGAAGAGGGGCACTTGACAGGAGAAGAGCGCCTAGAAGGAGAGGAGCTTCTGACCACTGAAGAGCGCCTGTCAGGGAGAGGCGCTGCTAGAGGTCTGGCGCCTGACAGGAGAAGAGCTTCTATCCAACAGCGAGCTCCTTGCTAGGAGAGAGGCGCCTACTACCAGAAGGGAGCTTGGCTGGGAGGAACTATGCTCTGAAGTACGGGGACTTGAAGTGAGAAGAGCGCTTGTCAGGTGAGAGGCACTCTCTAACAGGAGAAGAACGACGACGATGAAGCGAGCGCCTGGTAGGAGAGGCGCTATCCTCCGAGGAAGAGCGCCTAGAAGAGAAGCGCCTGCAAGGAGAGGAGCGCCTACGAAGAGAAGAGCGCCTGCTAGGGAGGGTGCTTAACGGGAGAAGAGCGCCTCAACAATGATGGAATCCTAGCAGGAGAAGCGAGCCTCAGGGAGAAGAGCGCCTGCAGACGGAAGGGCGCTAACTGAAGAAGAGGAAGCCTGCTGGGAGAAGAATGCTTCTTGGAGGACTTGATGGGAAGAGAAACATCCTTCCTGACGAGAATAGCTCTTAGTCAAAGAGCCAGCAAGAGCAGAAAGCTGAGCCTGGAGGCCTACCAGGATCTGCTTAGTAGACTCCTGAACTCCTGAAGATGAAGAGGGGGATCTTCGGGCTCTCTTCTTGACAACAGGAGAACCCTCTGGAAAGCGTTCTGGGCTGGAATCCAGAGTGTCTCCTCTAGGCGCCTTCCAGGTCCTCTTCGAAGGGCGCGACTCCTCAGCCGAACTCCAACCGCGTCTGGGAGAAGACGAAGCAAAGAAGAAAAACACTTCTTTCAGGATCCCTTTTCTGTGGCGATCCGAGGCAGCCTGGGACGCGTCAACAGGTCCTGCCGAAGGGACGCCTGACCGTTGGGAATGCTCTTCATCCCCCCTTGCGGCTGTCGACATTCCTCCTCCACTGGTCCTGGGAGTTTGGAAGAGGTCTAGGCCTAGGAGCGATGCGGAGCCGGTCAGACGCCCCTCCACTACACTGGGGACACTACACAAATCACTGTCACTTTTCCTTTCTTTTCCTCCATAGCACGAATCTGAGATTGCATCTTACGGATTGTGGCTTTCATGGCAGCCATCTCAGACGACGAATCCACAGGTTCGATGAAGGGTGAAGGTGCTGAAACAAGAGGAGTGACAGGAGAATCTACAAGAATATTAGGTCTACTTCCACCTCCTTAAAGAGACCTACTAGAGCTCCTAGAAGAAGCCTTCCTAGCTCTATCCTTCTCCAGCTTACGTACATATGCACTCAAAGCCTTCCATTCTTGTTCAGTCAGATTCTCACATTCCATACAAGTATTATCAATTCAACAGTCATTTCCCCGACACCTCATACATACAGTGTGAGGGTCTACCGAAGCTTTCGGCAGCCTCACCTTACACTCCGGTCTAACACACACACGAAACACCAGTGCAACATTCATTTCAGACATCTTTAAAGAAAAATCCTAAGTCAAAATTCAAAATACAATCCACAAAAGCGTATGCCAAGCCAAAGATCCAATACGTCACCAAAGGTCAGTCCAAAATAAATCCTTAGCAAGCGAAAAACGAAAATCAAGGCAGGAGGAACCAACAACAGATGTTGCCGGAACCAGCGACAAAGAAAATCTGATTAGCAAACGGGAATGGTTCCTATTCAAAGGTAGATCATCTGACCTACCTGTCGCATGTGCCGCGAAATTTGAAATTCTGTCGGAAACGTCGGAGACTATAGCTAAGTATATATCTGCCGGATAAGTTACTTGTACAAAAATAATTTCTCACAATTCATAAAAAAAAACATTGCTGATATTTTTTATGTTCATAACAACTGAGTATTTATGTCCAATGAATGTAATGAGTTTAAAAAATTTGGGCTCAGTTAAATAACCTAATACTGTACTGTTCTGTATTTCTGAAAGGCATGAAACTCATCTACAGTAAACCCCCATATTCACATACTGTTCCTAGTTCAGACTGGACTCTCACATTCTACAACTCTGTAGAACATATCTACCCATTATTCTGGAAAATTCGCCCATTCAAGCGGTATTTTCACTAAGAAATATTCACTGATTACTGTATTTTCATATAATTTTCATGAATAAATGCACTTTTTGTGATAAAACTATTAAAATACTCAGATATAAGCATTTTTACAGGGCTTTTCTTGTGTTTAAACTATCAAAATGGGCAGTTCTAAGTGTTTTTAGAGGGTTTTTAAGTATTCGTGGATTTTAGCCATTCATCATTCTGACGATCCCCGTGAATATGGGGGGTTCACTTACTTTACTTCAATTATAAGCTCTTAGGAAATCAATGGCTGACTAGAGACCCAACATACAACACTGTACCTTCATTTTTCAATTTCTGATCCTTTTTCTGCAGTTTTGCTGGGCGTTCTTCACTTTTGTTTCTCTTTAGTACTCGTTTTTTAGCTCTTTGACGCTGATGACGACTCAGCTTCTTGGATTCCTCATCTCCAGCTGCAAAGAATAAATGTTAGTAAACTATCTTCAGTGATTTATTAAAAGTTTCTCTGACTCAAAATCAATTAGCCTCATTCATCTACCAACACAAGTTCACTCCAAATATTACAATCGTTTATACTGCAAGGTCAATCCCATTTTTCACAGTTCATATACTGTACTCTAAGGATGCCAAAGATGAAATTTCTTATTTGTTCCTACACAAATACAAGCCTTCGGTCTTTACATAGATTTAGCTTGAGGATGCTAGTTAGAGCGGCCGTTTAACTTTCAGATAAGGTCATTAACCACCAATGGTAGGGGGGAAGCCCCACCCACTTCACCCACTTGTCGGTCTGTGCTCCACTTTGCTTTCAGCCACCATATGAGTATTATTATTACAAAACATACAGTTTGGATGAATTTAGCGGGAAACATGTTCATATCACTTCAATTGGCCCTAAATGACTTATGGCTACTAGTAACTCAGCACAGGACAGATGAGGATCAGTGTGCCTTGAGACCTGATGGGAGAATGTATTGCCCCTCTCTACACCAGGACGTCTTTTTATTTATTTGCTCATAAATATCCCCAGGGACTACTGTTGGTTTTAGTTCTTATCTTTTATGATAGTATGTCAGCTATAATTGACATATTTGTTACTGATTTTAGTTCTTATCTGTTATGATATTGTATGAGCTCTAATTATAATTATAAATTTATAAAATAAAATCAAATAAATTAGAAAAAACATGTATAACTTGGTAAAATTAGCATATTTTTATGAGTGTCTTGGAAAAGAAGTCCCGCACAGGTTGTAAATATTCACTTTCAACTTCCCGTGGAAGGTACACAAAAATTTTTAGAATTTTTTCCTTACACAACGTGCATTTGCAGATCTTCCTCTTTCTGTCAATGTGTTTTTTATTAAGTTGGCCAATCTTAAAGGTTGCCCGGTCTGGGAGTGTGCTTAATATATTTTTAGCCCATCCTGTGAGGGTTAAGGTAGTACCGCAGCACCCTAACTAGACACAGAAGCATCATCCCGATCACTACCAACAAAGTCCTTTAGGGAGAGGATTGAAAAGGACTCGAATCTTCCCTACGAATTCCCAGGCAAACCCAAGCATGACAGGTCCCCATCCCATCAAGTGTTTAGCATCGAAGGAAAGTTCATACAACTCGCTAACTCTCTCCGTCAATGCCAGAGCAAGTAAGAACAGTCTTGAGGGTAGGATCCTGTCTGATGACTCTCATAAAGGCTCGTAGGGCGCACAAGTCAGGCTCCATAAAACAAGAGTCACATCTCACTCAGGGGGGCCGAGTTCCCTGGGAGGGCAAGACTTCAAAATTTCTCAATAGCATGGAGATCTCCCACAAGGAAGAGAGATCAATGCCTTTCAAGTGAAGGACCTGGCCCAGGACAGCCCTGTAGTCTTTAATAGCTCTGACAGAGAGAAGCTCTCCTTAGCAAAGAAAGACGAGGAAGTCTGCTACCTGATGAAGAGTAGCTCCAACCGGAGAGAAACCCCGTCAACGATGCCAACCACAGAGGATGGCCCATTTCCCCTGGTGCAAAGCCACAGAGGATTTACGAAAATATCCAGACATCTCTGTCGCTGTGCAGCGAGAAAAACCTCTCGCTCGCTAGAGACACTGGGTAGTCTCCAAGCATGAAGAAACGGTCCATTCATGGCCTGGTGATGCCTGTCTATGTGCAGCTGGCATAGCAGGCTGTGCCAAGGGGGAATCTCTCTTGGCACATCAGAAAGTAGAGCTAGCAGGTCCAGATACCATTCAGCATGCAGCCACTTGGGAGCCACCAGTCATCCTGAGATCTGGGGTGATCATGACCTTGTTGATCACCTGACAAATCAGACAAAACAGAGGAAAGGTGTAGACCTCTAAATTGTCCCATGGGTGCTGGAAGGCATCTTCTAATGCTTCCCATGGGTATGGTATGATCAAGCAGAACACCAGCAGCTTCCTGTTGTGCTGGGTTGCAAAAAGGTCTTACTGTAGACCCCAAAGATTGAACAATCTTTCCGTCATCTGTCTGGGTGCAAGGACCACTCTGTCCCTATCACCTGACTCTGGCAGCCAAGACTGTCTGCCACCACGTTCTGGTTCCCCGGAATGTGCCTGGCTGACAGCTCTACTAAGTGTGCAACCTCCCACTCGTGGACCTGCACCGCCACAATGTGGAGCTGAAGGGATACCACTCGACCTTGCTTGTTGACATATGCCACTACTGTGGTATTGCTGCTCACCAGTACCACTTAGTGTCCCATGACTTGATCCTGAAACCTTTGTAGGGGTAAAAACGCCACCTTGAGTTCCAGAATCCTGAAACCAGCAACTCTTCCAGGTGTGCACCCCATCCCTTGGTCGATGCATCCAAAAACAGTAGCATCTCGGGAGGGGGAGTGCCTAATGGTACTCCTATTATGAGATCCCTGTCATCTAGCCACCATACTAAGTCCTTCCTTACTTCCTCCAAGAGAGAATCGGGAAGAATGGGGAGTCCCTTGCCAAGACCAAAAACTCCTTCATTCTCCACTGAAGGGAACAAAGGTGAAGCCACCCATGAGGGACCAGCTTCTCCAAGGACAACAAGTGAACAAGAACGACTTGCCACTGCTGAGCTGGTTGTTCCTGTTGAGACAGAAACAACTGTGCTGCCTCTCTGAACTTGCTGATACGCAAGTCTGAAGGGTAGGCTCTTGCTGTTGCCATATCTATCAGCATGCCCAGATATTTAACCCTCTGCTTGGGTGCGGGATCGGACTTCTCAAAATTGATCAGGTCGCTACAAATTTCGAGAAGTCGGTCTCTGTCCTGGAGCAACTGCAACTGAGAGCTCGCCAAGACTAGCCAATCGTCGAGATACCTCAAAAGACGTATCCCATGTGAATGGGACCAAGCTGACACAAGGGTGAACACTCAGGTGAACACCTAGGGAGCAGTTGAGAGGCCGAAACAAAGTGCCCTGAACTGGAACACTGTCTACCCCAGGGTAAAGTGGAGGTACTTCAAAGAGGACTGATGGGTGCGTATTCAAAAAAACACATCCTTCAGGTCCACCAAAATCATGAAGTTTGACTCCCTGACGGCACTTCAGGTCCACCAAAAGCATGAAGTTTGACTCCCTGACGGCAATAAGTACTGAACATGGTGTTTCCATCTTTAACTAAGTCTGGCGAATGAATTGATTAAGGGAGAAGGATCTATAACAGGTCTCCACCCACCCATTGTCTTCTCTACAAGAAAAGACAGCTGTAAAACCCGAGACTGGTCTGTCACAACTTCTACAGCACCTTTCTTCAACATTGGCTTCACCTCTACCCACAGGATAAGATCCTTCAGCCAGCCGGGAAAGTATGTCTGGAAGTAGACCAGGTTGTTGTTGAGATATGGCAGGAACTCAAAGGGTAGTAGATATCCTACCACAGGACATCCACTACCGATGCTTCCACTCCGTGTTGTTACCATGTTGCCCAGTGGTTCGGTAAGCAAACCTTCCCCCCCGTGGCAGCAAGCGGGGAGGATCACCATCACGTTGCCCAATGGCTGGACAGGCACCTCCCCACCAACAGCAACATGTGGAGGGGAATGCTGCCCCTAGCGTCCTCCTCTCTTCTTCTTGCCCTTGGCCCCTTTTCCAAACTGGAAAGAAGGTTGAAAGGGTGCAACAGCGTGCCTTTCTTGGCAGGGGCAGAAGGCTGGGTGTTCCCCGGGACCCTTTGAAGCCTGGGAGTTTGTAGGGCCTGTAGAGGAAGTGCTAGCCTGACCTGAGGGTCGGGCCGCAGTGGCATGCGAAGACCCAGAAGTCTTGGACACTGCATGGTGCATAAGTCAGTCGTCAGCCTTGATTCACCACTTGTCCACTGCAGCATCTACCTGCTCTCGGGGGAAGAGAGAGGCAGACCCCAGCAACGGTCCATTCCTTAGAGCCAGTGCCAACTCAGGGCCAACAAACTTGGAGATCCGATTCAGGACTACGTCCCTCCTCATCAACACCAAGTTCGTTCACAGGTTTGCCGTCTGGTGGGCCAAGTAGGCAACAGCCCTACCTCCAAACTGGCAGAGGGGGAGGAAGTAGCTTATCCAAGCCAGTGGAAAGAAGAGAATTCTCTCAACCAGATACCAAAGAGTTCACTTGATCCAGGACCCCTTCGGTAAACGTGTGCCATGGCAAGCTTACAGAGGCTTTGGGTTCCTTCTTCAGTCCCCAAAAGGCTTTGAGGCAAGATGGATGAGCCATGGATGCCACCGTGGCCCCTTCCCGAAGATCATTGTGCTGACAAATCAGTCTAACGATCTGTACAAAGGTCCTATGTATCTCGGGGGTGTCAAATCCTGAAGAAGAGGACCCTCGGGTGCTTCCAGGATATGTTCCTCTCCCGATCTACTCTCCCTGCAGGAGGAAGAACCTCGGCAGAACCCCCAGTCCCTTCTCAACCAGTTGGGCATACGATCAGGTTGATCCAAGGACCAAACCTGGGACATAAGCCTTCATGGTGGGGCTGTGTGGGGGTGAGACATTCTAATCGTCAACCCCTCTGTCCTGCTCATGCCTCCCAGTATAACACTCCTCGTCCACTCCTGAAACACAAGTCAGGCTAGGGTTGGCAGTTTACTTTCACCCCGAAGGGGATTCCTACCCCCGATTGAATGCAGGCTACCGCACAGAGGTTGTCCTGGTCACCAGCTTCCAACACCGACTTGCGCTTGACGAAGCAAGTGAAGACGACGAAGGGGAGATCGCTCCCGTAGGGGTGAAACCAAAGCGTGGAAGTTCCGCAGGAGGAAGGAAGGAACAAGAAGAATTAGCAACCAATGGTGACATCTGGGGTGTGTTACCACAGGATGACACCTTGGAGACCTTCTTCTTGTATTTCCTTCTCTGCAAGAACTTCACCCATTGCACAGGCGACCAGTCACGACACTCGTCACGCCTATAGTCAACATTACAGTCATGCCCTCTGCAGCTTGCACAGAGGACATGAGGGTCAACATCCAATAACAAGCGGTAGCGATTGAAGGTCTTAAGAGGCAATACCGGGGCAGACATGCTGGGTACTGCCCTTCCGCTCAGGCTTAAATGATTCTTGAGTTTGCATATTTCTTTATACACAACACAAAACAATTGCAACAAATATACACAACAAACAAATACAGGACAATCCCATCGGGATAATTGAAGGAAACAAAGCAAAATGGCATGCAGGGCTGACAGTAAGTAGACAGCTCTTCATAGCGCAGCAGCTGAAAACAAAGTGAATGATTACTGTCTGGGTGGGTGGGACTCCCACCAGTCGGGCAGTAATTAACTATCTAACCACCGTGTTAAAAAGTTGAATGGCCATTTCTAGCTGTGCTGAAGCATATTCCTTATGTATACTGTGTAAGAACAAATATTAGTAAGTGTATCAGAGAATGATACAGCCATTGTGCACCTGCCAGAAGCTGATACAGGCAGTCCCCAGTTAATGGCGGGGTTTCCATTCCCGGCTGAGCACCAATAACCGAAAATCATCAATAAATGGAATTGAAAATCATCAATAAATGGAACACATCATCACAGTAATTATGGTAACAAATGGCGTTTACGACACTGAACAAGTGCCTGAAGCAGCACCCATCTTACAGGCGGAACCTCTAGGACTGGGAACAGGATCGTAACCTGAAGTCCGCGCGCCCACAGCTCCCGAAACACAAAACCATGGGGTATGCGAATCGGTTCCCTAACCTGAAGGTCGAGAGGAGCCAGTAAGAGACCTACTGCCTCCTCAGAAGGAGGCAGTCCCTAGCGTCCAAGGGCATCCAGGGGAAAGAAGCAGCCTTCCTCTCCTTCGGCCGAAGGAGGTCTATCCAGTTCCTAGGACCCCCTCGAACCTCGGGAGAGGAAGGGAAGAGGCAGCAGAGGACGAAATCGAAGACAAGTTGAAGACGGAGGCTACTTCCACTGGGTGACTTCCTTCACCTGCACTCTGACATCTTCTACAGGATGGTGGACACAAAACATCGTCACCTCCATGACAGCTACACAGGATCACAATGGAAGTGGCCCAGGACACGACCACCAGGAGAAGCAACAGGCACAATCAGGACAGCCATTGTAGGAGCTACAGGAGCGGTTCGGAAAGCAGGAGCTACAACAATGGCCAAGAATGTCACATGAACGTCACCAGCAATGACAGGAACGTTCAGGACGGCTACGGCAGGAGACCAAGAAGAGCCTCCCAGAGACTGCCGAGGAGTCAACAGGAGCATAACAGGAAACAGCAGGAGCAGATGGACCACAGGTATGCCAGAGGCATTGCTACAGCATACATGAAGGCCAGCAATGACAGCGATCAATCCACATCGGCGGGAACAGAGTCAGAACGATCCCAACATGGAACTATACCATTCCAAACAGGTACTGTGGTTGATCCCGAATCAACACTGAATGAACTCAGGACTCTTCATGCAAAGATATCCCAACTGAGATATCCAGCCAACTACTGCTGTGCCTACGATGCTCACTGTCAACCTGAAAGAAAAAGCAAAGATGATTAGTAGAGGGAGACTCCTCTCACTCCAAGGGGAACTACCCTGTGCAGCGAGAGGAGACCCCTGAGAAGAGGTTGCCCAACTGCCCGCATCACCCCCCTGTGGTCTTAGCCTGATGAGCAAGCAAAGAGGGCGCTGGAGAGATAAAGAAGAACCTACAGGGAGAGAGAAGGAAAGAGTGGAGGCCACCAAGGGCATCGTGGAAGCAAAACTTACCAACAACACCCAAAACCTCCCCCTCTCCACAACTCTCCATAGCGCAGGCAGAGAAAACAACACCCAGCACAAGTGGAAAGAAAGTAGTCATGCCCTTGTAAAAGGAGGGCGGGAGCCCAAGAAGGTGAGTGAACTCTAACGTCCCGACCAATGAAGGGGAGCAAAGATATTACGTCGCAAACTAATATCTCTGAACATACAGGGGAACACTTTCAATATCTGAATAAAGGGCTACTGGAAGACACAGACGCAGGGGAACAACGGCTTATGCAAGGCTATCACAAATCATGGGTTTGTATTAATAAATATCAAACACAAAATATATACACAAAAATACAGAAGGATCCCTCCGGGATTATAAAGAGCTTAACGACAGTCTGGCAAAGAGATCCGAAAACACGTCTGCACCACATAACGGGCAAAAGCAAACTGGAATGTTTACATCTGGGCAGGTGGGTATTCCCGCCTACCCGACGATAGTTACTGCCTAACCACCTTCTTCAAGAGTTTAACGGCCGTGTCCAGCTTCGCTGTAAGTAATTCCAATAATTCTAAGCCAGCTGTCCACGGTGAGCTAGGCTATGGCAGTTGCCGTTATCCTATTTTATTTTACTTGCTTTACAAGTATTTAAAGTAATATTTCGTCGGCCAGCTGTAACTAAACTGTAATTGACCTTTGAAGGCTACACAACGGTACCTATACAGCTCAAAGGTAAATTACAGTTTAGCTACAGCCGACCAGCAAAATATTACCTTAAACTCTTGTAAAGCAAGTAAAATAACATAGAAAATGTCAACTGCCATAGTCTACCTCAACTGGACACTATTCGAAGCTTTCGGTCAGGGTGAAGAAATATAAAAGGGTGGCGGAACAGAGCTTCGCACTCTATCTGCAATTTGAAATATTCTTGGCAAGCTCGTATGTTCTGGCAGGCGGTAATGTTGCGCTGCGCACATTAGCCACAGGGGTTACAGAAAATGTAAAAAGAATTTTCTGTAAAAAGAATAATACTTTAAATTTTTGTACAGCAAGTAAAATAACATAGGAAAATGTCAACTGCCACAGTCTAGCTCACCACGGAACACTGACTCTCAGTTGGAGGCATCGGGTGAATTGGCTCGCCTGTAAGACCCTGCATGCATGATAGGGCCTGGAATCAGCAGTGGTAGTAATGCAAGAAAAGTGCCTTTGGAATGGCTCCTGCTATCCATTTATTCGCCCTTCTTTTTACGCTTGGTTTTCGTGTTCCAAATGACATATATAACAGGAAATACAACAATAAGGTGCCCAAAACGTAAAATTTTACAAGTTGCCAATAAGACTCCAGCCAGCCATTTTTGCATTGAAAAACCATTTTGAGTTTTTCATTCTGACTAGGAAATAATAGGGCACTAAAAAGAACCTTAAAATACCAATATAACTTCACCTACGGTGTTGACTGGTTACAATTTTGCCGTATTAGCTATGGAGGGGAGGGGCCATGTTCTTACCTTATAAGTCAAAATTTTCTAATTTTTTTATTTGTCATTTGCGAATAGTGTTTATGGGGTTCAAAATAATGAGAATGAAGAGCTCTTTTCAAAAATGTAAGTTACAATTTCATAGTGTGTATTGGCAACTTATAAAATAATACCAACCTTTTCCCAAGTCATTTACCCCACCCAAAACCCCAAATTCCCAACGGGTCCCATTTACTGTTAACTGTTCTCAAAAGTGTTTTGCCCCACCCAAACCCCAATTCCCAATGGGTCCCCTTTACCGTTGGCTACAGTTCTATGATAATTTACAGCTTAATCACAGCCGAGCCACAAAATATTACTTTAAATTCTTGTTCAACAGGTAAAGTTCTATAGAAAAACGTCCAACTGCCATAGTCTAGCTTACCACGGACAGCCGGCTTAGTTCTACCATAATTCCTAATGTAAAGGACCGATGTTTTGTGTATCATGTCAGAACAAATCAATTTCTAAGGTAATAGTTCATATGGAGCTGTTCTATAACTTTAACTATCATTTCTTAGAATGCCAAGTCCTGACCTAGCCAGGCATTACCTTCCTAACCTCACTTAGGTAAGGTGCCATGTCCTGACCTGGCAGGGGGTTCTTCGCCACCTGGGCGACCCCCACGTAACACTAAGCATCAGAAAGGTCTGGCAACGTCAATCTGCAAACTATAGCCTACTACTAGCCTCGGCATGTCAGAGGGAATAGCCTATGACCTAACCAGACCTGCCTTAACCTAACCTAACCTCGGACAACGTGCCCTAACCTGCATCCTCCAAAGTATGTCGTGACCCTTACTCTACATTATACCCGTTGGACCTAAAGTATGTAATGCCTATTAGTCTCTTAATCGAAGGAATGGCAGCCGAACATAAGGCTCAGAATACTTACAAGAGGGAAACACTGGTTCCGACTGTTTCCGTGCTTTTCTTCCGGGACCTTTCTTGGGCTTTGTGTCATAACCAGCTTTTCTCCCCATTTTTCAGTGTTTTTCAATAAAATCAGAACTAATTCCAGACCTGCTGGGTGTTAGAATACTAATTCTAAAATTTCTCAACCTTTGCGGTGTCAGAAGGCCTTCGACGCAGCGTGCGCTGTACTAGTATTAGTAGTAGTAGTAGTACCAGTTGAGATTTTTCTTTGAAACGGCTCCCCTGCTCGCTTTATGCCTCCCTTGTGTGTGTTTGTTTAAGCTTTTTATTCTTCCCCTATGTGTGTTTGTTTAAGTTTTTTTATTCCTCCCTTGTGTGTGTTTGTTTAAGTTTTTTTATTCCTCCCTTGTGTGTGTTTGTTCAAGTTTTTTATTCCTCCCTTGTGTGTGTTTGTTTAAGTTTTTTTATTCCTCTCTTGTGTGTGTTTGTTTAAGTTTTTTATTCCTCCCTTGTGTGTGTTTGTTCAAGTTTTTTATTCCTCCCTTGTGTGTGTTTGTTCTCAGTTTTTTATTCCTCCCTTGTGTGTGTTTGTTCAAGTTTTTATTCCTCCCTTGTGTGTGTTTGTTTCAGTTTTTATTCCTCCCTTGTGTGTTTTGTTCAAGTTTTTATTCCTCCCTTGTGTGTGTTTGTTCAAGTTTTTATTCCTCCCTTGTGTGTAAAATTCAAGTTTTTATTCCTCCCTTGTGTGTGTTTGTTTAAGTTTTTTATTCCTCCCTTGTGTGTGTTTGTTCAAGTTTTTTATTCCTCCCTTGTGTGTGTTTGTTCAAGTTTTTTATTCCTCCCTTGTGTGTGTTTGTTCAAGTTTTTATTCCTCCCTTGTGTGTGTTTGTTCAAGTTTTTTATTCCTCCCTTGTGTGTGTTTGTTTCAGTTTTTATTCCTCCCTTGTGTGTTTTGTTCAAGTTTTTATTCCTCCCTTGTGTGTGTTTGTTTTTAAGTTTTTTTATTCCTACCCTTGTGTGTGTTTGTTTCAGTTTTTATTCCTCCCTTGTGTGTGTTTGTTTCAGTTTTTATTCCTCCCTTGTGTGTGTTTGTTCAAGTTTTTTATTCCTCCCTTGTGTGTGTTTGTTTAAGTTTTTTATTCCTCCCTTGTGTGTGTTTGTTTCAGTTTTTTATTCCTCCCTTGTGTGTGTTTGTTCAAGTTTTTTATTCCTCCCTTGTGTGTGTTTGTTCAAGTTTTTTATTCCTCCCTTGTGTGTGTTTGTTCAAGTTTTTTATTCCTCCCTTGTGTGTGTTTGTTTAAGTTTTTTATTCCTCCCTTGTGTGTGTTTGTTCAAGTTTTTTATTCCTCCCTTGTGTGTGTTTGTTTCAAGATTCCTCCCTTGTGTGTGTTTGTTCAAGTTTTTATTCTAAAATGTGTGTTTGTTCAAATTCCTCCCTTGTGTGTTTGTTCAAGTTTTTATTCCTCCCTTGTGTGTGTTTGTTCAAGTTTTTTATTCCTCCCTTGTGTGTGTTTGTTTAAGTTTTTTATTCCTCCCTTGTGTGTGTTTGTTCAAGTTTTTTATTCCTCCCTTGTGTGTGTTTGTTTAAGTTTTTATTCTCCCTTGTGTGTGTTTGTTTCAGTTTTTATTCCTCCCTTGTGTGTTTTGTTTGAGTTTTTATTCCCCCCTTGTGTGTGTTTGTTTAAGTTTTTTTATTCCTCCCTTGTGTGTGTTTGTTCAAGTTTTTATTCCTCCCTTGTGTGTGTTCTGTTTCAGTTTTTATTCCTCCCTTGTGTGTGTTTGTTCAAGTTTTTTATTCCTCTCTTGTTGTGTTTGTTTAAGTTTTTATTCCTCCCTTGTGTGTTTTGTTCAAGTTTTTATTCCTCCCTTGTGTGTGTCTGTTTAAGCTTTTTTTATTCCTCCCTTGTGTGTGTCTGTTTAAGTTTTTTATTCCTCCCTTGTGTATGTTTGTTTAAGTTTTCTTATTCCTCCCTTGTGTGTGTTTGTTCAAGTTTTTTATTCCTCCCTTGTGTGTGTCTGTTTAAGTTTTTTTATTCCTCCCTTGTGTGTGTTTGTTCAAGTTTTTTTATTCCTTCCTTGTGTGTGTTTGTTCAAGTTTTTTATTCCTCACTTGTGTCTGTTTGTTTAAGTTTTTTATTCCTCCCTTGTGTGTGTTTGTTTAAGTTTTTTTTTATTCCTCCCTTGTGTGTGTTTGTTTAAGTGTTTGTGTCATTAATCTTTTTTAATTTCTTTCCTATTTTCAGTTTCTTCTTTCGACGAAGATCTGCAAATAGAAGTATTTTAGCTATCAATTTCTCTATGTTTTCTTGATATGGCTGCTGCACAAATCTATATCTATTTCTAACATGTCACTATATGCTGGGCAGTAGAGTAAGATAAGCTCTAAGTTTTCAGTTTTTTCTTCACAGCACAAACATTTTGTATCTTCCCCTTTTAGCCTATTCCTATCGCCTGATTCTAGCGTGCCTAGTCTAGCCATACTGATCAGCATTGTTTTTTCATTCAGTATTATCATACCAGATTTCTTCCTTATGTTTTCTTTATATTTTCTATAGATTTTTAAGGTTGTCTTGTCATCCATTTCTCTCTGCCATACTTTGTCGTGTCCCAGTTATTCATTATTTCTTTTAACTGCTTACCCTCAAGCGATTCAATTTTGCTTAAATTTATGTTTATTTCTTCCAGATACTCTTTTATTTGAAGAATCCAAGGGGTTTTCTTATTTTCATGTTGATCTGCTGATCCATGTTATCTCATTCAGGAGCCTTTCCTCCACTCTCAAGTGTATGTTTCAGATAGCGTACTTTATTCCTCATATCCCTTGAGTGGCAGGAAGAGGCCCCTATTTTGGATCTTAAAGCACAACTTGCTGTGTGTACCTTGGTGCTTTCAGAATTGTTCTGTCCACTTGGCTGTCTACTTTTTGTAGTTCATTTGCTTCAGTTTAATTGTGTTCGGTGGTACTATAAATTGGCTCCTCCTCTTTCTTGAACCCTTTTAGCGTCTTGTCTTTTGTCTTTCACATTCTAGACAAAGAAGTCTCCTAGGATATTTTAAAAGGAGCACTTGATTGTTAGAACATATGTTTATACAGCCCTATTCTGAATCTGTCGTCAAGTCCAGAGTTAATGCTGTATCGGGTACTCAGCCAATATAAAGACTTCTATTCTGCAGAGACTGTTGTATGCTGTGTTCTAAATGATCCATTGGAAATGCGTGATCAGGACAAATGCGCTAGCCTGGTTTTCCCTTATCTTAGCGTAGCTTTTGATACTGCTGTGTATGATCTACTGTACTTTTAATTGTTTTAAAATTTTCAGTAAGTTTTACAATGTTTACGTATTTGGGCACCACGACTAACAGATGATGGCAGATTGGTTACTAGCCTTAGGGGAAAAGCTGAACTGATTCATCGAGCTTTTAAGAGCTAAGCAATCAGCTGTGGATGTCCTGTCGCTGATACTTGTCATCCTGTACCTTTTCTTACAAAATTTGCATTTCGCTCTGGGGCTGTTAAGAAAATCCTGGATAATCTTGATAGCTGGGGTGGAGAAGATTCTGATGGTTTCTTCCCTTTATTTTTTTAAAAAAAGTTTCTAGTCTGCTGTCTCCCAAGATAAGTAGATTCCATAGATTTTTAAGCCGACGTAGTATCTTTGCGGATGAGCGCAAGTTTAGCAGTACAGTGCCTGTTCCAAGGAGGGGCCAATTTCTATTCTCCCTGTCCTCTCCAAAGTCGCTGAAAAACTTATTTTTCAGCCACTACATAAGTATGTGGAAACTAAAGGATTGTTAGCTGATAGCCAATACACATATAGAAAGCCGTTAGTTACCTTTGATGCTCTTTTAGACTTGACATGCCATTTGCAACAGAACCTCGATAAGGGTTTTGAGTGCAGAGTAATTGAAATAGATTTTAGTGCTGTTTCGATTTAGTAAATCACAAGGCACTTACTTATAAACTTCAGAATCTTGGAGTGTGTGGGTATGTTTTAGGATTACTTCAAGATTTCCTTTCAGGTAGGCAGCAGCGAGTTGCTGTTGATGGGATCTTTAGTGACCCAAGACCTCTAGACAGAGTGATTCGTGGTGGTAGGTTTCGGTTTCCTAATATTAGCAGTTATGACTTGGACCTTTGGCGGATGGCCTCTTGTTTGTCACTTTTTCATAGGATGTATTTTAACAGAGAAGCACCAATTTGCAATAAAATATGTATCTCGCTGTCGAACTTCTCAGTTCGAGATCCCTGATTCCTCACACCGGTGGACTATGGAACAATCTCCCTGAGGACGTTGGGCCACTGGAACTTCAAAAGTTCAAGCGAAGACGCAATATCTTACTACCCTAATGCTATTCTCCTTGCAATTTAATATATTTTTATCTATTTATTAATTCATTAAGAGAGCTCTTCTTCCCATTTTTTCTCTTGCTTCCTAATGAGCACCATATTCTTTGGAAGCTTGAATTTTAAGCCAGTGCCCCCTGTGGGCTTGTTACATATGAACAGGGTTAATCTTCTGAAAAATAATAAAACAATTTAGGAACGATTCTTTGGAACTGTTGACGAACCACTTTAGTATATGGAAGACTACTCGCATGACAAAAAGTATGGTATATAGACTGGAAATTCATATTCATCTCCTGAAACATTAAAAAGAGGAGTACCCAAAGAATTGCGTTGAGTCCATTCCTAGCTTATGTATATATGACGGTAATGTCAAAATTGCTTCAGAGGCATAAATTAAGGTTTAATCTATTTGTGGATGACACCTAATTTTATTTCTCCATTAATGATATCGAGGATGCAAATGAAAAATGTAATAATTTCTTATCATTGTTGATGAATGGATAACATTTAATCAAATAAAACGAAATAAAATAAAAGTTAATTTATGTTAGTGGAGAAGAAAAATGTGTTAAGGTGACATCCAAGTGAATATTGAATATTAACAGTCATGTGGTACAGATTAATTAATCAGAAAGTCCGTGCCCTACGTATACAACTGTAATTTATTTCTCGGTGATCAAATCAATATGGTTTTTGTTAAAGAATATTAAGAAACTTATAATTAACTGTGACATTAATAGAGTGGACTTCTGCAACTCTGTCTAACATAATCTACCTTGGAAACTGCAAACTATACTGAAATGAGCGACATGATTACCAAAGGGTGTCGCACTTCAGGATAAAACTGCTTCTTTAACTTGTGAGCTGCACAAGTTCAAATCAAAGGGTGAGAAAGTCGAACATGAGGGCGTGAATGCATACTCTTCTGCGTTTAATCATATATTCGTGTACTATGTGGATATGACGTCACCCAAATTCACATTGCCCCATATCTTTGCGTATAATTATTGCAACGAAATTAATATGAGGTGTTTAGGTCAATCTTGAATTACAACCTTCGTTACTATCTGAACATTTTCTACGCTAACATGAATTTTCTAATTGATTCTGAATTCGGATTAATTGAACGCCTTATAACTTTTTCCAATAAAACCCGAGTTCACAAATCTAAGAATGAAATAACTAGTCGTTCTGAGGTCATCTTTGAACTATTCCGTTACCGGGTGACATTTCGTGTGTGCATGTATGTAAAATTGTTGTGGCTTTGAGGCCCACTTAATCATGTGAACTTTCTTCCTGACTTCATGAGATCAGTTATTTTATGTATACGTCGTATAACGTCTTTGTTAGCTGAGAAGACTCTAAATGTCCAAATCAGGCTTTTTATCCCTTTCAACATTTTACTATACTCTCCTTAACAAAAAGGCCTGTACAGGTATTGTGGCGGCTTAATCTGAACTAACCAGTGGTATTGAAAGCAGCGAAAGATATGAATGGCGGCACATGTTCAGTTTAAGTACTTTTGAAAATTTGACACCAGTAACTTTATTCTAGCTCATTGCAGCGAAGAACATCATGAGTGCAGTTCTCCAGACTCTTCTATGGTGTACCGGGCATATATTTGCAATACGATTGCTTTACATTTCATTTTCTTGAGTTACAATACAGCTTGTGAATTGAAAAAGCACAGTAAACCATTTTACGGATAAATGAATCATTGCAACAGCTGCATAAGGAGCGTACACAGTATTTTACATTATATATAAATAAAATATATCTAATGATCCTAAGATAGCTATTATTATGCCTGATCTAAAATTTCTATATTGATTATCGCAAATTATTTTAGGCTCTGACCCCTCCCACGCATGGCTGTAAACATTGGTGAGAGATTTTGGTTGCTGCACCGTAGGTGACTGACCAGTGCCGTGGGATTTAATTAGCGTAATGATTTTCCGTTTTGGTTGAGTTATATCTGCCAAGATATAACTCGGTTAGCTTGCTGGTGCCGTATAATAGCATTGCAAGGGAAGCAAACCATCATACGGCAGGTTATAGGTTAGCCACCCCACTAGTCTAGGTCGTCGAATCAAGCTTCACTTAGTCTTGTCTAAAATTAGCCCAAAATTATGTAGATTGAACCCCAGGCGGTTTTCAGAGGTTCAGAGTCGTAGGTGGGTTAAGGGAGGTTTGCGATACTTTCTGTACAGTAGAAGGGAGTATTCCAGCATGCTATAGAGGATAGGACCACAGGGGGTTAGAGCTGAGTTTTGCCCAACAGGTCTCGGCTGAATTGGGACAAGCGGTACCCGAAAAATACCAGGTTTTATCAGTGAATAGGCCAGAGGTCATGGAAGGCAAGTATTGGGAGACATCACCTGACGTATTTTGGTAAAATTTTATAAGTTGCCAGTATGAAATAATATCACGTAACCCCGGGGGTTACAGTTTTGCCGTATTAATTATGGTGGGGGCTGGAATTGTCTTACCTTACAAGTCGTAATTTGATGTAGAGCTCTTTTCAAAAATGTAGGTTACAATATCATATCGTGTATTGGCAACTTATAAAATAATACCCAAATTTTGGCTGTTTGGGTAAATTCTGACAGTAGAACTAAGTATTAACTCTGCAGTGGGGATTTCCTTGTAAATTCACTTTATCTACACTATTTTGGTCGCTAATTAAGCATTTACCTTCAATTTTTGTCACACAACTGTAATTAACCTGTAATTAACCACAGAACTTCATCCAACACGCTAGGGGACCCAATGGGAAAACGGGGTTAGGCTAGCCTATGGGTGGGGTATACCTCCGGGAGAGGGTGATTTGCTCCCCCGCTTGTTGTTATCCTACAATTTAGGGGACCCCTAGGGAAAGCAGGGCTATGGTTGGGGTAGACCACGGGGGGGTGTTGGGAAGGCAATCAGATTTTACTGTATATGGCATTACAGAGACAAAAAACTCTTACACAAACACAAGAGGAACAAGAATTTTAACTTCAACACCATCCCCACTCACGAGTTCTGTGTATAGCCTAGTAGCCTAGGCCTACCAGCACCAGGGGCATGAATGTCAAAACATGGCCCAAGCAAAGTCTTTAATATCTTAGTAAATTTGTGATAGATTAGTATGGTTTTCATATTGAGCACATTAATGAGACTTACGCTAAGATCTGAGCAAAAGGCTCCAATATCAATTATTAAGGTAAAAAAATACTTTGGGCTAATATCTTGCAGCCTGCTGGAGAACTTGTCCAGTTAGAGTGCTGCAGTAATAACGTAAGAGAACTCGGTGACATTACAAATACTGTACAGTATTTGTTGGTAAGGTAATATCTTAGGTTTAGTTATGTTATTGCACCAACATTCACCCACGTTATGTTATAATTTGTTTTTTCAGGTTTTAGACGTACATATTTGAATATATTTTGCCTTGAAGACATTAGGAAAATGTATCTGGTTTTCTTGTCTTAGTGTGAATTTCTAAGAAATGTTATCTATGATTTCTCAAAACTAGCTTTTTCCTAAACATCTTGAAATACAAAAAATTTAGATCTGAACTGTGGAGGACTCTACCAGCAGGAAAATGGAAAATGATTATGCTTGTCATGTCCATGTTTGTAGGTTGTCTGAAATGCTAAACAACATCCCCCTAGAAAGAATTGAGTTTATAGATATGAGGCTGGGGAGCACTCATGAGACAGTAGTGGAAATGTTATTGTAGTATACAGGAGTAATATTTGATTATTTTTTCTATTTTCAGTTCTTTCAAAATACAACTTTATCAACAAGGTTACACATTATTCACCAACCTGGCTACCAGTCACACGGTTTTGCACTTTTGGACTGCAGCAGCTGTTAACCTCATACAGAATGGAAGTCAAATCAGATAGCAGTAGTGGAACTCCACCTGAACAAGGAGGTAATGTCTGTTGTTATTATTATTATTATTATTTTTATTAGAACTGATTTTATACAATTCCTTCTCAGTTCTTCTCACTCACTATTCTCTTTTCTTCAAGGCTTATATCTGCTAAGAGCTGGCCGATGTACATTATCTGAATGAGAAAGACAATAGTAGTTCTGTATAGAATTGTTTTACTATGGTACATGCAGGTGGAAATTAACCCTTAATGGACAGGCATCATTATATGATGATCTGTAACAGGTTTTGAATGATGGAAGGGCTAACTCATACATATTAATATTATGCGCCATAGAATTTGGATGAATTTAGTGGGAAAGATGTTCATACCACTCCAATGGTTCATAAATGACTTATGGCAACTGTAGTAGCTCAGCACAGGACAGATGGGGATCAGTGTGGCTTGAAACTTGATGGGGGAATGTATTGCCCCTCTCTACCCCATGACGTCTTTTTATTTATTTGCTCATAAATATACCCAGGGATTGTTGTTGGTTTTAGTTCTTATCTTTTATGATAATATGTCAGCTATAATTTTAATTTTGGAAAGAAATATTAGAAAAAACATGTATACCTCACAGAAAGTTACTGCATCTCCCCATCTCAGCAAGTCTCGTAAATATTTTACAACAAATTTATTCAGAATTTGTTACTGATTTTAGTTCTTATCTGTTATGATACTGTGCAAGCTCTAATTATAATTTTACAAAATAAAATTTAAAAATTATTAGAAAAAACATGTATAGCTTGGTAAAATTAGTATATTTTTACGAAGGTCTTGTAAAAGAGGCCCACGGCAGGGTTGTAAAGAGTCGCTTTCAACTCCCCATGGAAGGTAGGAAAAAATTTTTTTTTATTTTTTCTTACACCATGTGCATTTGCATATCTTCCTATCCATTGATGTGTATTTTTCTTAAGTTGGCCAACCTTAAAGTTTGCTCGGTCTAGAGGTTTGTTTAATATATATTTAGCCCATCCCTTAAGGGTTGAACATAGTGTGGTATTTCCGTAGAGTTTTGCTATCAGTGTGTATCAACTAAATTCTCTATGTCATCCTCAAGTGGCATTGTCGTTCTTAAGTGGTAGAGGATCCTCCTAGAGGTTTTCTAAGGGCATCAACATTTCAGATCGTATCAACAGCCTATTTTCAAGACAGTGCGGTTCATTCTGGGTAGAATGGGCTCATCAGTGTATATTCAGTGCAGGTTTAGGCTCCCAAGTCATTGGAGGAAGGGGAGCTGAACTTTGATTGGCTGTTAGGGGATTAGTGCCCCTGAGTCAAGCGTTCTCCCAGATGTTTGTGGTTGCGCTCTTCTCCGTGTGCGGATGTTGGAGACAGGGTGGGTGGTACTGGGAGGGTCACTAACAGTAGATGGAGGCGGCTCCTGATTGGTCCGCTGGCTCGGCTGTATGTTGAGTAGAGAATAGACATCCTGTCATTGCAGCTTCAAGTCATTTTCCTTAACTGATAGAAGGCCAGATTTGGTTTTAGAGGCAAATTGTAATGTTTTACAGATTTGATAAATTTCTGCTTTGTCAGAACTTGACCTCTGTGACTTGTGTAAATTCAGTGTGAATTGCAATTTTTAGGTGTTAGTATAGCAGAATCATAGAACGTTTATACTGTGCAGAGTTTTGTATTATTACCCAATCTGGAACATTCAGTTCTTAACAGGGGTGCTGACACCATAAGGCCCTATTATAAAGTAAATGCTTGTTGCTGCCTTATGATTCAAGGGATTTGCTTCACATTTTTACCACTTATAATACAAATAATACTGTACTGAAAAAATACAAGAGGAAATAAAGAAATTTGACCTCTTTAAGTTATTAAATTTTCCAGTTAAAAAAAAATTTTGAAACTTTCCAAAAATAATGACAAAAAAAAGTTCCGCTCAAAAATAATTTTCCCTTCGTGTGATTATAGGTGTATAGTTATGCTACACGCTGTAAAAGTTTCATTGACTTTGGTTCATTCTTCTTGGAGATATAAGCATTTAGTTTTGGAAAAAGAAAGTTTTGAGAAAGCAGCAAAAGAAAAAATTATTGCTTATCTTGTACTAACTATGAAACTATGACTGTTAGAAAGCTGATTTTTGCACTAAAACTATTTTGTCATATAAGAAATATGCCCTGAAATTTACAACATAATCAAGTGAATACAACTGTGCTCTCTCTTGATTTATATGTTACCTAAAATTTGCATAAGGCCCCATTATAAGTAAATGACTGTTTCTATCTAACAATTGAAGGGAGTTGCTTCCAATTTTTACCATTTATTCTACAAATAATACTGAATAAACACAAGTCTTGTTTCAGTCTTCTTGAAGATCTGAGCATTTAGTTTTGAAAAAATAAGTAAATTTTCAGGAAATAGCAAAAGAACAATAATTTTGGACTCAAAAACTAGAAACAATCAGGAATATTTGGATTCCTGAAGCCAGTTATCCCTGTATCATTATAAGCCGATTTCTCTATGACGCTACTGCTATAGATAATGGTTTATTTTAATTATTTTTGAATAAATCTTTTTCACATTTGTTCTTCATGATTTTTTACGATTTGTTGTTCACAGTATCGTAAAAGCAATAAACAAAGTTGTTCATGTACCAATCTAAACATTTCTTTTAGCAATAACATTTCAAGATATGTTTATTTACATGTAAAATAGTCTGAATTAGTGTATATCTCAAACTTGAACTAATCTAGGATCATTCATATTCTTTTATGTTTTATACAATCTGTCGTTCACGGTGCCATACAAGCAATGAACAAAATTGTCCAAGAACCAATCTATAAATTTTTTTAGCAATAACATTTGTAGATATGTTTATTAATGCATGAAACAGTCCAAAGCAGTAAATAACTTACTTGATCCTGTACAGGCAGTCCCAGGTTATTGGCGGGCTTGGTTATCGGCAATCTGGTTTTTCAATGCTTGTCTGGGGCCGAAAATCAGAGATTTTCAGCGCCGATTTCCACTTATTGGCACTGGTAATCACGTATTGGTGCCGACACATATAACAGAGGCGTCAATAACTGAAAAAGTCAATTTTGAGTTATCGTCAACCGACGGAACAGAACCCCCACCAATAACCGGGGACTGCCTTAACTGAAGTATTCGTAGGGACATTTTTACAAGTCTTTTTTGCAATTTGTGGTTCACAGTGTCTACAAGCGATGAACAAAATTGTCAATAAACCAATCTGAAAAATTTTTTACCATTATCACTTCAGGACATGTTTATTTAGACATAAAACAGTTGAAAATTGTTAATAACTAAAATTTGATAATTCCTTGAAATTTGGCTGTTGGCACACCCCTTAAGTTGTATGTAAATTAAGCATACATTTTTCTTTTTAATATCTTGTATGACTCAAAATGACTTTTAATGTAGGAGCTGGTATTAAAAGGCCTCTGGAGCCTGAAATGACAGAGGAGTACGTGAAACGCATTCAACTTGACCCTGTTGTTGAAGAGAGTGACAGTGTTAGAAGGAAGCGTAGGAAGTATGCCCTCTTACTGTCTTACTCTGGAAAAGGCTATTTAGGCATGCAGAGGTAAGTTTTGAAATCCAACCATAACTGTTTATTTCTTATATGTCATATTTTTATATAAATAACTTACACTGTATAAAACCTACTGTTAAGGTTAGCTTATATCTTCATGCCATTAAGTGCAATCAGCATTCAGAATAAACAAAAGAATAACTCTTGGCTGACCACAAGGACTGTCTCTATAATCACCTGCTTTCTCACCAGGTGGTGTAGGAATGTTTGCATTCTTGTCAGAATTCTTCATGCTGTGTCCTTGTGCATATGGTGTGAATTGGCAGTAATAGTTTTGACTATTTCTGGCCAATTTTTTCTTGTATGGTATTGTGCTTGTTTTTGTTTTTTTTTGCTTTATGTCATCTACAGCAAGCAGAGATAGAAGCATTTGGCTGTATAGGAATGGGTTTTGTGTATACCAAATGTTTTGGTTGTGCATGATGGTCTCACTTTGCATGTTAGCTTACCTATAGGAACACAAGTGTGCTTTTTCTCTTGTAAAGAAAGTAAGGAGTGGTTTGATGAGAGGATAAATAATTTTTTGAAGTATCAGAAGATGCGGGAGGCAATAGATTATGTAGACAATTCATTAGGCATGGCCATAAGCCAACTCAGTTTTCCTTCTTCTTCCAGTGTTGTCTGATTCCTCTCTCACTCCCCTGCTTTGCCATCTTGCGCTCGCTATGTGGTTAAGGAGAAAAATGGTAGGTTCCTCCATAGTGATCAACCTTTTTTAGTTCCCCTGTGAGAGAGATGTCGGACCCTTCGCCTGTCTGTAGGCTGCCCTTGACTGCCATGCATCATTTGGTCTTCTCCTTTGGCATGGAACCAAAGCGTGTCTTGGGGCCAAGGTTTGTGCCGTTTGCCATCTCTATCTCGACTGTCTTTTTGCTTGAAGTTGACATGTTTTCCAGAGGATTTATTTGGTAGACTTTAGCCCTTGTATTTACTGGTTCACATGTTGTCTTTTTTTTGGAGAAAGTGACAATGATGTGTGTGAACTGGTGGAGTCAGTACTTGAGTTGTTAATCTTTTAAGTTGCCCTGTATCATCATTAACCCTCCCCTCTACTCAGTTCCCCCTCTGTTGCCTTTATTCCTCACCATTTGACAATTGTTCCTGTTTGTACCAGTGGACCTTCCTCCTCTGCCACATATTTATCTAGATTAAGCCAGCCTTTTGGTAGAGCCAACTCTTGTTCCTGGGCAATCTCTGCTTAAAGTGTTGTCCAGACAGTTCCAGCTTTTATCCTAGTTCTGTGGTGACATCATGCGAGAACCCTCTACCTTCTCCCATGCCATCTGGTACTTAACACTGACATCCCTTGATGTCATTGCTGACATTCCTGGGTGCTGTCTTGGTCCTTCCTTTAGATTTGATGGTTTTAAACCATGATTTGGTTGATTCTTCTTCTTCAGTTTGTAAGTGATTCATAGTTTTTGTTGCTCTGCTTTCACTCCTTTTTTGCTGACGATGAATCTTTTGATCAGTGCTCTTTTGTATGCCTCTACCTGGGCTCCTGTTAAAACGAGTAGGAAATGAAAACTGATTCTGATAAGGCACATTTTGAGGAGATCTCGGAAGTGGATGACTTAAAGCTGGTTCTCAGAATGCGACTGCATTGGTAGAGCTTTGTGTTAGGACATTGATGCAATATCATTTTTCTCACCTTCCTCTGTTCAACATTTAAATTTTTTTTCTCAAGTTCCTGCACCATGGATGCAAAGACTTCTCTGATTGTTAAGTACTTTGGCCTAATTGTGGAGGTACTTTTGAAGTCATATTTCGGTCTTAGCAAGACTGCTTGATTACTGCAAGAAAATATATGCAGTAAACCCCCGTATTCGCGTTCTCACGATTCGCGGATTTCTCTATGGAATATATATACACATTATTCGCTGAAAATTTGCCCATTCACAGTATTTTTTACTGAGAAAAATTCAGGATTACTGTATTTTCATCTCATTTTCATGACTAAATGCACTTTTTGTGATAAAACTATCAAAATACTCGGGTAGTGCTCGAGTTACAATAATTTGCCATACAATAATTCGATTTTACAGTGGGGTAAGCAATTAATACCAATACGACAATATTTATAAAATATTTTTAAATTTCACGCGGGCACAGGCAGCAGCGCACAATCAGGCAGCGAGAGAGACCAAATTACAATAGACCAACTTCTTTTCCTCCATCTCTGTATCCCATCTTCTAGTTAAAAAAGTAAAAGAGAATGATAAAAGTATTGTTAGTAACGTTATACTCTTGCGTAAATGTGTACAGCCATAATCAATCAACTGAGAAACTGTTGTTTTGCTTGTCACCTAATCGGATAACAACAGCCGTTTTGCTTGTATTTCAACCATCGTACGGTAAAACATAATTACCGTAGTTATAATACAAATGAAGTTGAGTAGAATAAGACTGATATATTTTTACATTATACCCTCATTCAGTATGGATAAAAGATCGACAAGGAAATATACTGCTAAATTTAAGCTGCAAGTTGTAGCTGAAGCTGAGAAAACAATGTTCAAGATGCTAATAACTATAAATTATTGTGCATCGGCAACATGGTTGAAACTCGACTGTAATTAAAATTGGAGAGAAAGTATTTTAATCAAAACTAGTGGGCATGAAAGAACACATTACAGTACTGCTATTTTTACACCAATAAACGATAAATACAAAATAGTGAAAGGAATCTTGATTTTTTTACACAAAACAAATGCCCCCAAAAGGCCAACGTCATCTATTAACGAAAAAAAATAGCCAAGTTAATTTCACAACGAGACCTATTTAAGTTATATTTCGACTTAAAAACACTTTGTATAACGAAAAATAACCTTGCCACATATAAATAATGTATCTAGAGATTCATTTACGCTAACTAGAAGCAAGAAAAGTGCTCTGAACTGAGTAAATAAAGCGAAATAAACTCGCTGAGTAATCGGTTTCCAAACCAAAACATTGATCGCTATGATTGCAATTTATAATACAAAAGCAACATAAGAATATATACAATATTATTGGATACAGTGAATTAAGGCATAACATTTTAAAAGGTCCTTGGAAAAGATGCATATTTGTTATGTTAATGTTTGTATAATACGATATGTGAATATAAGAGTACAGTATAATGTAGGCTAGGCTACCGTATTTGTATACGATATTCCATAGTGTAGGCTAAGCTAAATTCTTATTTGTTATCACCATAGTGTAGGCTAAGCTAATTCTTATTTGTTATTCAATTTCTCTTTGTATTGAATTATCATAAGTCACTCAGCATGAACCTCCAGAATTAGTTGATAATATTTACTACATGATGTATGTATAGAGTATACTTTATAGTGTAGGGCAAGCTACCATATTTGTATACATGGTACCGAATACCCTAGTGTAGGCTAGGCTATATTCGAGATATGTTTTGTCCAACAACGATGGGTTTTTTGGAACCTAACCCCCTGTATAAGCATTTTTAGTGATTTTGTGTGTTTGAACTATCAAAATAGGCAGTTCTAAGTGTTTTTAGAAGGGTTCTGAGTATTCGCGGGTTTTAGTTATTCTCTGGGGTGTGTGGTACGCATCCCCCAGGAATACAGGGGTTTACTCTACTGTATATATGTAAAAGTAATCCCTCGGTTATCCAGATCTTCATTATCCAGAACTCGACATTATCTGACATGCCCGTACCAGGAACCAAGGGCCAAAGATATACGATATACAGTATTACCTTGAACATTCGCGAGGTTAGGTTCCAGAACCCGTCGCGGATCAGGAGGAATCATGAATGTTTGGTACGAGTCACTGAAATTCTAATAAATTTTTATTTCTAGAGTTAAAACCCTAAATATAACCCAAATCATGCTTCTAAAGCACTTTAATTTCATTTAAAAGTTAGCTTAATACATTACCTGTAAAAAGAGAAATGAATGGTTGATGTATAAATAGAGTACAGTATCCCCTAATGTTTATTTGCCACACTAATGCATTCACATTATGGTATACAATCGAACCTCTTAAAACCGGCATTCTGTCGTCCGTGAACTCCCATGGCTCGGCTCAATTTTGAATCAGCCGCCAATAGTTCATTGAGCGGCCACGAGAGCTGCACCACATATTGTTTACAACTTTTCTCAGAATCTGCAGAATATTATCTGTGACTTTCATCTCCTAAATTTAATATCTTCATAATTATCGCTCTCAGTTCCTTTGTCATTTATTTTGATTGTAGAGGATAATGAAACAACAAAAATAAGGAATGAATTTCGGCAATCACTCAGTGCATTTGAAGGTCGCCATAAAAAGTAAACAAAGCACACTGCCATCTTTTGAGCAAAAAGAACACTAAATGTTCACTAACTAAAGGGGAAGGATAGAAAACCTTTTCTAGCATAGATAAAGATTTATGCTTGCCCTTCTTACCTCTGGCTTCATGTGATCTTGTGGGTGGCATATTGAACGAGTACATATATATATAAAAGAAATGATCAAAACCGTATCACCTGTAGTCGATCCTTGGTATTCGCGGGGGATAGGGACCACAACCCCCGTGAATAGCTAAAATCCGTGGATACTTGATGATCTAAAAACGCTGATAACTGTCTATTTTAATCATTCAGACACCAAAGACCCCCTCTTAAAATGCTTATAACTGCCTATTTTAATAGTTCAAACACCAAACACTGTACTTTAAGCCCAGAAGTTTAACAGTTACAACATCCCATATGTCCAACAAGCTAGAGGTGCAGGATTCCTTCCTAAGCTCTTCCAGACCAGGAAGGTATTCCTGGTGTGTATTAGAACCAAACCATTTGTTTCAGAGTTACTGACACTCCAGCCTCCAGTGGGTAAGTCTCTTATAGAATGACCGAAGGTTTGTATTTGTGTAGGAACAAATTACAAATTTTAAAGTAATTTGTATTTTTCCTCACATACAAACCTGAAGGTCTTTACATTTACAGCCCACCTCAGCCACCCCTCATTCTGATGCCTTGGTTGAAAGGCAAAGTGGCGTGCAGACCGACGAGGGGGCGTGGCTTTCCTCGTTCCATTGGTAGCCAATGACCTTGTTTGAAAGTTAATGGCCATTCCAGCGCGAGTTCGCAAACAAAATCCTATGTAAAGAGCTTTAGGTTTGTATGTTAGGAAAATACAAATTACTTTAAAATTTGCAATACTTTTTTTCTTTTTTAATAAGAGATCTCTTCTTTCTGTATTTCCCTTTACCCCCTCTTCCAAATGAACGCCATATTCTATGGGAGATGGAGGGGAGTGAGACTGGGGAGAACTGCTGAGTTGTGGAGTAGCTTAAGCTATACTTATACAGGAAGTTTAGTAGAATGGGCTACTTGAAAAGATGATAAAAAAAGTTGTCAGTTGAAGGGCAAAAAGCAAATGTATTTGGTATTTGTTGTAGTAAATAATCTTCCTGTCTTGCTCTCTCATTAGATAATTCATGATTTAGTGGCAGGTGGAGGGATTTGTGCCAGTTGCTCAAGAATTCCAGTATATAAAGACCAGATGAATGGGAGTTTACTTTTGTAATCACACTTTGTATTCTTCCAGATATGTTATGGCAAGAAGCTCTTAAATTTCATACCTTGGTAGAAGAAAATTTAAAAAGGTTTCATCATTATTGCCCTGAACTATCTTAGTTTCAAGGATGATAACCATGCCATTAGCAAAGACTAAAAGTATGACTGTCCACCTGTTCTGTCATGTAAAGTTATTTGTGCATTATGTGTGCAAAGCTGCTCAGTTTCTCCCATAGGACTGGGTAACAATTCCTTATCATTAACCAACACTTGAGTGATACTTGAGGTACTAGGTGCAAAGATGGAAGATTTTAACTTTGTTCTTGGGATGTTTTTTAAATGAATAATATCATGTTTGTATGCATGACTTGTAAAACCAAGGTTATTTCCCAGATTTTTTTTTTTTTTTTTGAGGGGATGAAAAATTTTTTTTGTCTCAAGTTATTTTTTAATAGAAGGGGTAGCACTAATCCCATGCAGTTAAATACAATCATTAGAGGAGGAGTTAGAAAAGCAGAAACTTATGCCAGAATGTTATTTCAGTTTGGATAGTTTAACCACATCTTAATAAGAATTCTGGACATGTATAGGGTTTGCTGTATAGATTACTTCTTAAATGAGGAACAGAAAATGGTTAAGACTGAAACACCACACTGAGTGGTAGAAGGGAGGGCATGCAGAAATTTGAGTGTTCCTCAGTGCAGCGAGGCAGTGTCAATACCATAAAATGTCAGGAGCATCAGCATAAGTTTCTTCAAAGTCAGTGTGAGACATTGACCCATCATGAATTATACATTTTTAATTATGCCATTTGTGTCTTACCATCATACAGAGGTTTAATCAGACAACCAAGTCAAGTGATAAAGTCTCAGAGGATTAGCATAGATGATTTGTTCTTGTATGGGGTGAAAATTTAAGTACAAAAAGTCTATGTTTGTTGGGGAGTATGGCAGGAAGAGAGAAAAGGAAAGAAATAAAAAGGAAAAACTGAAACGATTGTAGGAATACCACAGTATGTAAGGTATTGTAACTTGTTGCACTGCACAAAACATGCAGGCAAATGGGCTCTGAATCGCATTATGAATATTGTAGACTTCCAGTTGGTTTGGGCCAGAATCATTGCTACTGTTTTGGTATTTTCAAGTATTTCTCAAAACTGAAAATTTGAGGCTAAATAGATGTGAACTGCACATCAGGATGTCACAACTCAACTCTTAAAGTATGAGCATGAAACATCTGATGCCAGCAGAGTATCTTGCAAGGGGGGGAGTTGATTTTCAAATCCACTGTTGACTGATGAATATGGCTGTAACTCTAAAGCCACCTCATTTTGGGAGTATGGCACATTGGTGAAATTATCAGGAAAGATTTATTGTAGTGACTGTATTATGTATGTTTTATTTATATGTTTTTTTGCATTCTGCATGTTTTAGGAATCATGGATTTAGAACGATTGAAGGGGACTTGTTAGATGCAATGGTGCATGCCAACTTGATGACTGAAGAAGGCTTGCAATGCCCGCAGATGTTTCAGTTTCAGCGGGCAGCACGCACAGACAAGGGCGTTTCCGCAGCTAGACAAGTTGTGTCTGTTAAGTTACGTAAGTTCTTGTTCATCGTATGTAGAGCTTGGTCGATGACTTTCTAGTGCTCATGAACTCTTATGAATGGCTTTGATAATTTTTTGTTCATCAAGTAAGAATTTTTCAGTTAAGAGCAAGTAAGGTGTTGCATGATGAGCAGCTTGGTAATGTTGGGTGTCTCAGTAAACTTTGTTAATTGAGATTGGTATACAGGCAGTCCCCAGTTATCGGTGACCTCGGTTATCGGCGATCTGTTTTTACGGCGCATGTCTAGTGTTGATGATAACCGGATTTTCAGTGCCGATATGCACTGATCTGCGGCCATCGACGCCGACAGGACCTGTCTATGTATACAATATTTAAAATCTTGCTAATTTCATTCTCTTAAATATGTCATATACATGTAACCTTTATGGGGAGAGCCACCAAGCTAGCATGTCTCTAAAATAGTTTTAAATAAAATTATACTAGGCATTTTAATTTATGATAAGTTTATCCACAAATACTTGGCAACTGTTTTCTTTCAGTTCTTTCATATGTGGCATATACTTGACATTTCAGAATATGTATGTACATTTAAGAATTCAGGTAGAAAGGTTTGTTTTTTCACTCTGCAAATTTATTTCCCAACAGACCCATTTCTTAAGATAGCCTGTGTCATGTACCAGCAAAATCCCAGACACATCAGTGATCTTTCGAAAAAGTCTCAAGGGCAAATGGCTCTCACTTTACCATAGTTTCCAAATTTGTAGCTTTAGTAATTGTTTTCAGTATAATGATTTTTTTTACTAAACCTTTTCATTGCCCCTGGTATTCATTACCTTTTTTTCAAGTAATGAGTGCTGTGTTAAATTTGTAAATTTTCATGTTTTTTTATAATTTTTGGCTGCACTCGGCTAGGAATTAGATTGTAGTTTCATTGTGAATCTGGAGTAGCCCTGAAGAAGACCAAGGGTGGTTGAAACAGCCGTCAACTTAGGAATGAATAAATATAGTAGTATTGCTACTTTTGTTTATCCCTCCATGGGGACTGGAAAAAGTACTGAAGTCATTTGAAGATTGGTCAGTAAACTGTAGAAGCCAAATATGCATTAGCATGTGAAGAAAAGAAGAAAGGGCCTTAACAGAAAATTATAGTTCAAACGTGAAAAGGCATGGACAGCATCAATGGATATGGAGAGACTGTTTTATCACCTATTGAAGGAGACCATTCCTCCTGATCCCAAACCCTTGACAAGGCCGGGTCAGGCTTAGGGATCCACTGCAGGGAGAGTACGGTTGACCCCCACCTATTCATGCTTCAAGATTCACGGCTTCATCTACTTGCGGATTGTTCTGTGGCACTTATCCCCGAATTATTCACAAAAAAACTCGGTAATTTGCAGATTTTTTTGTCAAGAAATATTCACTAATTACTGTATTTTTTGTTATTTTTGTGACTAAATACAATTTTTTTTTTAATAAAAAAAATGATTTACTAATTTTCAAACATTAATATTAATGTAAACAGCAAAATATATACAAAATTTATTTTTTAAGTACATATTGAATATTAAAGTACTGTATACAGTACGTAACTTCCCAGTGTTTCCCCTATGTACTGTAAAAGGAAAACGGGACAGCTTCAATACTGTTTGAGAGAAAATGGACATACAGTAAATCCCCCGTATTCGTGGGGGATGCGTAAACCCCCCCCCCACTAATGCTTAAAGCCCCTCTAAAAACACTTAGACCTGCCTATTTTGATAGTTTAAACACAAAAAAATCCCCTAAAAATGCTTATACTTGAGTATTTTAATAGTTTTATCACAAAAACTGTATTTAGTCATGAAAATATGAAAATACAGTAATTAGTGAATATTTCTCAGTGAAAAATACCGCGAATGGGTGAATCTTCCGCGAGTAATGGGTATACATTCCACAGAGAAATCCGCGAATAGTGAGACCACAAATACGGGGGGTTTACTGTATTTGAAAATAGGGGTAACTTGAACAGTTTTCACACTTACGTGTAAGTCACATATTTTTAAGGGTAATATTGTAAGATGACTTTGAAATTATATTAAATTGTTTTAGATGATAGATTAAGGTACATTCTGTGTAGGATGATAGTTTATGGTATACATTTGGTGTTTGAACTATTAAAATAAGCAGTTATAAACATTTTGAGAGGGGGTCTTAGGTGTTTGAACTATTTAAATAGCCAGTTATAAGCATTTATAGAAGGGGATGTCAAGTGTTCGCGGATTTTAGCTATTTGCGGGTGGTTGTGGTCCCCATCCCCTGTGAATACTGGGGTTTGACTGTATGCTCTTTTAAGCCTACTTGCTCTGCTGTGGGCTCAACCAAACATTGGGATCTGAAACACTTTTACTCCTATTTTTATTAATTTTCCCCTCCCCTTCTCTCTCTCTTTTGTTGATGACCTTTGCATGGCATTGAATTATGGAAACCACTGCTCTTGTATCTTTGAAGGAGGATGGGGTTTGACGGCATGCTGCTCCACCTATAGAACTAGAGTACTCGACATGGTTGAGCTAGGGGGAATTTTTTATTTAACCATGCCTTCAGTGCCGGGCCTGATCTCAATGGACTGACGACAAGTAGGGCACTGAGGGTGTGGTGTATAACCAAGTATTGCTCCTCCCTCAGTTAGGCCTCCTTGGTGAGAGGCACCTCATCCTGGATGAAATTGATAATATTCGTTGCACGGCAACTTATTTAAACCTCCCCATGACTTCTGGCATGGCAGTGGACAATTCCCAGGATAGTCCAATTAATCAAAATTAGGGTGGTATTAAAACTTAAATACCATATAAAGCACCCAAAAAAGAGTCAATACCGACATGACCCATATTTGACTCACTTTGATTCCCTATTTGGGAGTGAAAGGTAGTCAAGGTTTCTAACCTTGGAAGCTGACCAGGAATTTTCAGCATTGAAACTGGAAAATTATTTTTATTAAATAGACATTCGATGGCGGAAATGTTGTTTAGACAGATAAAAGAAAAGTCGTGGCTTATAGAAGCCACAGCAGAGTCAGCCTGAGCACTATAGGTCTATAAAAATCATAGATAATATAGACTTGAAAATAAAAAAAATGACAATGTGTATAGCATTCATGGTACTATTGTGCTTCCTGAGAACAGTGACGAACCAATCGAGTAGAGTATTCTCTTGGCCTCCTTAAAAAAAGAGATATCCCAGAGTACAAGATTGTGAAGTATATATTATACCAAGTAAACAAAGAAATAAATAAATGTTAAAAATTGCAAAAATGAAATTTGAAGATATACTTCAAAAAATATAAATTTTAGGCCAAAATAGAGAACTGAGACCTTATGTCCCAATTCCACTGTAATATTACAAGAAAGAACTGGGATGCCTATAAAGGAGGCTAAATTGGAATTGAAAGTGAGAGGAATTCAAAATCCAGCTAAGAAACATACATATTCTTCAATAACAAGAACAAATAACGAAACGAAAACACATGCAGATGGAAGTAACGGAGCACAGAAAAATAAATACTTAAATGTCCCAGTACATCGAGACTGCAGGAAGTACCTGGGGTTCATGTTCCAGGGCAGGGTCTTCCAATTTCGGTCTCTGTGCTTCAGCCTCTCTACAGCTCCTCAAGCATTCACCCATGTTCTCGCCCTTCAGCGAAGTGACTCCATCTCATAGGGATTAACGTCTGCTTATAACTGGATGATTAGCTCCTACACTCCCCCTCCAGAGCAAGATGCACGGAGGACCTTGGTTTAGAGAAGTGCCCAGACTCCTCCTACCAATGGGTAAGTCTCTTATGTAAAGAATGGAGGGTTGTATTTGTGTAGGAACAATTAGCAAATTTTTAAAGTAATTTGTATTTTTCATAACATGGAAACCTGAAGTTCCTAACATTACCGGCCCACCTTAGCCACCCCTCATTCTGGTACCTGGGCCAGAAGTGGAGTGCAGATTTATATAAGGGTTGGGTTTCCCCTTCCTGTTGATAGTTAATGAACTTGTCTTAAAAGTTAAATGATCATTTTCGCCTGTTCTGTTGTCTTCGACACTTTAGCTGGATTCTTAAAGCCTGACTGAGCAATTGTGCATAAACTCATTACTCAGTGGTCCAGAAGACTACCAACTGCCTCACCCCATATGTTGCGTACGCCAGTGCGTGGCCCCTTCCTTTGCTCCTGTCAGACCAGGCAGGTGTCATCGTCGGTTGGGCTAATCTCTCAGTCAATTGAGAGAGCTCCCAGATTTTCTGCCACCAATGGGTAAGTTTCATATGTAGAGAATGAAGGTTTGTATTTGTGTAAGAACAAATAGCAAATTTTAAAAGTAATTGTACTCTTCCTAACATACAAACCTGAAGTTCTTTACATAATAGCCAACCTCAGCCACCTCTCATATCTGGCACCTAGACCAAAAGACAAAGTATAGAGTGCAGACCACCAAGTGGGCAAGGCTTCCTCTACCTGTTGATAAGTTCACTACCTTGTCAGTAAACTTTAAACAGCTGTCTCGAGCTTCAAATCTATCCCCTGTGTAAAGAACTTCAGGTTTGTATGTTAGGAAAAATACATATTACTTTTGCTATATTCTAACAGTCAACCCTCTTTTAAACACCCTTCAACAAAATCTTCATTCTTTTTTAATCCTAAAACTCCCTACAGTGCTTACCAAAAACACCTTCTGTTCCTGTCACCTACCTTTGCATCTAAGTACAAGCAAGTACAGTTCTCAGTCGGTAAAGCTGTTGGAACTCAAATGTGCTGTGTACCAAAGTCATTGTACATGGTACTTATGTCAACATTTGTAACTTTTACAGTTTTGGATGAATTTCCTCTCTCTCTCTCTCTCTCTCTCTCTCTCTCTCTCTCTCTCTCTCTCTCTCTCTCTCTCTCTCTCTCTCTCTCTCTCTCTCTCTCTCTCTCTCTCTCTCTCTCTCTCTCTCTCTCTCTCTCTCTCTCTCTCTCTCTCTCTCTCTCTCTCTCTCTCTCTCTCTCATGTAACTTGGATTAGGAAGGGTATATTGATCTTAATGTTTGTATTTTCCCTCATTTTGAAATACAAAAATTGGTATGAGTACTGTACATGATAAACTATGATGGTAGACCTTTATTGTTGAAGTTTTAAACGTGGTGGTGAAATAATTCTGTGTATCCACACTCAGCATGTGTTTTTAATTGCAGCTGATGATGTGGCAGATATGGTGAATGAAATCAACAAACACTTATGTGACCAGATCCGAGTCATGGCTGTTCGACGCACAACCAAAGGCTTCAACTGCAAGACTTGGTGTGATTCACGCACATATTCCTATATGTGTCCCACCTTTGCCTTTGCTCCATTGGAAGAAGTTTGTCTTTATCACTTTTTTTTTTTGTGTGTTTGTCTGTCTGTCTGTTTGTTAGTATGTTGGCATGTATGTGGATCTTGCATTTATGAGTGGTAGTCAAAAGAAAGAAGTACTTTATTTTATATATAGTAATCAGTGATATGCCTTCCTTGTTTTTTAACAGGAAATTGAAAACTTGAAAGGCTTATTTCTCCAGTCTCTCACCAGTGATTTTACACAGACCTAGGCTAAGACTGTGCTTACAGTGGTGAAAGTAATATGCTTAGGTTTAGATGTAATTTGGTGGATGTCATAGGCCATATCCTGAATTAAACAAAAGAAGGTTATCGGACTTGAGAAACAAACAATAGTAATCCATTTTGAATAGGATAAGTGTTTGTTTGTTCAAGTGTAATTTTTCATGTAGATGTTAGACCTTGATCCCCTTTGCTCTTGTTATTGTAGTTTACTGTGTAAGGGGAGGGTTTGAATTCTTAGTTAAGAGATCTTTTATTTGTAATTGTTTAGAACTACCTTTATCACAAAAATGTTAAAAGATAAGAGATGGCTGTTAATTCAAATTATTTGGCTAGACTCTGAGAATGTATATTATATTATGTTGATTGGCTGATGAACAAGCATAGTAATGGTAATGAACTATAGAAACCTACTACTTTGCTGTATTTAGTGTTCACTCTTACTACTGAGCAATGCTTCCTAACATTGTTTTAGCATAGTACCACATTTATTTGAACTAGTTGTAGCTGATGCACACTGCAAGAAAATTGCATTGCGTAGCTTTTTGCTATGTTACTTAGCTAGTGTGTATGTATGGCGTGAAGACACAGGTGGGTAAGCCAATGCCCCCCCAAAAAAAAAAAAAAAAATGAGTTGTCATTTAGGAGAGAATATTGAAGAATGAAAAAATCAGTGGTGAAAAGGAAAACTGGTACTTTGTTATTACTGAGGGTGGAATAATGTAGACTTTACTACTCTTATATATACATATGTATGTGCTGTAATATATACATATGTATATGCTGTAATAGATGTTTGCTTGTTATAATTTCCTCAGAAAATTATGACATGAGGTACAGTACATTTATTTCTGAAATATGCTTATTGCCCAGCCCCTTGAGATTACAGTGATATATCAAATGAGGTCATACAAATTCCATCAATTGAGATTCTGGTGACATTGAGTAAGAAACCAATTTATCAAATACTTTTGTTTTTAGTTTGCATTGGTATGACCTCTAGAGAGTGTTGGGATGGTGTAACTCTGTGTCCCATGCAAGAAAAAACATTTTTGCTATCAATTTTTTTTTTTTCACATATATGATAGATATTAGGTGGGTAAACTATGAAATAGCTCCAGGATTCCATTTGAAGATATAGATTACGAGAAAAGAAAAAAATCAGTGTTGCAGAAATGCAGCCTTGGGCATCCCAGATGTGAAAATGCGATGGTGGGAACACAGGTCAATGACAAAAAAATTGTGTGAGTTATCTGCCCTTTATTTCTCTTAAACTGCAAACCAAATATCCTGCTTATTAAAAGGACGCATAAACCCTCTGGAAAACAAAGAAAATTTTAGTACTGTAGTACTCATTATACATCCAATCAATGTCAGTTTTCTAGTTTTATGATGTGATGAAGACAGAATTATTAGATTTAAACTTCTTTTACCAATAACAGGGTGAATTAAAATAGAATAGAAACTTGTGTTAGATGGAAACTCGGAAAAATAGATCTCAATAAATATGGTCTTAGATTCAGAAAATCCACTTGTACAAAGATCAATATGAAATTTCAGTGGAAAGATATGCTCTATCTTCTTCTCCCAGTCATGAATTATATTTTCTAATTAAAGAAGACATGGTTAATGTTATTGTTTCTTAAGTTTTTGAGTAACGTTCTACTTTTGTTAATGGTTATAAGTACTGCATGTTGATTTGATGGTAAAGTAACAATTTGATGGTAAAGTAACAACACCATTGTTGTTCTACCTTACTATAATGGCATTTGAATCTTTATCAAAATAATACTCAAAACTCCCTCTACCCTCTACAACATTCGTCAAATAGTCTGGCACTTGTAAGAGGGTATTTCTCAATCATATTGCTTGGAAGAGTGCCAGTTGCACCTGGACCTCTTTTATGAATCTCTTCTAAAAGTATTATGGAAGTACAAGTTGAATTTTATTCCCTGATATTGTGCACAGACTCAAGTCTATCAAGACAGCTTAAATTACTGCTCCCCTATACCAAAGTCTGTTTATAAACATTTATGGAAGAACCTGGACTCTCATATTTACTTGGATATACATCCATAAGATATATGTATGCCAATGGATTGGCCACTGTCCATCCTATGTAGCCCCAGTGAATTGGTTTTCCTCTTATACATTATTTAGCCGGATGACGCCCATGACAAGGTATCATTGATTTGTCAATACAGACATTGGTACGGCCAAAAACTGTTCTGTAACTAATGAAACGCTCATTAGGAAGGTTGAGAAGGGATCTTAATTCTGCAAACTTATCCTACTTTGACAATTCTGAGTTGTTAGCATGATTGTAATATCTATGTATCTCGTTAGATCTTTTCCTACGTATTGATCCAATGACTAACACATTCGACGACAAGAGACTGTGCTATATCCTGATACAGTAATAACTAAATTTGAGTGAAAACTCATCTTTGTAAAGGAGAGTTGAAAATTATGGTTTCCCTTTTAGATCGCATGTAAAACAGTTTCCATCATTTAACTGTTCAATAACAGTAGTGTATAAAAGAAAGTCTAAAAGCTACTGATGGTCTGTAGGGATAATGAGGTCATGTCTTGATTTCAAGAAGCTTCTACTCTCAGGTCAAGAAATCTTGATTAATTTCTATAAAGATTTTGAGGGCATTTTCTTTAAAAATGGATTATGGGGTTGTTTTCCTTTCTCACAATGCAATGACTTGCTACTGTACACCTTGATATTCCTTGGACTCACGTGAAACACTGTCAGTGGCTATGCCTTTGTCCAACTGTGTTTTAGGAAGATTTCCAATTTTAACAGTTTCTTCATCACAGGAATCTTCATTGGTAATTTCACCATCAACAGGTGGAGGAATACAGTATACACTAATATACTTCTGTCTCTTGGCAATGACATTTTCATCCTTTTCATCTGAACTTTTCCTCATCTGATGGCAAGCTGTCCAGCATTTTGGCAATTTCATATCTATTCAAGCTTTTGGAAGCTTGAATACATAAATATATTATAGAAATCATGTAATAAGTGCATAATGAGTGCTAATGCATACGGATGCCTCCTTGACAGGTTGGGTAGGCCATTGGGATGATTGTCAGTTAGGGGGAAGACGTTCAACTGCTCGGAGGGAGTGTCATACCAGCTTTCTTGGGCTGTTGGCTGTCTTTTGATCTCAGAAAATTGAAACCTCCAAAAGGGACTCACATTTTCTTGGTCCAAGACAATATGATTGCAATGTCTTCTATAACAAAGTAAGGCCCATGCTGAGCTCCTCTCAAGTCAGCATTTGCTAACATGCTTCCACAATCCGGAAGTGGACCAGTTTGCCACGTGCGAGAACCATCAATTTCCAGTATATGCGTCTCAGACCTGGACATTTAGGCAGTAGCAAGAGGTGCATTCCTACAAAACTGGAACAAATGGAGGACGATATACCTTTTTCCTTCATTGTCCCAGATTTCGAAAGCTTTGAACAGTCTACTAGCTTGCAACGGAACCGCTTGCCTAGTAGCCCCAAATTAGCCAAATGGTAATTGGTTCCTTATTTCTTTCACAACAGGTAAAAGAATAGATTATACACGCAGTCCCTGGTTATTGGCGGGGGTTCTGTTCTGACAGCATGACGATAAGCGGAAATCGCCGATAACTGAAAATCGGGGCTTTTTGACGATTTTCGGAGCTTTTTTGGCGATTTTTGGCTATCAGCGCCAGTACACGATTATTGGCGTCAATAAGCAGAAATCGGCACATATCGGCGCCGAAAATCGCCAATTTTTGTCACTAGACAAGCCTCAAAAAAACCAGATCACCGATAACCAGCGATTGCCTGTGTTGCTATATGTTGTTCTGTCCCAGACAGCAGGAGGGGAAGTCGTCTCTGCATCCTCCTTTCTGAGCCGTGACTTTCACGTGAAATTTTAAATCTCATCTACACTGAAGATTATGTGCCTAACAGTGCTAGGTACCTGGTGCAAAAACTACAGACTTCATCAATCCAGCATACCAGTCCGTACGGAAAATGTGGATAGATTACCCCTACATTGAGAGCCCAGTTGAAATCTGTTAAAACAGTTTTACATTTTATTATCTTTTGAGGTAAAGTGCATTGCTATTTCAACAATCATGGCATACAAGGCAACGTTGGTGGAACCCTTGCCTTATGATTTGGAATTGATTCTAATATAGAAATTGTTAATACCATTCGTCAGTCTTTATTCTGCAAAGGTCAGCTCCGGCAAGGTTTCCCATTACCTGGTTCCTGAATAAGGTGCTTAGACTCCTGTCATCCGCTCAATTCATTTGCTGCAAAAGGCAGTCTCCTTGACTGCTTTGGCATCAGGAGCTCAGATTACCGCACTGGGCTCTCTTAGACAAAGACATTTCACCACTCATACACCTAGTTATCATTTGCTGTTGTCTCTGGCCTATCATTCCTGGCCGAGAATGAGGACCTTTTTAAAAGGAAAGCCCCCTTTTCTGAAAAATGAACTCAGTATTTCATATAGAATATTATGCCTGGTTCAAGCACTTAAGATTTACCTAGATGTCACAGCAAACATCCCAGAAGGTGCTATTTTTCGTACACCTTATTACAAACAAACCACTCTCTCTACATGGGCTGAGAATTTTAGTGGCCCTCATTAAAAGGCAGACCCTCTCTCCTTTCCTAGTCGCATGACATTCGAAAGGCGAGTACATCGTTAACTTTCTTCGGAAAACCAGACCTGACATAATTAGGTAAGTCACCAAAGAACCACAACGGATAGTACAATTATAGGTTTGTGTGACTCCTGTTCTTTTTTGCCAGACCTGAATGGGCATCCAGAATAAAGAAATGGTTGGTAGCCTGAGACTTTACCTTGAATAAAAAAATTCCTGAAACACTGTTGTCATGATTGTGGGGTCATGCTGAGATATTGCTGGGGAAGGCGCAATAATCCTGCAGCCAGACCCAACATAATTAGGTAGCCACCATCAAACCACAAGAATAATACAAATTGGTTTGTGTGTTGTTCACTGTTCTTTTTTGGCAAATCCTATGGGCATATGGAATAAAGAAAATGGCTAATAACCTATGACTATTCCTCAGAGCAAAAATTAATCTGGGTTGTTGGCATTTATTTTAGGAGCTAAGCCATTTTGTCACCTATCAGTTTCTTTTCTAAGCTCCTTTGAGGACGAACAGTGGCTACACTATCAAAAAACAGGTTTTTGACGTAGGAAAAAACTAATGTTGGTAGCCACTGTGAGTCCTCAAACTCAACCACTTTCCCTGACAAAAAGGCATGGGCCTGGGGTGAACATTTATCTTGCACAGACCTGGCATGTAATGGAGATGGCATTGACTTGTCACATCTGTGCGAGTAAGACGTAGAGCCTAGGTAATCGTTGTAGGACAGGTGATAGAGCCCTCCTCTCCTGAGTTCTTTATATTCTATCACTGGGCCAACAAGCGCTATTCTGGCCGAGACCAACTTTAAGAGAATTCTTTGTAATTGGTTGGTCTGTTGTATGGAGCCCGGGGAGGGTGACCATGAGAGTTTAACTCCTTTGAGGAAACACAGCAGCTACTAAAACTACTGAAAATAGGTGTTTCCTACATCAAAGCCTATTTGTGTGTATATATATGTACACATATATATATAGAGAGGGAGAAATGTCATTTTTTTTTTTTTTTTCTGAAAATGTTTACATAAGGAAGAGGTTGTATGTTCTTTGCTAATTTTAGTGCTTCATTCTGGACACAATTTTGCTTGTTTTAGTTATCAACAATACCAAAATAAGGTACAATTATATGACTTCAAAATAATGCCTGAACCAGCTTTCTGTGATAAAAAACACATTTATGGTAAGCAGTAAAAGAACTATCTCCCAAGCTCATAAGCTGTAAGCAGAACAATGTGTGTTTGAACCACGGACAGGTTTGGAACGACCCTCTCCCTTCCCAGTCAGATTTTATGTAAAGATAGATTCATATGCAAACACTTTTAAGGTTAAATGTAAATCAACATGGCTAAAAGATGCTAATTCTTTGCCATTAATTTTTTCTTGGTTAATGAAATTTAGCCTTGTCAGTTTTGTTTCAGCTGTTAATATGACTGGACTGGCTTTTACACTAAAATGTCAAATAACGCAATGCCGAAGAGATGGAAAAAATGTGGATTTTAAAAACAACTTTTAAACCTTTATTGTGTAATTTCAGATGACAAAAGAGGACTATCGCATTACTCCAGATGTTCTTGAGAAGATAAGAAGTACAGTGAAAGTTTACAAAGGCACACACAATTTCCACAACTTTACTGCTCGGAAGTAGGTTTATTTTATTTTATATTATTCTCTTAGGAAAATATGTACTGTTTTTTCTACACAGAAAACCTTCGTTCCTTACATAAGTCATTGCTTGTGAATTGAGCTGGAACATCCATTGAAACTTTACCGACAAGGTAGTTAACTATCAACAGGTAGGGGGAGGCCCTTTCCACATGTTGGTGTGCACTTCACTGTGCTTTCAGTTGTTGTAGAGTTTAGACATTTCTCAGGACCCATCCGGGTAGCATTTACAACAACTGTGTCATGCTTCAATATGCTAGTAATATATGTATTTACTTTGCAGATATGGAAGGCTTGGCCTCTTGGAAGTTCAGCGAGAGTTTGGTTTTCTTAAGGTAATCCTACAGTCATGTCCTTCCTGTGTTTGTTTGGAAAAAGTGGGTTATGTAGTCTGATCACTGTGGCCTCTGCAGACAAGGCAGGTGATGGTAGGAGGATAGAGACATTCTCCTTCCCTTCACCTTTTTCTGCGTCATTCTTTCAGAACCTCGCCTCCACTCTGACTACTGCTGCGATTTTAGAATGGGGAGTCTGACGTGCATTAGGAAGATTATTAAGTTTCTTTCTGCACCCATTTCCCTTCAGTAGGGTGAAAAGTCTTGATCGCTGACAGTGATTGATTTCCTGGGCAGGATTAGCATTGAGTGACGTTCCCTTAGATTTGAGGTTCTCTCCATCTCATCTCTCTGAAAGCTTTGAGCTTGCTTTGAGTAGAGTCATCTTTCTCTCTCTCAGAGAAAGGGGGCCGACAACACTTCATGCGGATTGTTTCACGGACTGGATTTATGAGCAGCAAAGAGTTTGGAGTGCTCTCCCTGCTCATCTGTGGTTAGTTGACAGTAGTAATGAGTGTTCACTTCTATCTTTTGCACTGCAATCTTTTGGGATGGAATAGAGAAGGGTTTGCATGGCTCATTTGTGCAGACTGTTGGCTCCCTTTTACCCAGTCTAAGGGTTGGGTTAGGTTTGCCGACAGTTCAGGGATGTTCTCTCTGTCCTTCCTTGGTCAGGTGACCAGGATGATGGGGAAACATTTCAGCTCCCCTCAGCAATCTTTCGGGATCTCACAGAGAAGGGTTTGCGTGACCCATTTGCCCTTCTCATTTGTTTCCAGAACTCAGGGTTTGGACAGTCCTGGTGGCAGGAGGCCACCTTGTCCCTTATTTCTTTTACTCTCTGGGACTGTTAAGAGGGGATACTGCAACCTAGTTGTGGCTCATGTACTATTGACGGTCCCAATCTTTGGACCAGGTTGACAGGCCCAATCTTTGGATCGGATTGCTTGGTAGTAACGAGTATTGTGGAGTTAACGTCGCCTCCTCATCTTCCACTATCAGTCCTTTTGAGTAGGGGAAGAGGAAGGCTGCTCTTCCTGGATCTCCCTTTAGGAAGTCTTGATAGACTTCCAGTGGTACATCTTTCTGAGGAGGGGACTAATGTGCTCTTCCTAGCAGAACTGCGAGTAATGTTGTATCCATTGCTTTATACATTGGTGCTACCCCTGGCTCCTCAGGTCCCTGGGGTACCATTACAGTCAGTCCCCAGTATTCACGGGGGATAGGGACCACAACCTCCCGTGAATAGCTAAAATCCATGAGTACTTGACACCCCCCATAAAAATGCTCATAACTGCCTATTTTAATAGTTCAAACACCAAAGACCCCTCTAAAAATGCTTATAGCTACCTATTTTAATAGTTCAAACACTGAATATACCTTAAACTATCATCCTAAAACCCTTTAATATTTCAATATCATTTTAATATTTCAATATCACTTTAATATTATTTCAGTATATATCATTTCTGAACATCTTATCTATAAGAGGTGAGAAAACTGGTTTAGGAGCTGCAGTTACCAACAGGGTTTGCTATAAGAAGGTCCCTTGGGTACTATAAAGGGGTCCCTTGGGTGGTTTATTACTTTATACCAGCCAAAGCTTAAAATCCTCTCTCTCTCTCTCTCTCTCTCTCTCTCTCTCTCTCTCTCTCTCTCTCTCTCTCTCTCTCTCTCTCTCTCTCTCTCAGTTATTTAATCTTATTATTACAGGTACAGTATTATTATTATTACAGGTACAGTATTATTATTACAGTATTTTTGAAAATTAGTAGATAATTTTGCATCATAAAAAGTGTATTTAGTCACAGAAATAACCTGAAAATACAATACAGGCAGTCCCCAGTTATCGGCGGGGGTTCTGTTCCAACGGAATTACGATAAGCGAAAATCGGCGCTTTTTGGCATTTTTTCGGTGATTTTTGGTGCTTACCAGCACCGATAGGCACAAAATCGATGATTTTTGGTTATCGCCGCCTCTGTTAGCAAGGCTGACCCATCCAGTCAGGGTTCTCAAATTGCTGGTCCAGGACCCTCCGCAGTTGGACAGTGTGAGCATACAAGAATTGGGAATTCATTCCCCTACGCGCCCCCTTACCATTTTCCTGTGGAAGTGGATCTGGGGTCCTGGGGAATATTGGTTTGTCCTGGCAAACTCATTGCTTTCGTCATAGTACAAACCTAAGTTTTCAAGTTTAAGTGGCAATAAATTTTGAAAGTTTTTGCTTCTTTTCTGAGCAGAGAGTAACCACCTGTGTATGCTTGTTTATGGCAGTACCTGTAGTGAGAATCTTTCCTCCTGATTCTGGCATCAGCAAACTCAGGGAGGTCACATGCAAGTTCTTGTTGCTTCAGAGACAATTTTCTTGTTGCCTCCCATATTTAGATCTGTCGTTCCTTTTAGAAGCTATAGCAGGGCAATGGGAACCACACATGGGAGGGCCACTAGGCACTTTCCCCTCAAGGATGCTTTCATTGTCGGACGCATCCAACAAGGGGAGTGATGCACTCTGGACAAGAGTGGTGAATCTTACTATAGGGCTGATGGTGAACAATTCTATATGTAAATTAGGAAGAGATTTCAAATACATATGGCTGGAAAGCTTGCAGCGTCTGACATACATTAGTAACTACAGTTCTAACAGTAACATAAAGTAACCTCTGAAAAATGCGCAAAAGATCGCTTGAATCAGGAGTGCTGGATCTTTGTTTCTTGGGAGTGCCCAGTGCATCGTGAAGATTTCTGTTTTGAAGTGAGGATGCCCTGAGGGTCCCAGCGACTGATTGGGACCTCACATAGGGATGCAGGCTCCCCTCCTCTCCTGGCAAGGGGGGAGGAGGACAGACAGTGAAGCAGACTCGCTCATTTTTGCCTGTTTTCTTGTCTCCAACATTTCCGTCTAGGTTCTTACAGCCTGATTGAGTAACTACACACAAACCCATTACACAGTGGTCCAGAAGTCGAGTACACTGGAGGTGCAGGGTCCCTTCCTCTGCTCCTGTTAGACCAGGGAGGTGTCATCCCAGGTTTGGTGAACCTACCAGTCGGTTCAGAGAGTTCCAAGATTTCTTCCCACCGATGGGTACATATTCTATGTAAAGAATGAAGGTTTGTATTTGTCTAGGAACAACTGGCAAATTTTAAAAGTAATTTGTATTGTTCCCAACACACAGACTTGATGTTCTTTACATTAATGGCCCACCTCAGCCACTCGTATCTGACAACTGGACCAAAAAGTAAAGTGGACTGTAGACCAACAGGCCTTCCCCCTACCTGTCGATAGTTAACTATCTTGTCGGTAAAGTTTAATAAGCCATTTCAACTTGCAAAATCCTATGTAAAGAACTTCTTGGTGTGTATATTAAAAAAAATACAGAGTACTTTTAAAATTTACTATTTTGAAGACACCATTCTTAGATATACCTTATGTTTGGTTATGAAAATGTCTCGTCAGTAGAATAAAGTTTTTATTGTAGAAGCACAGTACTTATTATTTGCAATGAATCTTACCTACTGTTAAAATTAGCTTATATCTTTGCGCCATTAGGTGCGATCAGCATACAAAATAAAAAAATTCATATTATCCTTACTGTATCCATATCTTTCAGAAAGTTCCAAGAGGACAGTGCAAAACGTTATATCATTGACATTGAGTGTGGTGATCCATTTGAACGTGAATCTGTGGAGTGGGTTATTATTAGAATTAAAGGTATTTCTATAACAGACTTTATTTTGCACATAATTTTTGTGAATATATTAGAAATGTATGGTGTTCAATATCACAAAGAGTCCTATTGCCAAGAAAGTTGACATAATGCTTGCAACATAAAGTATCAAGGTAATTAATGTTTGGTAGTGTACTATCAGTAAACCTCATTTTATGCAACCAGAAGCCCCCACTGTAATAATGAGTAGTAGTAGTGTTTGCTGAATTAGGTCAAACATACCTGTGTTAGAGGAAGAACTTCTTTTTCAGGTCAAAGTTTTATGTTGCATCAGATAAGAAAAATGGTGGGACTAGCAATAGCAGTTCTTCGAGGGTTAGCTAGCCCAGATGTAATAAGCAAGGCGTGGGGAAAGGACCGTGTGGATGTGCCAATAGCTCCGAGCCTCGGTTTAGTACTAGAAGAACCTCATTATGATAAATACAATCTTAGATATGGCTCAGATGGTATCCATGAAGTAAGAATTGTCATTTTTCTGCAACTGAAATCATAAGTACGGTACCACAAAATTTGGAAGTGATTGATGTGTCTTTGTAGCTTATTTTTTATGAGTAATTACATTTTCCCCTGTGGGTCTTCGGAATACAAAATATATTTGTAGATTTAGGCTGCCAAGTTGAGACCCAATTTTGTGTTTTAGCCGTTGAGATGGATACAGTACTTATGGACAGTTTTTTTGTTATATTTATCCATTGTCATTATTTAGGGAAAAATTTCACATTTTGATGATTTTGCTTGTGTTATATTTAACTTTCTGGCATGTTTTTGGGTTTATTGCTCCATTTGCTTTCATTTCTTTTTTATCTTTCTCTTGTACTTGTTACGCTTTCAAGATTGGTAAAAGACCTGTGATTACTGCAAAATGAAAGAATAACTTTTTTATACAGTTTCTTTTGCTATTAGAAGTGGATAGTGTGAAGCTTAAATTTTTTACTTTTAGCCACCTAATGTATTTAATGGCATTAAGAATCATGGGCATATAAGATACACCAATTTAAGCAGAGCATATTTATGAAAAATTTTAATGTACAGGCTTACAGCCCCTTACTAAAAATTAAAAAACCAAAAAGATCTAAAAAGCAAAATTCTTTTGTGGAGGGCAGAGCGTCATAAGATTCTTTGGGCGTACTAACAGCTGAACTAAGTTGCCCCAAGTCTGGGTGTTATGCAGCAAGGCCTGTTGGTTAGGCTGCTGAAATGTGCGTGAATTGTTGGTCCCCTTTGGGCTGTTGCACTGACAGTGTCTATTTGCAGAAGTCAGTCAGGACAGTTGTACTTCAGATAATAATGATTTTAATACTTATATTACTTACTGTATCCAATTGTATTGGATGTGATACAATTGACCCCCCATATTCGCGGGGGTTGGGTACCACAACCACTCGCGAATACTGAAAACCTGCGATATATTGGAACCCACCCCCTCTAAAAACACTTATAACTGTGAATTTCAGTAGCTGAAACACCAAAGGCCCCCCTCTAAAAATGCTTATAACTGCCTGTTTTCATGTTATTTTCATGACTAAGTACAGTGTATTTTTCATGTTAAAAAAATGATTTACCAATTTTCAATTATTAATACAAGCAGTCCCCTGTTAACGACAGGGGTTCTGTTTCCGGCTGAGTGCTGCTAAACGGAAATCTCCGATAACCGAAAATTGGTGGTAATAGCACCGATAAACTGCTCCTGACTAACTGATTTGCTCTCTCCCTCTCTCTCTTGACTGGTTAAAGTTACTTTTTATTAGGAAACCAAGAGATTCTTGATATGAATTTCATTAAAATGTTTACATTTTAGTGCCAGTTTGATGACTTTTTCTTTGTTTTATGTAAAATAGGTTGTAGGGTGCAAATTTTTTGTCTTTGAATTTACCAGGTGAACTTAATGAAAAATAAGCATGAGAAATATATTATTTCAGTGTAATTCCCGTCTTTATATTTCAGGCCCTTACTTGGGATGAAGCTACCAAGAAAATTCAAGAGTTTCGTGAAAAATACATAGATTCAACAATCATTAATACTGAGATTCAGGAAAAATCTATGCTTAAGTGGTTAGAAACTTTACCTTTACACACATATGACGTCAGAGAGATTCCAGACGACCTAGCAGAAGCACAAAGTCATCGGTCAGCTGTAAGTTTTAAAAGAGTATGCACCACTTTATTTGTTTTGGCATTGTTAAATGGACATGATTTTATTGTCAGTTGGTTCGTCAGAAACCCCTCTACTTGTTTCTTATGCGTATGTGTAAAAACCTAAGTAAATGGCTTTTTGCTGAGAAAAAATTTTTTTTGTGTCAGGGAAGAAGTTAACTAGTAACTAAGCAACCTAAATACCTAATCAATCAACAAGACTAATTTCTTCCTACACAAATACAAACATTTGTTCTTTACATAGGATTTGGCTTGCAAATGCAAGCTGGAATGGCTGTTTAAACTTTCTGTACAAGGTAGTTAATTATCAACAGGTAGGGGGAAGCCCTGCCCACCTGTTGGTCTGATTTGACTGCCTCCTTTTGCCATCATTTAAGAATGTCTAGTTGACCGTGTGTCCAACTTTTGCTGTTTGCGTTATCAATAAAAAATCTTGTTGCATATTTTCCTTATTATTCTTTTGCATGCATTTGTGTTTGTGGGGTTTGTCTTTGATGTAAATATGAGCCAAACCCATCAGTCTAATCAGCCTTCCACCTCCCTCCAGAGGAAACCTCAAGAGTTTAGGTGCTGTCCAGGGAAGGACAGCCCATGTAATAGGTTCCTTTCCTCAGTGGAGGTGGACCTTCACACTCTGTGCACCTCATGCAGGCAGCACTTTGCAGTAAGGATAGTCCATGTTTGGAGTGCCATGTGTGGCCGTCTGAACAGTGGGTGAAGTTCGCTACGAAGAGGACAAGAAGGAGGTCTCCCTGGTATTATCAGATAGCAACATTCCGCCAGTGACATGGAAGGTCATCTGTGGTACTTTTCTTCCTCTGGTGAAACTTCTTTCCACTGCTACAATTCCTAAGGGAGGAGTTTCCCCCTTGCCAGCTCCCACTGAACATTCAGCGGTGAACCTAGGAGAGGGAGAACACATTCACTCCAGCATGTCTCTTTAGGCTTCTTTACACTAAGGGAAAGTTTTCCTCCAGCAGACACTATTGGGAAAAAAAAGAAGAGCCTCCTCCCAACCCAACTTTTCTTGTAGGTATGACAGAGGACAAGCAACTCAGGAGAGCCTTGTGTCTCTCCTCTCTTGGACCATGAGTGTAAATTAATCTTTGTTTTTGTAATAAAGTTTCTCGGTCCTAGCTCACTGTCCATGTTAACCCCAAGTTTGTGTACTAAATTGTTTCACAGTTTTTTTCTTCCTTCTTATGGCTTGTGATTTATCAAGTGAAAACTATCTCTGACAATTAAAATATTCTATGTACAAGTCATCCAGTTCATTCCATTACCATCTTCAGTACTTTCAAGGGTGGCTGTTTAACTGTGGATTAGGGCCTTTTTTTTACTGTAAAATTTGATATATTTTTGAAATAAAATTTTATATATTAGTTGTTTTAGTTCCATACAAACAGCACTTTTTAGAAGCTTACAAAAAAAGCACCAGGCACCTTCCTTTAGAAATTGTCCTTATTTCAGACAAGAAGTGCATTTGGAAGAGCAAGGGTTCGACTAAACATGAGTCAGAATAGTGATGATGAGGAAGCAGATGATGAAGATGGTGACTTGGACCAGTACAGAATATTTCCACAAAAAAAAGATGAAGGAAAAGTTATCATGAAGAGTGATGCTTCAAATGGCGATGAAGTCGGGGTGAATGGTGTCAGTAGTAAAGAAAAGTCTGCTGTAGAAACTGGTACCACTGAAAGTATGAAGGAATAATTGTAATTTGAAAGTATGTTGTACAAAGTGTAACTTTTTAGTTATATGATAAATTAAGCAGATGGTAATTGTTAGTAAAGTACTGATGTGAGAGTAATGTTATATGGTTTTCTTAGTTGATTTTATAAATCTAAAATTGTTTTAAGGTTTAAACAGTAAATGTTTAATATTTAGATGGTTTTAATCTGTATTATATGGGACCAAAATGCTTGTTATCCTGTTTTATGATATGCACAAGATACAGAGGACAGTGTTCATGACTGTAATACTAATTATTAGTGTAGTTTGTAATTATTGGTTGTTGTTGCTCTTAATTTTATTATTCCTCTAGATAATAGACAGTATTCAGATTACATTAGCAATAACTGTTATTAAACTGAGACTTTAGTAAACAGACATAGAATGTGCCTATTGAAGGAAGATTGATAGATTTATAGACTTTATGCATACTTGCCAAGCACTGGGAGATATGATAAACATCATGCCATTTCTTTATTTTGCAGGAAAGGAAAACCTCTGAACTTGCCAATGGCTCTCATTTACAAGTATTATAGCCAAGCTGGCTGCAAATAAGATTTCATTTTCTTTATAGCCTACATCCTTGATATGTTTTTTTATGAAAGGTCTAAATTGTCAGCTAAGGATTCTTGTTATTAGGTACTTTGTCTAGCCATCAGCTAGGGATATAAAGTTGCCATTATAATTTAAAAGTTACAAGTTGAAGATGTCTTGAAAGTACAAATAGAATGTAAAGTTAACAGATGACAGCAAGACATTCAGTAATGTTTTTATGTCACTGTTTTTGATATTTCCTTTTCTCAAGTTTTGATTATGCGTCATCTGTTTTACAAGTAAATTTACTCCTGTTGGAAATATAATGTGTGGTTACAGTGAAAAGGATAGGGGAAAGTGAAGTATGTCAAGTTCATCTTTTAAGGTATGACATAAATGTGTCAAATACACTTACAAGTATTGATACTGGAAACTGCCTTTGCTTTTCCTTCCTCAATGTAAGAATGAGGCAGCAGTATTCAGTGATCATAAACTATCATGTTCAGTTCTGTCTCCATTGTGAGACTTGAGAGATCCTAGGATATTAATACCTTTTTCATTTTAGTGTATTTTAATTTTGCTCTCATAACAGCTTTCAAATCTCTACAGCACTCCACAATACAATTAAATACAACTCTACAAGCTGTCGCTATTTCAGCCATTTTGGAAAAGAGGATAACAATCTGCTCCTTATACCTTCCACCAGACCTTGCTTTTAACATTGGAGGTATTCAGTCCTTAATTAACCAACCTCTAGCTCCTTTATTACCCTAGGTGATGTTAATGCCCACAACCCCCTTTGGGAAATTCAGTTTTTAGACAGTAAAGGGAAATTAATCAAAGACCTTATTGACAGGATTGATGTTACCCTCTACAATAATGGGTCAATGACTTTCCACAACATTCATGATAATCATTTCTCTGCACTGGACCTTAGTATTTCTTCAACAAGTATCCACCTTGATTTTAATTGGTCTGTTAATGAAGACTTAAATGGAAGTGATCACTACCTGATCCATTTGAAATATGCTCTAAATGCTCCATCTGAAGTTTTACCTAAGTGGAAGGTAGAGGATGCAGACGGATAAATTCAGTAAGGGTGTCAGTCTAGATAGGGAGTTGAGTCCTTTCATTCTCATCTAGATGCCTATGATTACTTTATTGAATCTACTTTGAAGAGTGCTGAAGGCTCAGTTCCAAAAACAAAAGGCCAACCTCGTAGACCTGCAGTTCCCTAGTGGAATAAGACGTGGTATTCTGAGGCAAGTGACTACGAAGTGCTACAGACATTACAAAACTAGTGGCTCCCCTCAGTCTAAATTAATCTACAAACGTGTTTTAGCCAAGCAGGGGCGCTTTTACAAGAAAGCCAAAAGAGAATTTTGGGTTTACTATATTAATGGAATAAACTCCAAGCACACTAAGAGTGGTGTGGTGCAAAATAAGGAAACTGAGTGGAAAATCTGTTGTGTCACCATCACCCTCGTTCTGCAAATAGCACAAGATGATGAGACTACTACAGAAGAAACAGAGGAAAGTACTTGGTGATGGAGTGGAAATTAAAGATTGAAAATAGGCCTTTGGAGAGACCACCCAAAACGAAAAAACCAACTATAATTAGAGCAACGTCGGTTAAACCAAAGACAAAGGATATGAAGAAAGAACAAAAACAAACTAAGAATATACCTTTATCTCCTAAAATAACAGTAAAACCTATGGATACAGATATCCAAAACACTGAAGTAGAAGATGATAATGATTACGTCAAGGGTGAAGAGATTACTCTATCACCAATAATTGGTACAAGAGCAAATGAAACAAGGAATGTACTGTACGTGAAAACACGTGTGGATGTAATGATTGTTTTGTAGAATTGTGTAATAATAACAAAAACAATGAAAGATTGTTTGACAGACATTATAAGAAATTTTATGAAATATAGAAAAAAAGAAACCACAGATTTGAGTACCCATGAAAAAGGATGCATGTGCATTGAGCACTTAGTATATTATAAAGAAAAAGAAATGGATGTTGTGGGTAAATTATTAGAAAAAATCCAAGTTGATAATATAAAAAAAAAGAGAGCAAAACTCGACTGCTATAATAAAATACTTTCAATAGCTATATTATACAATGGAACATAAATGGTCTGCAGACCAGATTACAACTTGGAGAAATACAATGATTACTAAGAGTACAAACCAGTGATATTATGTTTACATGTCAACAAAACAATACCAACAATAGGTAAATATACCTTAGCATCCACATCTAGAGAGGAAGAAGGAAATTTAGGTACTGCTATATACGTACTGTACATAATAAAGTATGTTATGACAAAGTACCTGTAAACTTACTGATCTGCAAATATCGACTATTAGAATACAAATAAAAAAAAACTATGTAAATCATAATTTATACAACCAACCTAATAAATATTATGACACTGACGAACTTAAAGAATTAATAATGCCAAGGAATCTACATTAATAGTAGGTGACTTTATTGCCCACAACCCAATGTGGGACTGTAATTGTACAGACAGGAAGTAAAATAGAATTCATAGATTCATATGACATGTGCTTTATAAATGATAAAGAAATCAGTAAATATTTCTCTAAAACACATGGAACATTTTCCTCAATCGAATTAACTCTATTTACAACAAACAAACAAAAATTGGATTGGAATATAGTTGACGACTTGCATACAAGTGATCATTTCCCAATATGAATTTCATTATTACAAAATAATCCCACCTAGCATGTCCCTCAATATAACATTTTTAAAGCAGATTGGGAGTAATATGAATTCCACAAAAGGAATATCACACTATTTGAATATTTAAAAGACCATAATGAAACTAATAAATTTCTTGTTGATTTCATAAAAAATGCTGCTGATTAAGCAATACCAAAATCCAAATCTCAACCAACAAAACACAAAGTCCCATAGTGGTCTCAAAAACTAACAAATTAATAATAAAACACTAAATTGGAAGAATGATTAATTGTGGGTTATCTGGCGTCACAACTACCAGGGTCACTGACGCCGAACACTAAATGTGATCTTGCAAGACGATTAAATAATTTGAATAGAAAGTTCAGTAAAATAAACAAAACATTACTGATATTAGAAGGAACTTTACAAAAAATTACTATATTATTATTAGAAATTGATTCATTAAAACCTCTATGTAACAAAATATCAGCAAAATTAAAAGAGAAGTAATTCAAGGAAGAATCATTTCATGGAGGAAATATGTATCAGATCTCTCTAATAATACGCCCATACAAAAAATATGGGAAAATTTCAGGAAAGAAAATAAATGGTACCCATGTTAAGCCACCTAGACATGCCATAATAAAAGATGGGAAAAGAATACTTGATCCTAGAGAAATAAGTAATGTAATAGGAGAAAATTTAGCAAAAGTAAATAGTGACAAAAATTTGGATGAGCATTTCCACACAAAGAAAAATAACATAGAATTAATAACAATAAATTTTGAAACAATAGAAGACATATATTATGAAAAAGCATTTCAGAACAAGAGAGAGACTTAGAATAAAGAAGTTATTAAAAAGAGGTTGAGAAGACTTCTAAAAATAGATCGGTCAGAAGGGGAGAGAGACAGAAATTCTCTTCCAACTCTATTTTTATATCAACCATTTATTTCTTTTTTTTATGGGTAATGTATTAAGCTAACTTTTAAATGCAATTACAGTAACTTTAATTTCATTTAAAAGTTAGCTTAATAATTTGGGAGCATGGTTAGGGTCACATTTATTGTTTAAACTTTAGAAATAAGCATTTCTTAGCATTTTTAGAGACTGTGCCAAACTTACGCAAAAATTCGCCTTGCACAAGGGGTTCTGGAACCTAACCTTGCGTATGTTCGGGGTATGACTGTACAAACACAACCAAACATAATATCTTTCTTCTACATAATACGCATTTGCATTTCCACTTTACGTAAATTTAGAAAGAATACATAAAACTATACCACAACTTGTGGAAAAGTACAATCTCTCATTGAAGTTCCAACATGATCCATTTAGGATTACAACACTCTGCAGAGGAAGTCAGCAACAAGAAGGTAGCAATCTATGCAGACAACACCACAGCACTGGCATATATCAGGCTTCAAGGAGGGACCCACTTGTTCTCCCTCTACGAGATGGCCAAGGACCCGCTACTCTGGGCAGACCAAAACCAAACCCAGTTAATAACTCTGTTCATTCAAGGAAGTACACTGTTATAGCAGATGAGCTAGGTCACCACAAGCAAATCCTCCCCATTGAGTGAACTCTGGACCATTGGGTTTGTTCACTGGACTTATTTGCGACATCCAGAAACCATCGTCGTCTTCTATTCTGCTCCCAGTTTCCAGACCCATTAGCTTGGGCGACATATGCAATGTTACAAAACTGGTCCAACCTGGATCTGTATGCTTTTCCACCATTTGGGATGACAAGCCAGGTGTTCAGGAAATTTCAGTCACACCAGGACACCAAGATGACTCTAGCAGCTCCTTTCTGGCCACAAAAGGTGTGGTTCCCAGAGCTGACCAGACTCCTTATAGACTTCCCAAGACTCCTGCCAGCCATCCAAGTCTGCTCAGACAACCCCACTTCAGGAAGTTTAATCAGAACATATCCACTCTGGCCCTGACAGGATTTCGACTATCAGCAGACTTATACGAGTGAAGGGCTTTTCTAGAGCTGTGGAAGAAGCTATCGCTAGATGTAGGCATAAGTCTACTGACAGAGTCTACCAAGCTAAGTGGGCGGTCTTTAGAATGGTGTAAAAGACGCAAGATCTCGTCTTCTAAGACCACTTTAGTGCAAGTAGCAGACTTCCTTCTATATTTAAGATCTTCCAGGGGCCTCTCCTCATCAACTATAAGAGGGTATAGATCTATGCTTAGCTCCGTTTGCAGGCATAGAGGTACTGACATATCAACTAACCAAGACCTCTCTGACGTACTGACATATCAACTGACCAGGACCTCTAACTTGATTAAGTCGTTTGACACGACCAAAAGTAGGAGAGAAGAGAATTGTCTGTGAAACCTGGACGTAGTCCTCAAATGGCTTACGAGTCCCCTGTTTTGAGCCTATGCATTCTTCATCACTGAGGGATCTGACAAGAAAGACTGTTTTTAGGGGCCCTAGCTATGACTAAAAAGGTAAGTTGAAATCCACGTGATGGATAAAAGGATTGGTTCTTCCCAAGGGGATGTAGTGTGTTCCATGCTCTTGAGTTTTCTTGCGAAGAACGAGAATCTGGCACAACACTGGCCTCATTTTTTTACTTTTAAAAGTTTATCAGACACCTTAGGGACAGATGAGGAAGAGAGAAATCTGTGCCCTGTAAGGGCTATTAGATATTATCTTCAGCGGACAGAAAAGATCAGAGGTCCAGTAAGTAACTTATGGTGCTCGGTGAAGATTCCGTCAAGGCCATTGTCTAAGAATACACTCTCATTGTTTTTTGAGAGACTTCATTGTAGAAGCTCATTCCCAGATTAATGAGGATGACTTATCTGTCTTGAAGGTAAGAGTCCATGATGTGAGGGCAGTAGCTTTTAAACATAATCTTTCCCGTTCTTTAATTCTACAGTCTACATTTTGGAAATGTAAATCAGTGTTCGTAATGCAGTACTTGAGAGATGTACAAACAGTCTACAAAAAATGCAGTGCATTAGGACCTTTGTTATGGCTGGTATAGTGTTCGATGAGGAAGTGTAGGGAGTATTCCCTCCTTTACTTTCTCTCTTCACCTTGACTCAGGGTGCTGAGTCCTTGGGGAGCCTGGGGGTACTATGTACCAGGAGTGCCCACCAGTTTTCAGTGCTGGGTGGTGGAGATCTGTTTTTTAATTGAGAGGTGTAAATGACAGTTGCTGTTTCTTCTGGTTATTTTGTTATTGTACTGCACCCTAGGCAGGGGCAATATTGTTTGCTTTGTTGGCTATCGGAAATGCCCTTCGTCACCAAGGCTTATGTTAGTATTTTGTTAGCAATTGGACTACCCCTTCACTGCGAAGTACCCACTTCAGTAGAGGTGATCCTGGCTGTACCACCATGCTGCTACAAGGTTGAGATGAGCACCAACCAGAGGCAGTATCTACCTGTAGCAGCACTCTCACCAGGTAAGGAACAAGCATTGCATCAATGCCAGACCATTTTTATTCTGTTCTCAAATTCATTAACCTTATTAATGTTTTGGGGGTACATTATGTCCATGAATCCCACTGCCTGTCAATATGGATTCAGCTAAGTAATTACTGGGTAAGATACTTATATAAAAATGACATTTTTATAATAAAATAAAGTTTTATATATAATTACCCAGTAATTACAGATGGAGCCTGCCCTCCTCCCCTCACATGGACTTATTGGGCATAAACAAATTGAACTCTTGGTTGAGGTGTTCCTCTCTTACCCTGAAAGCGGGCAGGGTTAGTCACCTATTTAAGCTGCCCTCGAATAGAAACTCTTAGCTAAGTAATTACTGGGTAAGTATATGTATGACTTTATCATAAAAATGCATTTCAGAAGGGAACATTTGAAACTTACTTCACTAAAAAGAAGTGGAGCTTCCCCGAAGACGTGTGCATAGTTTGGTTACGAGCCCCTCTTGTTTTTGCTGCAGGTCCAAGAATCCAGAGGAAGCCGGTCAACAGACTCTGTTTGGTGAACATGTTGCCATAGAGGAACAGCGGGAGAAGTAAGTGTGAAGTGTCATTTGCACAGCACAAGTTTGATAAAATGGGTTTTCACTACAGAGAATGGCGTGACTCACCCTCAGCACAGTTCATATTCAGGAAACAGCTATTCAGGATTGCCATTGGCAGAATCACAAAGCATCCTGCAGCATTCACCCACTGGAAGTAGCACCTCTACTGGTTTTTCTCATCCAAGAAGTGCATGTAGCACTTATTATGAATGACAATTCCACCATCAATGTGTCTTTCTAGTAAGCAAGCCTGTGGCAGTAAAACTACGATTATATTGCTCTCAAATACCAATAATGTATCAGAGAGAGAAAGAATAAATAAACCACAACAATGCACACTTCTTGTTTGGTTGCTTACCTTTACATAATCTTTCAGTGCTGAGAGCAGAGCTCCACAGACCTTAGGAACCACAACTGAGATGGTCTGCTTCAATATCTTGAAGGTGTACATGAGACTCATAAACGAATCTCCACTTGCCACATACCTTGTGAGAGAGGTGTGAAATAATGAGCAGGAAGACAAGTACTGCTGGTTTATTGATGAAGCGATCCGCTTGATCCGTCAGTGTAGATTTTCCTGTCATTTATATGCCTTTCATCATGCTCCAAAAACTTGTTTCTGACTTCTTCCAGACGATCTTTCTTCTTTGTCCCTTCAATGAAGATATCTATTGCTAGAATAAACCATGGAGGGATAGCAGGATGTTTAACTTGTAGGATCGATGGATGTATGATATTTAGGGCTAAAGCTCAGGATCCAGGCCCAAAGGCCAGGGCCCCTTAGCCCCTCACCTCATCAAGGCGTCCTACTCGAGGGGCAGATGGTAGAGGAATATGATCCCAATATGCTATGCTCCATAACCTTTCAAACGCCATTGATTCAGCCCTATAATCATTTAGTCAACATGAAGAAGTACGTCAACATAATGCCACCTCTCCTAAACCCCTGAAGTGCCTCAAGAAGCGTGTGAAGTAGGGAAGAGGCGCCCTCAGAGGAGATGTAACTCCTCTGCTTTGCTGTACAGTCATAATATTCTTCATCGTCATTCATTGGACTGCACAGCTAATCCATCATTATCATCTTTAACCCTGCGTAGGTAAACAGGCACCAGGGGACCAGGCACATGTGCAGGACAGCGTTTTTTGTGATAACACAAGGGAAATTGGTGTTTGGCAGAGTCTTGAGGTGCGCAGCATCAGTTCTCAACCGGGAGTGAACGTGCTATATTCAGCTGCCGACGTTCGCCATTTTGGAGCGAGTTGAAGTTTTGCTAGTCACCAGGTGGGTACCTTATTACCCAACTTGTTCCTGATATGGATTTTGGTACACACTTACATTTATTATTATAAAATATCTATATTTGGTATACGTGGAACTTAGTGAAACTGCCTGGTAACAGAGCCAGATGATGCAGCTTCCCAGTACAGTGTTGCCACATTTCGACATAGACATCTGAAAACTGAAATGTGCTTTTTTCTATTTTTCCAGATGACTAGTATGTTGAGGAAGGGCCTGAAAATGGACAATGTTTTGACTTTTGGATTGGGATAGCGAGGCTAGTGACGAGGAGACCTTAGACAACCCCATATTATTCCAAGAGTGGGATAACATGTTTGAGGAGGACGAAGTGCCATCAAGGTGAGGAGTACTTCTCACACTCCTACGATAAACCAAGCCTTCTCATTTCACCCATCGCCTCTCACGTCCAACACTTCTTCCGACAGTGTTAACACTTCCCATGGATACAGTATTTTTATTGAAGTAAACATAAGCTGAGGATGCAGAAAGCATTGAGGAAGTTCAAGAGACATGTAGGAGACAGTGAGGATGAAGAAGACGCCAATGATCCAACCCCTTCAACCCCCTCCAGATGTCCCGCAAGGGAGTCAGCCACCAACCCGCCGACGTCTGCTACCTTCCATGCATCGGAGAGTCTTTGTGACACACCTCTGATTAGTTCAGAAGGCATCAGTGATGATATGGCCCAAGTGCCAGTGGCCAACGATCACCTTCAGTGCCACCTTAGTGCCTTCAATTGGGACATCAGTCAACATGAATTTGGAGGCACCTCTGACTCCTGTCTCGTTGCCAGTTGGGACTCGTCATACGTTGCCGACAGCTTTTAATGCCTCCCTGCAGACACTCTCGAGTACCACCTCAGTGCCAGCAGTCAGTGCCACGAAGAGGAACCAGTGTCACCTGTATCCACGGGCCTCAAACAAAAAATCAAGGGTTATCATCTGTGACTGCTGTAAATAATAACGAGGTAAGAACAAAAAACACTGTTGCTTATTTCAGGAATTTTTATTTTGTATTCACAAACAATTTTGAGTAAGATATATGGTAAATACAGTATGTCCATCAAAACTCAAATGGCCATCTCGGAAGATATTTTTTAAAATTCATTTTTGACACCTACCAACTATTCAGATTTACTTTTTTGGACTTGTTTTTATTCTAGAATGCTTATATTGTATTCAAAAACAATTCAGTGGTCATACATTGACTTTTGACTAAGAAATATGGTAAATACCATATGTCCGTCAAAATTTAAAGGATCCTTTTACAGTTACATTTACAAAGAAATTTTTGACACCTTTCAACTGCTGCAATTTTTTTTTTCTTTTTAAGATTTTTTCTTATTCTAGGATGGTAAATGCACAAGCATACCAAATTTCATAAAAATAAATTAATATTTAGGTGCACTTCAGGCAATTATTAAAAAAATAATGATTTTTACATAAATTTAATTTTCCATTTTTTCACCCGTTACAGATTTTTTTTGTGGCCACAGAAGACTGAAATTTCAAACAGAACTTACCACACCATCCTACTTGAAGAATCTAAAACCATCATTACCTCAAGACCCTTCAAATAATTTATAGGCATTTTTTCTATACTGTATTTTCTATTTTTGACTAATTTTTAAAAAATATTTATAAATATTTTTTGTACATCTTTGCTTTCCTCCCAAATTAGGATTAAGTAGGAGTTATACTTTAACATGAAAAAGTCTAAAAAAAAAATCTACTGTATTTGCCAGTGTATTAGACACTTTTTATTTTTAAATGTATCATAAAACTGCCCTGCATCCAGTGTGGCCGCATTACGGATGAGAGGCCGAGTATACTGAATAAGCACAAAAATTGTTGCTAATAACAAAACACTGAAAAATAAGCCCAGTTATTACAGTAAATTGTGTTACTTGAATAAAGTATGAAATCATTTGATATTGGCCCTCACCTTTAAAGGAAATTCAATGAAATTTACCATAAATTAACAACGTTTATATGCTACAGTGACAGGCCACCAGGGCAGAGCTATGATTTTGTTTACATCCACTCATTGCAAGACAGGCTAACTGCTGACGTATCGTAAGCAATTTTTCGTAAGTTTGAGATAAAAAACGACACTTCGGCTTGTTTTCAATATTTCATTAAAATTTAAAAACTTACACAAAATTGATTACGATGTGTCAGCAATTAGCCTGTCTGCAAAGAGTGGATGTAGACAAAATCAAAGTGCCACCCTGGTGGCCTGTCATGGTACCACATAGACGTTGTTTATTTATGGTAAATTTCATTTAGTTTCCTTTAAAGGTGAATGTAAATTTACATATGATTTCATACTTTGTTCCAGTATACTCTCACAATATTGTATTTCATGCACAGAAACATACATTTTTCCCTACAAAATCACTTTAAAATATCTTTCAACAAAATATCCTTGTACAACAGGTGTGCATCTTATATGCCGGCAAATATGGTAGGCTATATCTTGAAAAATACAAATTCTATAAGAGGTGAAAGTGGTGGTTCCTAAAGTTGGCCACATCACCTGTGAGGTACCTCAACTGGTGAGTACCTATATGATTTATGTAATCTTAATAAATATTTTTATCTTAATAAATATTTTTAATGTGCGTATGTATTTTTGTTCTCTCTTGTGAATTACCAATGTTTCCCCTGTAAAAGAAAATGGGACGGCTTGACTACTACTGTATGAAAGACAATGCACATTGCTGGAATATAGGGGTAACGATTAGTTTTCACATGTAGCTGTAAGGTCACATATATTTTTAAGTAATGTTGTAAGATGACTTTGAAAATTAATATTAATGTGTTTTAGGATGATAGTTTAAGGTATACACTTGGTGTCTAAACTATTAAAACAGGCAGTTACAGGCACTTTTAGAGGGGGGGGCGGGGCGTTTGGTGTTTGGACTGTTACAATAGGCAGTTATAAGCATTTTTAGAGGGACATGTCAAGTATTCAGGGATTTTAGCTATCTGCATGTGTTCGTGGTCCCTATCTCCCACGAATACCAGGGGGTGACTGTATTGTACAAAGAAAACATTATACTGGAAAAAAAGGGGCCACACTAACATGTTACAAACTGCATGCATCAGTAGAGAAAAATGTAAAAAACAGGAGACACTGCACAAGGTTAGAAATTCAAAAGAAGCTAAAAATAATATTGAAAAGATTTACTTGTTTTCATGTATTAACATATACTGCTTTACAGAAAATTTTTATGTTATTTAAATGTTACTGTTCACAAAAGAACTGCAGAACAGTGTACTACACAGAGATTCCAGCATCTTGGTATTAACTCTCTCATGTTTGTCACCTGCAGTGATCAATATACTAGATTTTTGCAGTCCTCATGTCTTTATCATGATACAGCTGTGAAATCTTAATTTAATTATGACCCCTTAAGCAGAGAGCTCCTAAAAGTTTTACCAAGAAGCTCAAGAAAGTGAATACCATGCAAGAAAAGAGTTGTTAATTTGCTGTGTTATGTGAACTCATATATTGTGGCTGCATACGTTTACTGCATCAAGAAACTGACAGTGAGGTACACACACAACAAAATGTTCATCAGTTGAGCCACTGTTACAGCTACACCACCAGATGAAAGAACACTGAACCAGGTGCAAAATGCTTTTTCTCCTCCTATCTCTTGAAACAGCTACTTTTCTGAGTACAAGATTGCTATAAAAAGGCATCCATAGACTCAACAACTACTCGAGAAACAGCACTTTTTTTCTAATCTGTTAGACATGTAGCAGACAAAAATCTAGCCCTCCTGACCTCAATTGTCAGCAATGGCTGGCTTCATAATTCCCGGAGGTTTTTAACCAACAAATGTAAAGATTACACGAGAAACAGCTACTGACCAAGAGGCAACTAAAGTTTATCAATATCAAAAAGAAACTTAAAAAAGGGCTTGAATATTTCAGAAAACAATAGCAAGCACTAAGCTTTAAGATTGGAAAAGAGATTGATATTCTGTTGTGCTAACACCATTAGGTTTAGGATAAGGGCAGCCCTGATTTCATAAAGATTTTAATACCTGAGCCTTAAAAGGAAAAGATAAATTGCCAGACAAGGAGGTTAGGCAGTTAACTATCATCCAGTAGTAAACTTTCCGATTTGCTTTCGGCCGTCGTGCAGTGCAGACGTCTTCCTTCGCCCTGTGCCCTGACTGTTGTTGAGCTTTTTTCCCGGTGGGATCTATCATTCTTTCTTTCTTTGTTGGATACAGGGTATGTGTGTGTTTGTGATTTATGTATAATGCAACCCCACGAATCAGACAAGCCTGTTCGCAAGGCCGCCTTCCCCCAGTGTGTGTCCTAGGGTTGGCGGCAAGAGCTCTTGAGAATCTACTTGTGCTGAGTGTTCTTCCTGGTTGGCTGAGCAGTGGGTGAAGTTTGAAGGGAGGAAACGGTATTGGAAGAAGGCTGCCAAGGTGTCGTCTGAGGGCTGTAAGCCCCCAACTACGCCTTTGGTGACCAACACTTCTTCCTCATTTCTCTCTCCTGGCAAGCTTCCCCTTCTGGCTGTCTCTCCTTCGTCCTCTTTGCTAGCTTCATCGAGCATGGAATGACGGGAGGGCGGATGATCAGGACGACCTCCTCTCAGGGGTCTCTCCTCGCTCGGGGGAGGAGGGGTGCGTGTTTCCTTCCCCTCAGAGCAAGAGGAGTCCCCTCCACTAACAAGACTTTTCTTTCTTCCAGCATGGCGGTTGACGCTCTCGTTAATCAGCAGGCGAGTAATTTGCAGGCAGCCTAGTTGCATATATATATATATATATATATATATATATATATATATATATATATATATATATATATATATATATATATATATATAAAAATCTATCAAGGGAACATCCAGGAAAAGGCATACGTATATCATATCACACTTTATTATTTAGCAATGTCACTGTAAGAGACCCATCCATTGCACCGATGACGGTCTCTTTCGAGCACACGTGTGTGTTCGTGTGTTCGTCATCCATCGGAGGGGACAAGACAGAAACAAGAGCATCTCGTTTTCTCTTTCAGGGAACGCAACTTCTACCATACAATATTTCCGTCTGTTTCTCCCTAACCATTGTTGTCTCGACTTATGTACAGTCACCACTACTTGCATTGCCATGCAAGCATTCTAATCATTTACTCATAATGTTCCACCGAATCTTCTGTATCAAACTGTATGTATGTTTCTGTTTGTGAAAACAGCAAACGTCTCGCCATTTCACATATATTATGCTGCTGCATTGTATTCATTACTCTGTCTCGGATCTCATGCAATTGGCCATATGTAGAATTTCCTGGCCTTTCCATTGATATATGTTTTATCACTGTACGTTTATTATGTCTCTCACAATCGCCATCTGTTTGTCTGCCGACAAACACAGATGTCCGAAACATTAGGCTACCTCTGTTTTGCTCTGTCTGTGTGTAGATGCTACTTTGCCGCTCGCACGGGCCAATAACATCTTCGATGATTCTGTACATTTTTTACGGGCTGCTCTAGGAGCAAGAGCCCGTGCTGGCACAAGGCCGGCTAAATCTGAAACAACATGTACATTTGCAGTAAGGAACCACCAATAAACCAGTCAACACCCAGCCAGTATGCCACTCAATCCCGTCCTTACATCACATTGCATCATCACGGCTAAACTGAGCTAAAAAGAAATGTCTTTTTAGCTCAGTTTATCCTTGATGATGTAATGTGACATTGCTAAATATTAAACTGAGATATGATACACGTATGCCTTTTTTTAAATTCCCCCTTGATTGCAACTAAGATGCCTACAGCTGTTAGCTTTTTACACATATACACACACATACACACACACAACACAATATAATATATAAATAAATATATATATATATATATATATATATATATATATATATATATATATATATATATATATATATATATACGTGTGTGTCTGTGGTGTGTGTATGTATGAATGAATGAGCGTGAATAGGAGCATTTATATAAAGTAAAATGCCATTGCTTTATTAATTCCATTTTGTATGCATCGATACGAGGCTCTTAACGATTTTATGCAATGGTTCACAAAGCAGATTTAATGAGAAACACCAGTAATTAAGCAATTTTTAGGTTTGGTCAGTATTTTTAGAGTCTAGATTCCGAGTCCATTTCTAGAAACATGTACAAGAGATAAATTCTTTTCCTCTGGAATCTTATTTCGCCTGAACTGAAGATTTCAACACTTCTCAAATCATATTTTGGTAATCTGCCTTTTCTCCCTTTTTTTTATTCCAGTTTCCGCTAGAATCATCCATATAAATAAAATTATATGCTTTGAAGAAGTAGAAGGAAAGGTGCCATGTTTCCAGTATTGAAAAACGTTTGTGCGCAGTTTTTGGCTATGAATCTTTTTGGAACAGTGTTATTGTTTATAAAGGAGTTCAAGACTTTGGACATGATATTGTTAATAATGTTTTTGGAGGACTAATTAGCCATCTACATGGAAAGGCTAATACGAGTCAATTAAGTCTGCTCTCAGGAACTGCAACAACCACACTGAAATTGATGACACCATTCGGAAGGAAGAATTTCCTCTCCAAAAGAATGAGGATTTAGAGAAGGTGTTAAGGAAAGAGTAGCACTGTGTTGAAGAGCTTCGAAAAGCTCTTGTTTATGCTCAGGAAATGATAAGGAAAATTGAAAGTAAAATAAGGACCTTTCCTCGAATAACCAGTGCCTATTGAAGAAAAATGAAGAATGGGAGGATGTCATGATTAAGAAAGAAAAGGATATCGAACAACTGACGGACTTCCTCGCTCGCCAAGAAACAAAACTTGAAAAGAACAAAGGAAAAATACTCGAACTGGAAGATGAAAAAATGTGAATGAGGTCTACATCGCCTATCTCGAGGAAAAGATGAAGGCCATGAAGTGGAGAGAAGAAGATGAGGAAAGAGCTGGAAGGACGCCCGCGAGCCTTAGACCAAGAAGTTCATGCTCCTCAAGCAAGAAATGGCGCTCTTGAAAACAGTCTTGGAAAAGAGGCCCAGTGTCCAGTCGAAGGTCTAAGGGACTTGGCTGAGGAGGAACCGCAAATTGTCTCGTCGAAGGAAAAACTCAACGACGAAAGAGGTCCAAGAGATGAAGAACAGCTCTGCCGAGTTGGGAAGTGGAAGGAAAAAGCGGAGGAAGTCCAGATGAAGAAGAAACACAGCAGGAGGAACATCCCCACCCCCATCCTGGGTCGGAACCTTCCCTTCAAGGCTGCCCTCAAGAGACTGGCGAGTCTTGGGGGCTTTTAAGTCCCATCCTTGAAGTTCTTGGGCCCTCTCCTGGCCCGCTTCCCCAGCCTGGCAGGATACCTGCCCTCCTCCAAAGAAGCAGCCTCTGGGTTGGACCCTTCCCTTCAAGGCTGCCCTCAAGAGACTGGCGAGCCTTGGAGGCTTTTGGGGCCCATCCTTGAGGGGCTTGGGTCTTCTCAGGCCCGCTTCCCCAGCCTGGCAGGATACTTGCCTTCCTTCGAGGAAGCAGCCTCTGGGTCGGACCCTTCCCTTCAAGGCTGCCCTCAAGAGACTGGCGAGCCTTGGGGCTTTTGGGGCCCATCCTTGAAGTTCTTGGGCCCTCTCCAGGCCCGCTTCCCCAGCCTGGCAGGATAGGCCTACCTGCCTTCCTCCGAGGAAGCAGCCTCTGGGTTGGACCCTTCCCTTCAAGGCTGCCCTCAAGAGACTGGCGAGCCTTAGGGGCTTTTGGGGCCCATCCTTGAGGGGCTTGGGTCTTCTCCAGGCCCGCTTCCCCAGCCTGGCAGGATACCTGCCTTCCTCCGAGGAAGCAGCCTCTGGGTCGGACCCTTCCCTTCAAGGGTGCCCTCAAGAGACTGGCGAGCCTTGGGGGCTTTTGAGGCCCATCCTTGAAGTTCTTGGGCCCTCTCCAGGCCCGCTTCCCCAGCCTGGCAGGATACCTGCCTTCCTCCGAGGAAGCAGCCTCTGGGTTGGACCCTTCCCTTCAAGGCTGCCCTCAAGAGACTGGCGAGCCTTAGGGGCTTTTGGGGCCCATCCTTGAGGGGCTTGGGTCTTCTCCAGGCCCGCTTCCCCAGCCTGGCAGGATACCTGCCTTCCTCCGAGGAAGCAGCCTCTGGGTCGGACCCTTCCCTTCAAGGCTGCCCTCAAGAGACTGGCGAGCCTTGGGGCTTTTGGGGCCCATCCTTGAAGTTCTTGGGCCCTCTCAGGCCCGCTTCCCCAGCCTGGCAGGATACCTGCCTTCCTCCGAGGAAGCAGCCTCTGGGTTGGACCCTTCCCTTCAAAGCTGCCCTCAAGAGACTGGCGAGCCTTGGGGCTTTTGGGGCCCATCCTTGAGGGGCTTGGGTCTTCTCCAGGCCCGCTTCCCCAGCCTGGCAGGATACCTGCCTTCCTCCGAGGAAGCAGCCTCTGGGTCGGACCCTTCCCTTCAAGGCTGCCCTCAAGAGACTGGCGAGCCTTGGGGCTTTTGGGGCCCATCCTTGAAGTTCTTGGGCCCTCTCCAGGCCCACTTCCCCAGCCTGGCAGGATACTTGCCTTCCTCCGAGGAAGCAGCCTCTGGGTCGGACCCTTCCCTTCAAGGCTGCCCTCAAGAGACTGGCGAGCCTTGGGGCTTTTGGGGCCCATCCTTGAAGTTCTTGGGCCCTCTCCAGGCCCGCTTCCCCAGCCTGGCAGGATACCTGCCTTCCTCCGAGGAAGCAGCCTCTGGGTTGGACCCTTCCCTTCAAGGCTGCCCTCAAGAGACTGGCGAGCCTTAGGGGCTTTTGGGGCCCATCCTTGAGGGGCTTGGGTCTTCTCCAGGCCCGCTTCCCCAGCCTGGCAGGATACCTGCCTTCCTCCGAGGAAGCAGCCTCTGGGTCGGACCCTTCCCTTCACCATACTCTTTGCTTTCTCTTACCCAGCTTTTCAAATATGACACTTGCTGTCTCTGGAAGCATCCAGACGATTTGAAGCATCTCGGAGATTGTTCCTGGAGACTTTAGAATTCGGTGCATGCGCGACTGGCATTTCTCTCATCCTTCCAGGAGCTGGAGACTGAAGGATTCCGAAATGTCTTCAAGGAAAATCCCAAAGGTTTTAGATCATTTTAACATCGCTTTAACCATTACTTAGGGTTCTTTTTCTGACACATAATCAGTTTCTTTACTTTAACGAGTCGTCTTCTATAATCTAGGATTCCTTCTTACTGATATACATAGATATCTCCCGACGACGAGAGAAGACTTCTGGATATTCTTGAAGGTGTCTTCACGACTCCAGGATCCTTTGAAGCAGTCTTCAGCTCCCGAAGCATTCCTGGAGAATCCAATGGGTGTTTCCAAAGGTTTCAGTGCATGATGATCGCTTTGAAGACTTTGGAAGCCCCAGAAGCCTCCGGAATTCATCTCCAAGAACATAGGCTTCTTCATCTAAAAAACTGGGCTTCCCCCAAAGAAATCTTCGAAGCCTTTCGTCTCCGATTTCTTTTTCATAAAACTCTGTTTTATGGAGCCTGGAGATTGTCTTGGAACCTTCAGAAGCCTCTGGAATTACCAGAAACCTTCATAATTTCCAGATTCCCTATCGTCACCCCGGGGATGACAAGAATGATCTGGACAAGATCCAATTGTATACACCTGCAGTTGCATCTCTATACCAGTACCACGTAGTTCGGTGGTCTTCCACCAGGGCAGTGCTGCAAAGCCTTGCAGCCAGCTTTAAAGGTCTGGTAACCCGTAAATTGAACAAGGGCTTAGTCGATTGTGAATTTTTTTTATCGTTAATGTTTAATGAGTAAGTGTTTAGTGAATGTTTATGAGTAAGTGTTTAGTGAATGTTTAGGTGAGGGTTTCGTGAATGTTTTGTGAATATTATTGAATGTTTATTATGTAAGTATTCTGTGAATGTTTAGTGAGTGTTTAGGGTTTAGTGAATTGTTGTGAATGTTAGTTAATGTTTAATGTATAAGCGTTCAGTGAATGTGCAATAAGTATTCAGGGAATGTTTAGTGAATGTCTTGTGAAAGTTAGTGTTTAGTGAATGTTTAATGTCTAAGTATCCAGTGAGTGTTTAGGGTTTAGTGAATGTTTAGTGTGTAAGTGTTTAGTGAGTGTTTAGGGTCTAGTGAAGGTTTAGTGCATGTTAGTGTTTAGTGAATGTTTAATGGGTAAGCATTCAGTGAATGTTTATTGTGTAAGTATTCAGTGAATTTTTAGTGAGTGTTTATGGTTTAGTGAATGTTAATGTTTAGTGTGTAAGCATTCAGTGAATGTTTAGTGAGTGTTTGGGGTTTAGTGAATGTTTAGTGTGTAAGTGTTTAGTGAGTGTTTAGGGTCTAGTGAAGTTTTTGTGCATGTTAGTGTTTAGTGAATGTTTAGTGAGTAAGTATTCAGTGAATGTTTACTGTGTAAGTATTCAGTGAATGTTTAGTGAGTGTTTATGGTTTAGTGAATGCTAGTGTTTAGTGAATGTTTAGTGTGTAAGCATTCAGTGAATGTTTAGTGAGTGTTTAGGGTTTAGTGAATGTTTAGTGAGTGCTTAGGGTTTAGTGAATGTTTAGAGAATGTTAGTGTTTAGTGAATGTTTAGTGTGTAAGTATTCAGTGAATGTTTACTGTGTAAGTATTCAGTGAATGTTTAGGGTGTAAGTATTCAGTGAATGTTTAGTGAGTGTTTAGTGGGTGCTTAGGGTTTAGTGAATGTTTAGGGAATGTTAGTGTTTAGTGAATGTTTAGTGTGTAAGTATTCAGTGAATGTTTAGTGTGTAAGTATTCAGTGAATGTTTAGTGTGTAAGCATTCAGTGAATGTTTAGTGTGTAAGTATTCCGTGAATGTTTAGTGAGTATTTAGGGTTTAGTGAGTGTTTTGTGAATGTTAGTGTTTAGTGAATGTTTAATGAGTATTCAGTGAATGTTTAGTGAGTGTTTAGTGAATGTCTTGTGAAAATTAGTGTTTAGTGAATGTTTAGTGCATAAATGTTTAGTGAGTGTTTGATGAGTGATTATTGAATGTTCATTGACTGTAGTGTTTAATGAGTGTTTAGGGATTTAATGAGCATTTAGGGTTTAGTGAGTATTTAGTGTATAGTGAGTGCTTAGACTAGCTTAGTGAATGTTTAATGTATAGTGAGTACTTAGTATTTGTTTAGTGTATAGTGAGTGCATAGTGAATGCTT
>NC_089772.1:5131624-5226624 GCF_040412425.1 Macrobrachium rosenbergii | reverse complement strand
TGTTTGTGGTGAATCACCCCGATCAACTTCGTACTAGGCGTATAAGCGACCAAATTCACTAATGGAAAACAAAACAACAGGGAGGAAAAGAAAGGCGCAGTAGGAATTACGTCAAAACACACAAATAACTTACCGTAAGTTGTATTTCAGTCTTGACATTTACCTCATCCACATATGTCTTTGTGAAGCGTGATCGAACTGCAGCGAAATGAGGGAAGATAAAGGAAATGAGAGAGATTTTTTTTGTCATGTCGACTGACTTAAACAAGGTCAACACCAAAATAAAGGTCTTCCTTAAGGTGTAGGATCACGATGGTTCAGGTCGAAGGACATCGATTGACCGCTGCCCAGAATTCTTTAACTGTTGTGTTCAGGAGCCTAGCTAACAGTTAGGATTATTGGGCCAAAATCAGTTCTTTTAGTTAGGGTCACCACTGTAGGCGAGTGTCTACCCCAAGGCTAGGCTAGTTTATGGTAGACATGCTTAGGCTAGGCTGACGAGTTTAGACATATTAACCTAGGTACTTTTAGCATGGCGTATATTACTTCATACAAAGTTAATCCACAGCGTGAGGTAGTGGGTAGTATGCAGAGTAGGGGGTCACAAATTACTTTTGGGAGTCCAGAGGGGGGCCAAGCCCCCCAGGCCAGGTTAGGACATAGCATCCAAGGTTAGGTTAGGTAAAGGTAAATCTGGTCAGGTTATATTCCATATGAATACCTAGGCTACTAGCCCTTGGTAGCTGTGACCCCTTACTCTGCATTCATTCCCAGATGGCAAACACTAGGTTAGGCTAGTAGCCTAATAGTTTTCCTAATCAGTCTAGCCTGGTTTGGGTTTTTCCATTCATATTGAGAAGATTAGGGTTGGGCTTCTCAGTTGTGGGATGCTAAGTTGTGCTGTTGGCTGCAAAATTTTGTATATTCTAGCCTTCTTTGGATACAATTTATATACAACAAGTTACCTTAGTTTTACCAGACCACTGAGCTGATTAACAGCTCTCCTAGAGAGGTCTGGCCCAAAGGATTATACTTATTTTACGTGGCTAAGAACCAATTGGTTACCTAGCAACGGGACCTACAGCCTATCGTGGAATCCGAATCACATTATACCGAGAAATGAATTTCTATCGCCAGAAATAAGTTCTTCTAATTCTTCATTGGCCGGCCGGAGACTCGAACGCTGGCCCAGCAGAGTGCTAGCCAAGAACTATACCGACCTGTCCAACGAGGAACTCTGATACAGCCTATAGTGTCTTGGCTCATGTTCATAGGCCAAGTTTGTAAATGTAAGTAAATGCTAGGTTATAACTCTCTTCAGTTATGTTTTTAGGTATTATTTCACTTATGGACATTAATTGCTTTCAACATAAAATATAGGTTTTTCTGTTGTACTATGATGTGATTTGAATGATTTTGAGGTTTATTTCAACGAAATGAATAACCTTCTGCAAATGATATACTGTATACAAAATTAATAAAATTCTTGTCAGAATACTGCACCCCCTTCCATAGCTAATACGGCAAAACTGTGTTTACTGATTACAGTTTTGCCGTAAAATGGAGAAGGTAAATGCTAATTTTATTAATTTTAAGCATATATTTTGCCGGGGATATTTGCGTATGGAAATAAACCTCAAAATCATTCAAATCTTCAGTTATGTTTTTTATTTTTCCATAGCCAGTAAGGCTCTTGTTTATTTAGGTTTGGCAAAGTGATTTTGTTGTCCAATTCTTTTATTTTATAAGCTTAGAGTAGCCTTCGTTCATGTTTCAGGCTAGTGATTGGATTTATAAAAAATTACTGAGACCACTTAGCCTGATTATGGAATTTGTTTATAAATGAGAATTTAAAACTGAAGGGTGGTAAAGTTAAAGAGACTGAAATAGAATAGAGGAAGTGATTTGGTGGAAACCAATGCAGCCGGGATGAGGAAATATGGGAAAGAACCTTTAGTACTGTCTACATTGTGCCCTGCAAGACATACTGGAAGTGGTCTTTTGTGGAAATAGCCTATATATTAATCTAATTTGTACCTGGAGCCTTTTGGGTAAAATTTTACTAGTGTCTCTTAATTGATTTCAGAATTTAAATTGGGCTTTTGTGATAGTTGATGGTGCTTCAATCAATTTTGACTTTCCTTTCCATTAGGAATGCTTCATTAACTTATTAGTTACCCAACGTGTAACACTTCAAGGGCTTGCAGAAATTGCGATTTTTGGAATGTTATCCTGTCATTCTGTAATCTTGACCACAGCGGAAGAATACAGTTGAGCGAGACTCAAGTTTTCATTTGGACACATGATCTGGCACTGGCTACGACCCTAACCAAAATAACTTTAACCTAATCTTTTGTAAAGTGCCCTGCCTTGAACTAACCAGATCGTACCTTCCTAACCTGACTTAGGGTGCCAGCTGTAACCTGAGAGAGTTCTCTCCCTAGTTAGTCTCATTCATGCCCAGGACCCTACTTTTCTTTCATTCCAAATACCAGACTGAGTAGGAGGTTACTGAAGTCATTGCATCCCCCAATTGCAAGTGCAGCTAGAACTGTGGCAATTGTAGATGTGGGTTTGTATTTTCAATGGAGCAAATAAATTTTTGAAGTAATTTTAATTTTTCTTAGGCATAGCCTACCAACCAGAGCCTACTAACCCCCTATAACTACCAGTTAACGACCTTGTTACCAAGTTCAGCGACTTCTATATAAAAGGCTCTGTTTAGTTTGCCTTGGAAAAGTAAAAACTGCAGTAAATAATTTATTTGTCTTACAAATATACAAACCTTTCTTTACATAGAATTTAGCTTCAAGCGCAAGCTGGAAATGGCTGTTCAGACTTATTGATGAGGTTAAAAGTATTGACAGGTGGGGAAAGCCCCACCCACCTGTCGATCTGCACTCCATTTTGTTTCCAGCCACCATCAAGTGAGACACCTTTCCTAACTCTCTGTTCCAAACTTCATGGTTCATTCTTTCAAATAAACTGTTGTTCTGACTTGAGCATTCCGTTGTTTTTGCTTGCTTTTTCAGCCTTGGCTTTGTTTTGCAATATAAATACACTGTAAGTCACACTCATGACTTATGTAAGACTGGTTTCTTTGGAAAGAGGAAGCCTTTGAATATGAGGTGGTGTCCTAGCATAGAAAAACCTTGTTCTTGGCCTCTGTTCAAATTGATTGACATACCCTTTGTGTTTCATGCAGGAGGCATGTATGTAATCGTGACAGCTCTTGTTCAGGGAGCTGAAAGTAGCTGTCTGAACAATGGTTGAAATTTACCCTGAGGAAGGAGGAGGAGGAGTTCTTCCTGGTGTCATTGGAGTGGTAATACTGTACTCTGTCGGTGACACTGAAGGAGCTCTTCGGCACCATCTTTCCACCTGTCTAATTTCCACCTGTTGTTGCCAACCCTAAGGGGGTAGTTTCCTGTTTGCCGACTGCCACCAGTTGTTTGACGGAGAGTCTGTGAGTTGGTGGGGGGACACAACCATTCTGGCATCTCTCAAGAGACTGCTTTCCACTCTGAAGGAGAGTGTTTTTATAAGTAACTTACCCAGTAATTTCTTAGGGAAGAGTTTCTACTTGAATATGAATTTCCTGGTAGAGATTCTTTTGTTTTGTGTAGGTGACAAGACCCCTGGGTTGGGCAAACCTACCAGTCAGTTCATAGAGTACTCGGATTCTTCCCTCTTCTTCTTCTTTTTCTTTTAACGTGCTTTTATTCCCATTTTTGTATATGACGATGCCTTCTTTTGAAAGACTTTTGATTTGGCTTTGATTGTGGTCTCGATGTGCCCTTTGACATGCTAGACCCGAAGTGCGTATGTTTCATGTATCATACCAGACCGCCCTTTCTCCCCAGCAGCGAAAATTATTGCGCTGGTATGGCGAGAGTTCGAAGATGTTTGTTATGTTTTTAGAAGGTGTTGTAGTGGCATTGTTTTGTGTGTGTATTTAGTCTGTAACATCCATTTGCTTTTTAAGCAAACCTATCCGATTGATTACATATATAATCCCGGGATGTCTACACGGATAGCAAAGTAGAGTCTGCCTCTCTGATCAGCCGCTCTTGAACCCGCGCCACAGACCTCTCTAATCCGAAGCTCCTGCTGTAACCGACTGAGCCATCGAGGCTCACTCGTTCTTCCCTCTAATGGGTAAATATCCTGTGTGAAGAACAAATGTTTGTATATGTGTAGGAAAAAATAGAAAAATTTAAAAGTAATTTGTATTTTTGCTAATGTACAAACCTGAAGTTCTTTACATTCACTGCCCAGTTCAGTCACTCCTCTCATCTGGCACTTGGGCTTGAAGGCGAAGTGGAATATAGATTGACAAGTGGGCGGGGCTTCCCCCTACTTTTCAATAGTTAATTTTCATACCCTGTCAGTCAGTTTGAACAGCTGTTTCCAGCTCACACTCCAAGCTCAATCCTATGTAAAGAACTTCGGGTATGTACAGTATGTTAGCAAAAGTACAAGTTACTGTACTTTTAAAATTTTGTATTTCATTTTATTGTTATTGCCATTTCAATCCCTCCCTAACAGTTCAGAGTGCCCCCAAGGTAAAAGGAATGTTCTGCCTTCAAAGACCTGCGTATATACCGCAACATGACTAACTACTTTCCTCCCAGTTTGCCCTTCTAATATAATATTTCAGGCATAAAAAATCCTACTTCATGTATATATATACTATTTAGTCTGGAGCCTCTCTCGTAATGCCATCTTTTACATTTGGTACACATTAGTTCCACTCTAGATGATAACCAATGCAACTACATGGCCACTGTTTTGGTTGTACTTGAAAATTTTCTCTTTTCAGCTATGACGTGATAGAAGGAAAACCGGCAAGATGCTTTATGTATTTTTAGTTGACACTGGTACCATGATGACCTTCGATATGAATCTTGCACTGGAAAAGTAAGTGAATGATTCATTTTTGAGTAATTGATTTGTTTGACATACCATTGTTGACCTCCGTGTCAGTATATTCAAGTTTGTTGAGCAGTACAGTAATCATTGTACAGTAAATAAATCGAATGTTACCAAAGGTTAAGTATGTCTTCAGTCTGGTATTATTTGATTGTTTGTTCTGTTGTGAAGTTTCAAAATTTATGAAGTGTGAACTATTTGCCTTTAACTTTCATGTGTCTCGCACAGTGTTGCAGTGCTGAAGGATGTCATTCATCGGGCCACTAGGGTACCTCCAGAGAAACAGGTTTTGCTCATCTCAGGTGGGGAGGCCCTAGATCCTGACTTACGTGTTTGCCAGTATTCGGCTGGTACAGATACAAATCCCATCTTTTTATTCTCCAAATCAACAATAGAGGGTCAGGACCCTCCATCTCCAAGCATTGATTTTGGCTCTGATACTGATCTTAAGGTAAGATAATTTTTTTAATTTATCTTTTGTTTTTCAGTATTATTATTATTGGACAATATCACAACATTTTTTCTTTTGGTAACAGTGGTATTGGAAAAGTAAAGTATTTTTGTTTACTGCCTATCCAATTAGCTTACAAGGTAATGCTGGAATGTAAATCCATATTATGTTGGTAATGTTAGTGTAAATGTTCTTAACAACTGTATAATTTCCGTCTTTTTTACACGTAACATTATCTTTGTCTCAGGAACAGGTAGAGGGAGCATTGAATATGCCAGCTAGTTACAACACTGTCGTGGCAAGATCACAATTAGCACAGCAGTTCCATGAACATTCCAGGGATCAAACCCGTATATGTCAGCAGTTGGTTCACGACCAACATTTACAACAACAAGGTATATTTCTTTGTTGTAACTTTTTTTTTGTTTTGAAGATTGCTGAGGGCTTTGTTGTTTAGGTAACATTATGCTGAGGGCTTTGTTGTTTAGGTAACATTATTATGTTGTTTTCAGCACCATCATTGTCCCTTTGTATGCTTTTTTGCTTCAGGTTTTAACTTAACATATAATTTTAAGAATGTAGTTCAGCTGAAAGTACTTGATTTAATTGTATGATTGATATGTTATGTATTTTGTAAAAATTGCAAGAAAGAAGTCAGCCTTCTACAGTTTTTAAATATCAAGAAAAATTTATAATGTTTTGCCATCCTTTTTCAGGATGGGCAGCTGTTGTTGCAAATTTAGAAGATATAGTTTCTGCTTTTAAAAATAGGTTTGAAAACTTCGAACAGAATTTCAACGAATTCCTGAAAGGGAGACAAGAGAAAGTTGAAATTCTTGAGAAGTAAGTATTTTTTAAAATTTTTAAATCTGTTAGCCAATATCTAGAACAGGACTATTGATTATTATTATAGTGTTTAATTGTCTGGCTCAGTGGTCAAGAAGTGAATAAAGTTAACTGACCTGGAAAGTGACAAATAAGTCTGACAAAGGGAAGTATTTCAGGATTGAAAAAACAAAGAATATGGTAAAGTACTGAACAAGATATACATACAGTAGATAAAAAGGACTTGATGAACTGCAGGCACATGCTATTTTACAGTCAGTGTCCAAGTCACTTTGGAAAATTACATCTAAGGTGATTAAATGTTTACTAATTACGTGATATGCACAAGGTTAGGAGACTTGCAGTTTTCCAGGTCAGACTGAAGACTGAGAGGGCATTTGGAGGGGAGTGATTCTATTATTTGGATGGATAACACAAGTCTTATCCAGGGTAGCACAAATGATACTCTTGATGTACAGTGATAATCTCTAGTACAAGAACAGAAAACATTGATTGCAAATGATAGAGTCAGCAGCTGTCACATTGCTATGGGAATCTGCTCATAACCAGATACCATCAGGAATCTCTTGGTGTAACTAGTAGGAATAAAAACTGTTGGAACACCATAACTTCTGATAGGTTTTTTTGTTACATAGGAACTCTTGGGGGGGATTGAACAGAAACTGTTATGAGATTTTGTATGCCTACCATGAGTGGGATAGCATGCCTGGCAAAGCACACTAATCAGTACTAATTATGTTCCAGTGTCTGTTCGGTGCCCATGTGTTTTACTTTCTGTCTTTGCTTCTCATCTGCTCCATTTGTTTTTCCACCAAGCTTTTCCACCTTGACTGTATCTTATTCCCACCACTATATCTTATTCCTATTTTATAGAAATGGACAACTGACTTGACTCAGTGGTCTAGTTAAGAAATCTTAGAAGACAGCTTGAAGTTTTTTCAACCCCGAGACCTAAGAGAGAATATGCTGAAAACATGGTTTTATTCTGTTAATAATTGTTTATTTGCTTCCAGAAAAATTTGAGGTATTCATGGAAGTCTGGCTGTGAGAATATTGTAGCTATGGTTAGTCGGGGCCCAGAATTGGCTCAAGGGTTTTGACCTCACCCAAGCCTCACAAATGGAGTTAAAAGACATAAATGTTAAATATATTTGTGAAGCAACATACCGTATTTAAGATATAGTCAGAGTCATGAGGTTCCCTTCTCAGATTTCTATGTACTTTTGTCCAAGCCATTGATTTTCAGTACCCGTCTTAGTCAAGTTTCCCTGGAGCTGTTAAGCACCAAGCAATACCAAGTTTCAGGAAAGAATCCGCTGGCGAGATCTTTGGTCCTTCCTCAGATTTCTTGTTTTAGATTTTCATCCACTATAAATAACAAGTCCTGTTACAGACAAAACTCATGTCATCATAATTGCTCAGCATACTTTCTTTAAGACATCTTTATTTTGTTTGGATGAGTAATGTCTTTCCAAGGTTGAAGTAGAAGTTTGTTGCCTTTTATTTTGCTATTATTTTAAAGTTTTTTGACTGCTTATTATTTTTTTTATTATCAGTATTCTAAAGTTGTTATTAATCATTGAGATGAGTCATTTCTAGACTCCTGTAGAGCTGACCAGGAGAATTTTAGAAAAATGTTTGGAGACATTGGGCAGTTAGGTGGAGAGAGACCAGAGCAGATCAATGAACGATGAAAGTGTGGAAGCAATACATCTTGGGCCTTTAAGGAACACTGCAAAGAACCTTCAGTAAGGTGGAAAGAGACCAGAGTGAATCAGTGAAAGATAAAAGTTGACAGCAATGCATATTTGACCTTTGAAGAACACTGCAAGGAACCTTCAATACTGCCTTAAGTCAGCTGAGAAAGGTGAACTGTATGCAGTAGACTCCAGTGTGAAGACTCAGCATGTATTTTTAACTGTTTCTTGAGTGATTAGGAAGAGTGGAGTTCCTTTAAACCCAGGATTATTGAATGGCTTGGGTAGTTAAGTGATCATGCTCTTTTTTATGTATGGAGTTTATTGAAGAGTTGAGGTGAGTGGTTCTTATGGGTGATTAGGAAAAGGTTAGACCTCTCAATGAGCCAGAATGGAACCTGTTTACAGATACACGTTCAAAGGTGAAAGTAGTGTTTTATATCAGCATTGAAAACAGTTGATAGATTGTAATTTTGTGATCAGGTAGCATGCCATTTGATTGGTGGCCTTGTTGGCATAGCATTTGGTGTAATAATTAGTATTTGTTATATGTTTGAAGTTGGTCATTCCTAATGAATTCCCCTCCTAGGGACCATGATTAATTTGCAGTACTGTATAATGTAATGTCAGTTGCTGTAGATTGTACATAAAAACTTGATAGGTGGATCAGTCATGAGTCATGTATCACTAGCAACATTGCTGTACTTCAGTTTGTGGTGGTATTATATTGTTTAGTGGTTAACGTGATAAAAAGAAAACCACAAATTAGAAGACATATTTTTAAAAATCCACATACAGTTTTGGAGCATCATGCACCCTCTTCAGTGTGGAGACACTAAAACCCAACCACAATTCATTATGAGTGAAGTTAACAAAGAGAGAAAGAAAAAATAATATAATACGTGAAATATGAGTAACTAATAAAGCAGGCTAATTTCATGGAAAGTATCGTCACTACTAAACAGGACATTCAAGAAATAATCTAAGTTAGGTACTAGTTATAATGAGTCACCAAAATAAACAACGACGTGTAAAATGTTAAAATAGGTGTTTGGGTCACAACAGTGACTCGTTGCCTTTTTCGTAAATTACTTATAAATCATAAATGTGGTAAAAAAATTAAATGAAGATGAAAGATTAATGTATAAAAAGAAAAACAGTACACAATGTGAAGTACCCATACACACATAAGTAGTTAAATATATAAAAGCTATCAGTAAGGGAGTAACAAATGCCAATTGCTATTTGAATAATTTTATTAAAATGAAAGTGACCATTCCCAAGATTGAAATTACACATGTGTCCTTAGAATGAAGCTTCAGCAGTTCTGCATTTATAGTGATCATTGCACTTATAAACCAATTTTTCATTCTCCCAATCTATTCTATGGTTTTCATTGGTTATGTGATTAAAAAGAGCATTTTTCATATTATAGGTCCATATGTCATATGTATGTTCTTTTAACATGACCTCCCGTTCTCTGCCACTTTCACCCCAGTATTATTTGGTACAATCTTTGCAAGGAATGGTATATACACCTGAGTTACTTAGAGATTTTGGCCTTTTGGAAAGAACACTCCTAACAGTAGAGGTGTATCTGATATTTGTCATGTACAGTAATCCTCCAGTTATTAATCCCCATAGGGGTTAGTGCCATCAGTGCACCTCATGGGGTGCACTGTAGGCATTACATAAGGTTCTTTGCAGCATCCCTTCAGCCCCTAGCTGCAACCCCTTTCATTAATTTAACTACCTCGATTCATATTCTCTTTCTTCCATCTTATTTTTCACCCTCTCCTAACAATTGATTCATTGTGCAACTGTGAGGTTTTTCTTCTGTTATGCCTTTCAAACCTTGCTACACTTAATTTCTGTTTCAGCCCTAAATGACCTTGTAGGTCCCAGCACTTGGTCTTTGGCCTAAATTACATATTCTATTCTATTCGATTGTTAATAGAGCCGAGGGCCTGTTAGATAATGCCGAAATCCGGATAATGGCGAGTAAAAAAATCTAGGGATGTTCAAGGGCAACTCCGCACCCTTCCTTACCTAACCTTGTCAATACCACATAACTGTAAACATTCAGTTATGCTTATAGACAACAACATCATACTTTAAACTGAAAAGTTTTTTGCCAAAGGCAATTATCTACCTTTTTCCCCTAGATTTGTAAGAAAATATATAGTGCATAAATACACTTCAAAAAAAAATGCAACCCCTTCTTTTTTTCTCTCTTAAACGACACAGCTCAGTAGGCTGGTAGCCAGCCTGTGTTTACCCACAACCTACAGTGGTTTTGTGAAATTCTTTTAGTTTGTAATACATATTGTTTGTGCATTACATTACAGCACCTGTGTTTACACCTTTAGTAGCATTTCTCGATGATAACTTCAAAGCAAATTCTTTTTGAGAACATTTCTAAGAAGTTATAGGAATTAATGGATGCTCGTGTGTATGTACATACCCTATACACTTGATTGTGTTTATCTTTTGGTTTGTAAAAATAAGAAAATGAGAAAATACAGTAAAAATGCAAATGAGAATACGGTAGCATATAATATGAATAAAATAGTGAATGAGTGTGTGTGCTACTGCATTAGGCTTTGATGTAAACTTACGTCAGTTGCGCTCTCTCTCTCTCTCTCTCTCTCTCTCTCTCTCTCTCTCTCTCTCTCTCTCTCTCTCTCTCTCTCTCTCTCTCTCTCAGTATGTACATATCCTTGAATGAAATATAAATTACTGTATTGTTAACATAACCCGAAACTAAACAAACTCCAGAAAGTTCACCGACACCATCGAATGAGTGAGTGCATACAGTGTTTGTACATGTTACCATTTTTGTTTGCTTTGCTTGATTTACTGAACTGTGTTTCATTACAAGTTCAGTTGACTCTTAAGTATGATTATCACACATAACAGTACACAACAGAATATTTTATCACTTGATATTTCATCTCTAATCACCATAAATATATTTAAATGCAAATTTCATATACTGTATAGGCAATACTAAACCAAACAGGCTGTAGCAAGTTCACCAATGCCATTGAATGAGTGTATGCATATGTACGTACTCTACGCCCACGATTGCATTTATCTTTTGGTTTGGAAAAATAAAAAGTTGAAAAATACAGTAAAAATATAAACAAAGATGCTGTAGCATAAAATATAAATATAAAGGCAAAGGAGTGTGTGTGTTACTGTGCTTAGGCTTTGATGTAAATGTAACTTGGTTATTATTCTCTCTCCACAATGCCCTTCCTCTCCCATGGAGCCCAGCCATCCAGCTCCCCCTCCTTGGAAACTTCTTGAGGCCTCCCCTACCCCCAAAGCCATTTCTCAGTGCGTTTGAATGTAAGCAGTGTTACTGACATTTTTGTGAGGCTGCGCAGCATTGCGAACCATCGGAGGGCAGTTTTTTCAAATTTTTTGAAATTTATATACACTGTATCATGTCTTTGTGGCCTTAGTCTAGGCATGTCAGATAATGTCAAGTGTTGGATAAGGGCAATCCGAATAATAGAGGGATTACTGTATTATATTATTTTTTCTTTCTCTCTTTGTTAACTTCACTCATGATGAATTGTAGTTGGATTTTAGTGTCTCTACACTGAAGTGGGAACACAATGCTCCAAAACTGTATGTGAATTTCTTAAATATATTTGTTCTCCAATTTGTGATTTTTTCAAGTTCACAGTTCAGTACTCATCTGTTGTCATAAAATGAATGAAATTGTCTTGGAAACTTGTTAGCTTTGCAAGAAAATTTTCTTAGTCATAAATGTACATTTGCTTTGATAATAAAGAATATTTGTCGTGTTTCATAAAAGAATGCTACATTGTATTAATTTAAATTTTGTTTCATTTTTAGTTTTGAGGAAGATTTGAAGCTTCTCTCTCGTATTCCTGTTCTCCCTGCTCTCCTTGGGAAAGATAAGGAGAAGGTTGTGGATGAAAAGGCAGACGAGAATGCAGAGACTGGTGCTGAAGGAAGATCAGAGGAAAAAGGTTAGAATTTAAGAAATAGCAAACTACAGTTTCTGTTTATGAGTAGGTACAGTAAACCCCCGTATTCGCATTCTCATGATTCGCGGACTCACGCATTCGTGGGTTTCTCTGTGGAACATATCTAGCCATTATTCTTGGAAAATTCGCCCATTCGCGGTATTTTTCACTGAGAAATATTCACTAATTACTGTATTTTCATATAATTTTCATGAATAAATGCACTTTTTGTGATAAAACTATTAAAATACTCAGGTATATGCATTTTTACAGGGTTTTTCTGTGTTTAAACTATCAAAATGGGCAGTTCTAAGTGTTTTCAGAGGGGTTTTAAGTATTCGCGGATTTTAGCTATCTGCGGGCGGGGGTGTGGGACGCATCCCCCGCGAATACTGGGGGTTCACTGTAATGATAAGGCTGTTAATAATTGAGAAGTGTGGCTAATAGTAAGAATTTTTGTATATTGCAATTGAATGGTTTGCATTCAGTTTTGGGCAACACAAGTACTGTACTGTATAAGGTAAAAATTCTTTTAACATTGATTTTTTTTTTTTTTGTGAAAATTGAAATGATGCAGGTTAATCAAACTTCAAAAACCTTGAAGACTGTGAGCCTCTCATGAAGAACTATTTAGAAATGTTGGGATTTTCTTTGAAAACTGCTATGAAAGTCAAAATTTCCAGCTTTACAATTTCATTGTGTCTGTACTTTATTTTCAGAGGAGAGAGAATATGATGATATGAGTCTATTAGAGTGGATCAGTGCCAAAGATGCCCAGAATGATGTTACGGAGATTGCTCAACTCAGCTTTAGAGGTCTTCAACAGGTAAGGAATTTAGCACTGTGTTGTTCTACACAGTATGGGAGGGAGTGAAATGATTTCTAGAAATATTACAATACAGTAATGATAATAATAAGAACTAAACATGAGCATTTTATTTTTGTGTTTAGATTTTAAAAAAAAAATTTTCATGTTCTTGTTGTTTTTTTTATTTCTACACTCCATTGCTCTCCCAGCTATGGTTGTAACTTTGCAGATAATAATAATAATAATAATAATAATAATAATAATAATAATAATAATAATAATAATAATAATAATAATAATAATAATAATAATTAATAATAATAATAATGTGTTAAAGGGAATGGCAGCATCAGTGGAATTATTTTATATAAAGTCTTTTCAATTATTCTTACTATTTTCTTTTCTTCAGGGCTAATATCTGCTAAGAGCTGGCCAGTGTACATAATCTAGATTAGGAGAAAGGCAATAGTTCTGAAAAATTATAGTCGCAGTTTATTCTGGTACACACGGGTGGTGGTTAAACATGGCATGGTATTTCTGCGTAGTTTCAGGATTTCCTGAATTTCCAAGGATATGCTATGCTACGTTTAACCACCACCCGCATGTACCAGAATAAAACGTGACTATAATTTTTCAGAACTGTTGCCTTTCTCCTTATCCAGATTATGTACATCGGCCAGCTCTTAGCAGATATTAGCCCTGAAGAAAAGAGAATAGCGAGAAGAGTTGAAACGACTTTATATAAAATAAATTCCATTGATGGTGCCATTCTTTTGAACAGAACATGCTTAAATTATTACTATTATTATTCAGAAGATGAAACCTATTCATATGGAACAAACCCGCAGGGGCCATTGACTTGAAATTCAAGCTTCCAAAGAATATGATGTTCATTAGGAAGAAGTAAGAGGAATTAAAGGGAAATACACAAAGAAAAGATCCCACTTATTAAAGAAGAAAAAATAATAAGTTTATAAATAGATAAAAAGTATTAAAGTGCAAGAATAGTATTAGGGTAGTAATGAATTGCATCTTCGCTTTTTGAACTTCTGGAGTTCCAGTTGCACGACATACTCTGGGAAGCTATTCCACAATTGAAAGGTGTGAGGAATAAAGGACCTCTGGAACTGAGAAATTTGACAGCAAGTCACATTTACTGTAAGGACCTCTGGAACTGAGAAATTTGACAGCAAGGCACATTTATTGTATATTGGCACTGCTGTTCAGCCAATCTGGTTGCTCTCGGCAGGAACAGGGGGATCAGGGATCAGTTGTGAATGTGAAAGATCTTTGTTGAAATATAACTTATGAAAAAGTGACAAGCAAGAGACCATTCGTCAATGGTCCAAGTCATAACTGCTACTAATAGGAAACAGAAACCTGCCACCATAAACTACCCTATCTAAAACGAGATAAATCTCTGGCAGAAGCAGACATCCACACCAGAGAACAGTATTCTAGTAAAGGAAGCACAAACAACCTAAAACAGGTTGCATTGATTTTATCACTGTCATAAATATATGATGCCTTCCGAACAATACCTAACCTTCGGGTTGCATTTGCTGAAAATTTCATTAGATGTTTCTCAAAAGCTTCATACCTCACTGACTACACCATTCCCTGGTCCAGTCCATTTCCCAATAAAGGCTAAGGATAGCTTCATTTTTTGTAAGTGGAGACTTTACTACACCCACAAATGTTGCTTCATCAGCAAACTGAACAATCTTGTTTTTGAGGCCAACAACCATATTATTTGTATACACTAAAAATAACAGTAGACCAAGAACATTACCCTGTGGAACTCCAGACAAAATAGGCCTTGGTTCACTAAAGATCCCAGCCACAGCAACCCACTACTGCCTACCTGTCAGGAAATCTTGAAGTAATCCTAAAACATATCCTCCCACCCCAAGATTCTGAAGTTTATAAATAAGTGCCTTGTGATTTAGTAAATCGAAAGCTACACTAAAATCTATTTGATTACTCTGCACTCAAAACCCTTATCAGGGTTCCCTTGCAAGTAGCAAGTCAAGTCTAAAAGAGCATTGCAGGTACATAACTGCATCCTCAACTGATTGCTTAGCTTCAAAAGATTGACGAAGCAGGTCAGCCTTTTCCCTAGGACCAGTAACCAGTCTACCATCATCTGTTAGTAGTGGTGGGAATGGAAGACAAGCCTGACCCAAAGATAGATGATGCCAATTTAGTCCACCACAAATGAGGCTGAATAATTCCTTCAAGTTTCCTCTTCAAGGAATTATTGTAACTTCTCTCAGTTGTATGTTAGGTTCTATTTGCAGCATGGCGAGACTCAACAAAGTCGGTATAATTTTCATTTGAATTATTTTGTCTCCATGCATTGAATTTGGTCCGTTTGTCATGGTAGGCTCGTCTACATGTATCATCAAACCATGGCTGGTCATTTGTCCTAAATTTGATGACCTTTCTAGGGATAGATCTTATTAAGATAGCCATCAGCATTTCATTTAACTTCCTGGGATCAGGATCTAATGTAGCATCTGAAATATTAACTGTCTGACACGCTTCAATAACGCGATCCCAATTGGCTCTGGATTTTAGCCAGGCCATTTTTCCAGTGGTGGCATTAGTAATATACTGATTGACTGATATGTCCATCTCAATGGTGCAGTGACCAGAAGTGCCTAGATATTCACAGACCTTGGACTTGACAATAGCTGGAACATCTGTGAATATGAGGTCCAATCTATTACCAGAAATGTGGGTGGGTTCCTCAGTTAGCTGGACAAAATTGGAAGATGCACAGAACTCAAGAGCACACCGGCCATGTAGATATGTGGAATTTGAATTTAGCCACTCACTGTGCTTCGCATTACTACAGTCTCTGCAAATAACTTGTGCATGTGGGATGTTAAGACAATAAATAAAGTCAGGGACATCAAACCCCGGGATTAAAAACTCAACCTTTGACTTGTTACTACTTACAAGCGTCTCAGGTAAAAACATCAGATCATAATTGTGGGTAGAACTCTGGAGATCAAGAAAATTTGACCTTAAGCCCCAAATGTTTGTGTGAAGTACCCTGCATTGTCTCCCAAAAGAATTAAAATTTAAAAAATTCAGTATTAAGACTAATAAATAGACTCATAACAACAGTAACATTGTAAAAATCAACAGAACAGTAGACAGCAATGCCATCAACAACAACAGTATTTACATTATTTACAAAAATTCCATATGTCATTGAAAAAAGTGCTGGAAGCAACTGGTTGACAAGGTGGGGCCGGCACACCTTGTAAGGCAAATGAAATCTACCAGGTTTGCCACAACAACGGGGGAGGAGGAGAATCAGGATGCATTTAGAAATAAAATGTTCAGTAGGAATAGACTAGGTAAAGATGAAGGCACTTTCCTGATAATCCACCAGGCAACTTTTGTTTTTTCCTCAGCCTGTCCAACCCACTCTTCGAAATAACAGGAAATTGAGCAAAAAAGAAGATAAACTCCTGATTGTACCCTCAGGCATGGGAACTCAAAGCCAAGGTTTGAATTCAGAGTACTGGAACCTACTCTTAGAATGGTTACCTACCAAGGCTAAAGGGTCCCTTCTACCCACAGATTTGATTTTGGAGTGTCCTTCTAAAAGAGTTGCCTGCCAAGGCTAAAGAGTCTCTTCTACCCTAACTCGTGTAGACAGGGATGTCACACCCTGAAGTGAATGTTGCTAAGAAAAGCCACATGAACCCCCTTCAAATAATAATAATAGTAATAATAATATTAATAGTAATACTCATAAACTCATAATACCCACTTTGGGAAATGTGTTATTCATTGCCAGTTAGAGATTTTATAAATGACTGACATTAATGAAACTTTATAGTAGCTGGTTGTACTGTATGTATGGTACTTTAAATTTATTGATAACAAATGTGGATATGACTGAATATAATGTATGTGCTGACCATCTTCATAATACTGCAATTGAAAAATTAGATAGATGAAGTCTAATCTGTTGTTATGCTTTACCCATTTAAGGTTTTGAACCTTATTATATCAAGTGTTTTGCTGAATAAACTGTATCTGTGAATGCAGGTTAACTTTCATACAATTTTCCAGATGAATGACACAATCTTGACTCAGTTAGCTGCTGAGGTTGCTGCTGTGTGTCGTGAGGTCGACAGACCGCAGATGAAGGAAATCAAAGGACTAGAGGAACGTTTGTTTGGCCTTGAACAGCTCATGCATGAAGCAAACAAACTTGTTCAGGAACAGAGTAACTTTGCTCAGGTAAAACATATTCAGATGCAGGAAGGTTTTAATTGGTAACCAGAATGAAGCAGGTGTGAGTGTAATGTTCTCAAAGTGTGAAAATTACTTAGTAGTTCAGCATGCATATCTGAAGACGAATGTTTTCGTAACTTTGTTTTGTTTTTCAGGCTTTACTGCAAAACCAGAATCGTGCTGGCAAGGTGAATGATCCGTCCATATTTCCGGATTTATGTACTTCTCATAGGAAAAATCTTATGCACATGCTCAAAAATCATCAGCGGGTGTGTATTTTTATATTTTAGAATACTACTGCAATTGATATGTTGTGAAAAAATTGCAGTACTGTAATTGTCTTTCTTTCAAGAAAGTAAGAATGTTTCTGATGTTAACAGTGGACAATTGAATGGGATTTGACAGTGAAGAGTTCTTGCATTTTGTTTTCAGGTACAAGACATTAAGAGACGTTGTATTAAAGCCAAAGAAGAACTCTCAGAAAACCTTCATCACAGACTAAAGTGAGCCCCTCTCTCTCATTTGTGTATTCATGTGTATCCTGTGTCCTTTAATATACAATATTTTGATTAATTTTTCCTATGATCTAAATTTTACAACCTATAATACCTGTACCACTGTTTTTTAAACTGCGCAGTTATTTTAAAAAACTTGAAAACATTTAGACATAAGTTTAGGGTTGTGTTTCAAGGATTGTTGATAACAAACCTTAAGAATTTTACAACTGATATTTTTGATTTTCCAGATGGATTATGTACATAGAAAAGAAGCTCTATGAGTTAGATAATAAGTTGAGTATGTACCACGAAAGTCTGCGCAGATTAACAGGGCTACTTCAGGTCGTCGATCAGATTCACAGGGCACCAAGAGTTTATGTTAGTGCTATTACTGAAGTAGCCAGACGTAATTACTTCTCTCAGGCATTTGTTGAGGTGAGTGTTTGGTGAGTTGCAATAACATAATTAGATTAAAGAGGCCTGAAACTAACTGAGACATTTATAAATGCCAGGAACATTGCTTCCATTAAAGAGGCATGAAGTTTAAGTTTCTCTTTTGTGTTTTGGTTAATCAGATATCGTCATAACATTTATTGCGTTATAGTTATCATCATTGTTATATTCAGTAATTAGAATATGTTTTGTACACAAGTTAGATGTTGCATGGTTTTGTTGTTTAATATTAAGCTGAGTCGTTGTTCAAGTGTTTAAGTAAAATAAAAAGTCACATTTGTGTAGTGGGTACAGTACCCATAGCAGTACTTAAGTAAAATGAGAAGTCACTTTTGTGTAGTGGGTATCTACTGTATATCCTCAATATGAGCATGATGGCTTCCTTTGGGTAATAGAATACTCAAGTCTTTAATTGAAGTATGACTTTATCCCTTGATGAAGAACAGGAATGAAGATGGCAACTCCATTATTGTCAAGAGTCTTAGAAAATTTTCAGGAAAGGAAATTAAGAACTTTTAACTATTTAATTAAATTCGTAGTTTACACACCTGTTTGCTGTTTACCAGCTTCACTTAAATTTTTTCATGGTTTTCTGATCTACATTGTGTGCCATATTAAATTATGTTAAACATAAAGTTCTGAGGTAGAATTCTGGTTTAGGCAGCACGATGTCCATTTGAATATTGGCCAGGTTTCACTTATTATTACTCACAAACTACATGAATGAAATATGTAGTGTGGCTCAGGCCTAACAGTTTCATTCTTTGTTTTAAATAGATCGTAATGTAGTTTAGAAAATATCTCAAGATATTGGTACTATTTAGTGAATGTTGTGATAGCCTAAAGAAATTTCTGTAAACCCGTAGATTTTGCTATAGTACTGTGATTAATAATTGACTTCTGATGCACTAACCATCTATCATTTGCACTGGTGACTTCATTTAAAGATGATTAGCACAGTATCAGTAAAGTGGTTTTCGTGCACCTTGAAGTCATATCCTCTAGTGATATTTTGAAATTGGAGCAATGTCAGGTTGAAGAAGTAGTACAGCTAGAATTCAGTACTGCCTACAGTTCTGTACATCTCCAGGGATTGGAACTGACCACTGCAAGTACAGGGGCCGACTACTGTACTGTGTATGTATTACACCTACCGCATGTGGGAGTTCTGTATCGAACCACTGAGGCATAAAAGATGTAAGGTGGTGGTAAGAGTTTGTGTTTACCTTTTTTTTCAGTGGGCAACAGCTCTAAGCGCAGAAAGTTTAGAAGTGTGGGAGAGGGAGGTGGGAACAAGAAGAAAATTTCTCCAACAGTTTTCGTCTCATTTTCTTGCAAGCCTCTTCCCAGGCTTAGATGATCTCCCTCCAGATTTTGCAACTCAGCCACCTGACAAATTTGATGATAATTTGCCAAAGGTATGTAGGAATAACTAGTTATAAATCAACCAGTTAATCATATGCTATAATAGCCTTTAACTGTGTGGAAGGCATCTAGGTGCACAAAGCAAAGCACTCAAAGAATGTGGTTCTAGTGTGCATGCATAGGTAAACAAATGGATGCTTATGGAACCGTACTACTAATATTCATTTTTCTATAGCGAGCTTCACCTGAAAGAGGAGGACTCTAGTTTATGACTTGCATTTTTTCAGAAAAGCTAATTTTATATATATTGTAAAAATGTGGTATTTATTTTGTAAGGCATACAAAATATATGAAATCCTTTTATCATCTGAAACCAGTTTTAAGCTATTTGCACTTAGGGAATTGTAAATCATTGATTGAAACATTGAGTAAATGTGCAGTGCACTTTACTTATTCTTATATCAATCACATTTAGATGAGGAATATTAACTTTATCAAATCTTGGAATAAAATAATAGAGAGAGAGAGAGAGAGAGAGAGAGAGAGAGAGAGAGAGAGAGAGAGAGAGCAGTAAATGCATACTTTAACACATTGCATATGTCTATGCATGCACGCTTAGGCTACACAGAATGAAGAGTACAGTATATGGATGTAACATTACAGTATTAAGTACAGTACTGTATTAAATAAATGTAAAAAAAAATACTGCCCCAGAGAGAGCTGATGGTGGGAGTGGCCGCATTATAATTGTGCCGTAACTTTGGTTGAAAAAGAAAACAAAGATGTTTATGGTCTTATATTTTAATAGTAAAAGTTTTGTGAATTTTAAATATCTTGTAAGCGTAAGTAGGTAGACCTATTGCAGTCAGCTATGTTTTTGCAAGGCTATATTGTACAGTATTCTATTGAATGTATTTTTAAAAAGCAAATTTATTTTGCAAATATATATCTGAAATTGAATGATAAGTTAACTGATATTTGAAATTGAATGATAATTACAAAATACCAGTCAGAACAGGCTGCTATTTACTCAGTGTGGAGTAACTGCACACTAAGCTGTGCGAGTTGGTTCCGGGGTATTGTGTAAGCCATATGCAAAGCTTTGTTACTCAATGGATTCAGTTACTTACCAGGAGGGCAGCCCTCAACTGTACTACAATTTTATAAAAGTTCAGTATTTTTATCTAAAAAAATGATGTTGCTGTTTTGATTATTGTTTTCTGTATGAGTTTTGAATAAATATTTTTCCCCTCTTTTTAGTTAACACGGGAAAATATTGAACAGTTAAGAGCTGTATTGCCGGAGTTGGCATCATTATTGGTCGTTGGAGAGGTTATAGCAGTTCCTCCACTACTTCAGGCAGCGTTGAGATCTCAACTAACGAATTCGCATACACCGAGGTACAGTGTCTGAATTGCTGTATTTTAATTTTTGGCATACTGTATCTGTATGTCTAATGATAGGAATTGCACTGGACTTTAAATGTTAGCCTTTTTAACATATTTTTTTTATTTAAATTTTGCTTATTATTTTTATTCATTGAACTGCATTCCCTTTTGTGGTAATCAGTCCGTTTTTGGTAGCCTTTTTAACTTATTTTTTTAATTTAAATTTTGCTTATTTTTTTCATTCATTGAACTGTATTCCCTTTCGTGGTAATCAGTCCGTTATTGGGCAAATTTTCCTAAGCAGATGGTTATAATTTGTAACAGGACCACAGTGTTGACAGCGATGTAGTCAAGGCATTCAGCTTCATTGCAGTTGCCATAGATTTTTTGACTGACATTTTTGTGATATTAAGCTTGTTCCATAATATTACAGTAGTGGGACTTTTGTGAAAGAAGGCAGTGGTGATGTTTATGCATCTGCTGTCACCACAGCTAATTCCGTTACACCTCGCCACACCCCCGATAGAGAAAATGACACTCGAAGTCAACAGAGAAGACCCTCCACATTAAATAGGTGAGGTTTTTGCATAAAATAAATCTAATCCTTCGGGCCAGCCCCAGGAGAGCTGTTAATCAGCTCAGTGGTCTGGTTAAACTAAGGTATAAACTTAAACTTAAGTTGACCTGAGTAGCAATATTCAGTTTTTTTAGCCTTAGTAAAACCAACTTTTGGGGAGGGGGTTTAGCACTGTATTTGTATTGTACAGATGTTACCAATACCCTCAACTAGTTCTGATTTCCATCTGTGATTATTTTGTTACATTTTCACAGAGAGCACCATGAATCAGAAACAGATACAGAAGAATTTGAGAAAGTAGGCTGCAGTGGAGGCAGTGATGGAACGTTTTCTCCCATGGAGGTAAGTCAGTTGGGAATTATTTTGAAGGTTTAGAGTCTGATAGATTGTACTTTGGTAAAGAGAAGTCTTCAACTGGGATCATAAAAAATCTGCGGCTTATATTGATCGTATTTTTATGTAATTAAGTAAGCTAAAGAACGTTGTAGAACTCAAAGTAATGGAACATTTTTCCCATAACTATTTATTTTGTGCAAATTTCAAAGTCATTCACCAGCAACTGCTTTTGAAGGTTATGCCAGACGGTCGAGGCTCAATGAAGACAAAACATCATTTTTCTTCACAAGCGAGTGATTCTAAACACATCAAGTTGGATGGTGGTGAGGAGTCTTCCATGCCTTTAGAAATGAGTGACAACATAAGGTAGGTTGGGTTAATGCGCTGAATTTTTTTTAGAACTTGAATAATTCTGATCTTATGGATTTTTGGTGATGCAGTATTCCTTTAAAATTACACCTGTCAACCTTACAAGGTTATTTATAAAAAAGTAATTTTAATATGATTTTGGGATATTGAATAAACTTGTGATTTTCTTTTTTTTACTGAATGGAAAAAAATGTGTAATGTTGCATTTCAGTTTTTAAGCATTATAAATGTATTTTTGTGATGAGGTAAATATTTGTCCACTTCTAAATTTCAAAGTTTATTAAAAGCATTGAAATAGAAAGAACAGATTGTAGTACAGTATTTTTAACCAAAATATAAATTTAAAGATATAAATTTGTTGCTGCTATAGTTATCTTTGGTTCATCTTCAACGCTTGTTAAAGCAGCAGACTAGGAAAGTTTTTTGTATAAAGTACAAATTTTTTAAGGGATTACTGAACTCGCCAAAAATTTTATAAGTATAAGATTTTATGACCAAGGAATGATATTTTAATACTCTTTACAGTAAGCTGTGTTTATGAAAAGTACAGTACTTTAATTAAATACATGATTATGTTTTGCAATGACTAGAATCTCCATAAAAAAATTACTGAAAGGTTGGATAAGTTTAAATGCCAATGTATTGCACATCCACATTTTCACTAATTCATCTTCGGAAAGGAATGACAACTAGACTTGCTTCTTGCTTTGGCAATGTGAACTGGCTTTACTAACCACATGTGCTACCCATGCATTTTCTGAGATCACTGTTATTTAAATTTTTCCCTGTTTTGTATGGAATAGATGTATTTGGGTGCAGTTGGCCTGTAATCAAAGAGTACTGCACTGTGTTCTTAAAATAAAATTCTTACAGACCCATTTATTGAAAATATCCTTGAACTGAATGGGATGCATCAGGTACTTGAAACCTAAAGTTCCAGAAAGAATGGTTTCACAGCACATGCGTAGATAACTCCCTATCACTGGATACTTTTACCCATGTTTCTCATTCTACTGTGCCAGTCTCTATTTTAGAGTGATGAAGGGAGAAGGCTCCTCCTCCTCCTCCTCCTCCTCCTCCTCCTCCTCCTCCTCCTCCTCCTCCTCCTCCTCCTCCTCCTCCTCCTCCTCCTCCTCCTCCTCCTCCTCCTCCTCCTCCTCCTCCTCCTCCTCCTCCTCCTCCTCCTCCTCCTCCTCCTCCTCCTCCTCCTCCTCCTCCTCCTCCTCCTCCTCCTCCTCCTCCTCCTCCTCCAAGTGAGCTCACTCACCTGTGGGTGGGATGTCTACCAAAGGTATGGTTGATATGGGGATTCCTGAGTGATAACTCAAGTCTTTCTTTGCCTTCTTGGGCAAGAGGCTGTCAAGCTCCTACTTTTGTACTTATATGCTAAGTCAGCAGCTCCCTCTCATTTTGGGTGTACATGACTTCCTAATTGTACATATGCAGATGGGGTTTATGCATGACAAGCCACTACTGTATGATACCCACAGGTATCGTGATGATGTGTGTGTCTATGATCACGCAGCACTTCATTTGGTTCTGGGTTCTGTCCAAGCCCCCAATGTGCACGTGCTTGATAGCCCTCATACCTGCTCTCCCATGGTGCCCAGTAGTCAAGGTTTAGCTGATCAGATGGGGTCCTGAGGGAGGGATGACTACGGTTCGGAACTGTGTTCCATTTATAGGTCCTCCGTGGTTCATGGCTTGTTGACAGTACTATTGTATTTGACTGGACACCACGTTTCTGTAAGCAGTCACTGGGGAGGCTGGTTTGTTGTCCCCTTTCGTTGGAGAGGATCCTTCTCATTCTTTCAGGGATCTGAGAGGACCAGAGGGTTCTGCTTTGTCAGAACCCCAGCAGGCTGAATTGAAAAGATTTTTGGGAGATCGGTGAGCTAATTTTTGAGTGCAGTGATGTGGGAGAGGGGACCCAAAAGCCCTATCTGAACCTGATCTCATTGATGTTACCACTATTCAAGATTGCCAAGGACACAGCTTTGCTCGTGGTGTTATGGACAAAGTGAACAGTCGTATCTTTGAACCAGAGTTCCCTGGTGTCTTGCAGATCGACCAACTCCTCCCCCATCAGTGAAATGCTATAGAAGATTCTGTGTGCCAAAGATGCTGAGATGACTACCTTGCAGTTGGACTTGTCAGCATGCACATAGACAAACAACATATCCGTGGAGAGTCCCCAACAGAAAGGTATGACTTTCTTGTCAGAGAGTTGGGATCCATGGAGTCAGTTGCCCTGGCTTTTGTTTGAATATGCTTGCTAACTTTGCCGTTGCTGCTGTCTCATTTGAGCAAGAGAAGGTGAAGTTATGCAGGTTGCTAGCATTGTAGGGAAAGTACTTTGTTGGTGGTGAGCCAGACTAGATGCTATTATGGCCAGTACAGGCCATGAGGAACTGCCGAAGATATACCTGACCTGTTAACACATAGTGTCAGTGCCCCTTTGTTAACATTGGCAGGCATAAGAAGAAGGTGTCCAGGAACACCCTTTCTTTCTGGCTACTTGCTGAAGTCAGATTGACTTGACTTGTCTGGCAATGTGGACAGTCATACAGTTTGTGCAAGAGATCAGTAAGTCAGGGATATGGGACCATTTCTTGCATTTTGGAGTAAAGTTTCAGTAGCATAAGTAAATGAGAGCAGGCATCTGGAGACAGTAGACCATCCTTGTTTCATTTTACCTAATGGACACCAACCACAAGACCCTGAATCCCTTCTCCTTGGGACCTATAGTGGCTACTCAACAGATGAACAGACGAGTGGCTGATTCCTGTCTTCCTTCTTCCTTCTCTTCGAGCCTTTGTGAGGCAGCAGCTCAGGCTGCGTATGTGCTAGAATGGGCACAGACGCAGGTGAGCTACACAACTGAGCACATAGTCTCAGAGCTTTAGCTTTTAAGATGCAGCTCTCTCTGCTCTCCTTCACAACAAGTAAAGGGGCATTGTTACAGCTTTAAACCGAACACAATTATACGTAGTGACCAGCTTTTGCTTTCTTCTGACTTGTATCATCCCTCAGTGGGTCAAACTTGGTTCTCTGAGATTTTCGTATAAGCAAGAATTCAGACAGTTCTCACTCAGGCTCAGGGCCCTTTTACTTTGGCATCCCTATGCCAGACCAAATAGGAGTTACAGGAGTCTACACTTCCTTGTTTACCATCATGATTGGGGACATGCCATTTCTTGGTAGAGACTTAACTTTCAGTCAGTTGAGATATTATGTCCCACCTAAGAAATTAATCTTCTGCATAAAAGGGAATAGTTTATATTCATTGTTGGAACAGATTACAAATTTTTTTAAGTAATTTGTATTTCTCATAAATATATAAACCAGAGCCTTTTATTGTAATCCCACTTCAACCACCCCTCTTAGTCCCTGATGGCATAGGAAAAAGTGCTTGGTTCCTCCTGCCCCCCCCCCCTAATTAAGTACCTTGTTACCAAGTCTTACAGCCATTTCCAGCTTATATTGAGGAGTACTTTTATATGAAAGGCTTAATTTGCTTACCATAGGAAAAATAAGCATTACTTGAAAAATGTCTGATTTTTGTCAGGCGCTTATATGCAAAAAACTGTTATTTTTATTGGGGACTCCTTTATTCTGTGCGGATAAAAAAATACCTGTGCAGAAAATGTCATTTTTATTAGGAAATCTTGTGTTCTTTGGTGATAAAAGTTCCTGTGCAAATACAGCAGTGTCTTATGAAAAAAAAGACCTGTGCAACATATTAAAGTCAGGAGATAATTTATGTAATTTCATGTATCTTTCACTGCTTTTAACTCTACCATTCTTAATCTTGATGTGTTCAGTTTTTACCATATTGTTATGTAGCTGTCTTTGCCTCTCTACTACAGATGTAGTGAATCAGGCATTGCTTTCCTGATAAATGTTGTGCAAGCTATTGACAAAATCTAAGGCCCTCAGAGGTGCAAGTTTGATTTTAGCGTTTTCTAATTGGTTTTTTGGTTGCTAGTTTTTTTTTGTCTAGTAACGGGATTCATACCACACAGCAAAAATCTTTGCGTTAACATGAAAGTGCCATGGTCATTTTGATCTGGAGTCAGTAGGTAACTGTGTTTCTTTATAGCTCGCAACAGCTTTACATTTTATGAAGTATCCATTCTGTGTAGGGTGTTTATATTATTATAGAATATTTTGTTCATTTTTTGCAAATGAAAAATGTAAAGTATTTTTCTTTTGTTGCATTAATGAATATGTATGTAAAAGGATGCTGGTGTAGTTTTACTCGCTTCTTTGCGTTTCATGAGAAGTTGCATGGGTAGTATTAATGATTCATTTGATTTTAAATAATTTTCACTTTAATTGGATTTATTTTATTAAGTTCTACAAAGGATAATAAGGTCCATTGGTTAAAAGGTACAGGACTAATAAAGTGACAATGTTGGATGTTGCAATGAAAATGAAAATAGGTAGAAAATAGTTCTGCATATAGATGTTTACCCAGGTTCAAGGTGACTGGTTTTGACGTATACTTTTACAATTACAATTTATATACAGGGACCTGTTAGCTTACAATATTTATCAAGAAATATGTTATACTCGAATAGAAATGGATGCCTAAGAAAAGGTTTGGTTTTAAATACATTCTGTTCTGTTTTGTTTTAACCAAAAGCAAAGCTTGCATTCAGTGGAAACAGATGTCCTTAGGATTTGTTTTATTGTTCAGTGAGGATTAATGTTTAAATATACAGTAAGAGTAAAATAGTAAGAAGAAGTGTGGAGCATAATAAAAGAGTATGGTTGCTGGCTAGACTGTCAAATTTGTTAGTGTAAATTGCAGAATGAAAATGTAATTTCCCCTGAAAATCTAAATTTTTATGTATTAAAACTACATTGATTACTGTAAATCTGAAAATGTTCTTTTCCTGATAAAAAGTGCCCTTTTAAGTTTTATTTTAAATGGCTTTTGTTTCATTTGTTTTAAAGTTAAGTTTCATTGATAAGTAATCTGCATTGTGCCTGATGTTTGAATTAGGTTTATTTTTCTTTAAATTGTGGTGTATTGCTGGTTAATCAGTGATTTACCCTTCCCAATTTCATGTGTTTGACCTGGACTCTCATTCAGTGAACCCCCTCCCTCTTTTGCACTCTAGTGTTTTGTTTACTTATGGTATAGATATTTGAGCTAATGGGATGTACATACTTAAATTAGAACTACTGTTTAACAGGGTGAAGAATTTAAGCTATATATCTGACTGATGGCTGTGAATCATTGATGGGGAAAACTGTGTCATGTTACCTTTGCTTTCTTTGGCATTCAGGGACATTTACATTGCTCTGTTCCTTGTTATGCATCATGGCGGGTCTTGCCGGGTTCATTTATGCTGATTAATGAAGAATGTCATGCCTACTGTGTCAGGGACTTGTGCAAGTAGCTTTCTTACTGTAGGGCACTTGAAGACTTTGATAAATCTTTTTAACAGTCCTGTATCAGCTTGGCTGTATTTTGCAACACAGTACTTGAATAACAGAGGTTCATGTTGTTGTGTTTGGTGTTAATGGCTTGAACATTGAAGGAATTCATGTGTAGGTCAGCAAGCAAAGTGTACATGTAAATTTAACTCCTGAATAAACAGATTGTGCTAAGAGTCGTGACACTTAAATGCTTTTGCCCTGCTGAATGCTGTTCTTGAGATCTGCATCTAACATGATGAATGCTTCCTAATAACCTTGCAAAGATGGTGTTTAACAACCAGTGTGGATGTGGATTTTGTGGTATATGTTAATGACAGCAAATTCCATGCAAGTTTAGATGATAAATGTTAAAGTTGGAAATTTGATTTGACAGGGATACAATCACACACACCAGCTACAAGAGAATTAAGTAATCATGTCTTTGGAAGATAGTTAGTGAGTGAAAGTGAAGAAAAGTTGTAGGGTCAATGTTGTTGTATCCTGTTATTTCAACATTCTAATTTGAATAAATTTATGTAAGATTGAGATCTAAGATGGTTGAGCATCTCATTGCTGTACATTATTCTGAGTAAATGAGAAACTGGGACTTGCTCATTAGGCTAAGCTGTCTGAATCTTGTGTTTGAGTCTTTTCAAATGACGAGTCATTCTGAATTAGATTGGAGGGCATGGGCATTCTTCCTAATAGGCAAGGGAGTGTAGTCGTGGGAGGTGTAGCTGCAATGTCCCCCCAAGACCCCCTGCAGAGCCCAGAGTCATTGGTGACATCCCAGGAGTTTGTCACCGCTGAATTCTACATTGATGAGTCGATGCCCTCCAGCTATACAGAGAGCAATGCCACGAGTGGTACCACTGCATCCAGTTCCCGCCACCTGCCCCCTTTGGTTAAAACTCATCATGTCATTACTGCCGAGTTGCAGAAACAGCTTGAGGACAAGAACAGTGCCATTTCTGTGCTACAGGTAAGACCTTTGGTTATCATAAGAACTTAGGGAAATTTTTATTGTAATAATTGTTGAACAGCCTGTATAAGCAGTAGCATTACTCATTTATTGAGGTAATTACTTGCATTTAAGTGGAATTATGTCTGAAAGTAATAAGCTAAGGCTAAACAGAAAGTTAACAGGAATTTTTCAATTAAGAGGTAATCATTGGAGTGGTGGGATTGGTATTGTTGATGGTAGACAGTGTGTTCATAAGTGATTTAAACTCTAATTTAATTAAAGTGTTGCCATTTCTTGGAAGATGTTTATTGAGCAGGCCAAAAAACTCTTGTTTGGTAGAATTAATGGTAATGACACTCCCCAGTGACCAAGTTCCATTCCTACAACGTATTTGGTAGGCAGATTGTTTGACATGTAAGGAGCCAGCGTTTGCTGATATTTCAAGTACAGTATACAGTACTCTGCTGGTAGAAGGTTTGTTAACCATCTTTAGTTATCGTTTTATTGTCATCATTGCACCACTTATACCATTTTCATATACTATTACTAAAATACTCTCTTTCTCACTTGTACATTTTTGTTGACATGTATTTAATGCAGTATAGTATTGTACATAACACCGTAATGCTAAGTACAATAGTGCACTGCATAAGAAAACTGTCAGTCAAAATGCTGGACTTGAGAGAGAGAGAGAGAGAGAGAGAGAGAGAGAGAGAGAGAGAGAGAGAGAGAGAGAGAGAGAGAGAGAGAGAGAGTGTGTTTGCAGTTCACCTCAGTGTGTGGTGCACACTAGTATGTACAGCAGTCTAATCCAATCCTCAGTTATCCACATTCACATTATCCATGTGCAACTGGCTCTCAGGTACCGAAGATTTATATGTGTATATAAATCTCAGAAATTGAAAAACCAAACACTGTTGGTTGGCAATGCTGCACGAGCCTAAAGAAGTGTTGGTAACACTGATTACTCTCATAGACAGGCTGGGAGAGGGTTTTGGGGGAGGATGGGGAAAGAGTTTTCAGCAGGGGGGAGGGTTGTCTAGGCTGGATGGGGAGATTGGTTGGCAACCTTAAGCAGGGAGAGAGAGCTGTTAGTTACAAGCACTGCTTGTAGTAATAAGCACGCAGAGAAAGGTTTACGTGTGGGTGGGTGGCCTGGGAAGGAGTATCCCTGGCAGGGAAGAGGTGGGAAGGCCGTGTGGGATGGATGGAGAGGAGTAGGCAGACATTGACTTCTTTTGGGCTTTTATTTTGTTTTTAATTTATGATATATCAATTTTATTTTATTTTCATTAAATGATATTAACTTTGTTTTGTGTTTTTTTCACATTTTATTAAAGGATGCTAACTTGTAATGAAATAATTTTTTGGAAGAACATTTATGATTCTTTTTCTCATGCAGATTGAAGATTTTTTTATGAATAGTTTGTAAAAAAAAAAGAGGAAAAAACTTACAAAAAAAGATGAAACTAAACCATTCATAGAGTAAATTAAATATAAAACTTAAGTGAATGTGGAAACATGAGCAATGCTGCCATTGCTTATGGCAATATTTGTGTATCAAGTGCACTGCATATGTGATACACAAACATTGCATAAACGTTTCATCAGACAAAAGACCAGAAATGGTAAATTATTTTCCAATGATAAACTAATATGGTGTGATAGTCATCAAAGAGTCCGCTGAAAATATCCAGTGAAAATTATGACAAAACACCAAGAAATAAAAAAATGAGAAATGATTGGAGAGAAAGGGAAGTTGTGTTTGCATGTTTATGTGTAGCAGAGTTCCTTAGAGCTAGCGCTCTCTCTCTCTCTCTCTCTCTCTCTCTCTCTCTCTCTCTCTCTCTCTCTCTCTCTCTCTCTCTCTCTCTCTCTCTCTCTCTCTCTCTCTCTCTCTTTTGATTATTACAAGTTAATATCCATTAATAAAATGTGAAAAAACATGAAAATGAAAAACTTAAAACAGTATTTTTGCTGATGAAACTTATGAAACATGAATGTAAACTTTGGGCAAGTTACAAAACAACTTTGTGAGAGGAACTGATAAGATATCCTTTTGTGTTCATTTATATGTGTGATAATCATATTAGAGTCAGCTGAAAATAGGATAAAAAAGGAGAGCTAAACGGTAACATCATCATCGATGAAATTCAACATGTTGATGTAAACACACACACACACACACACACACACCTACAAGTAAAACTCCCATGATATGTGGTGAAATGAAAACTCATCAATTGCAATAAAACAGGAGATGATTAATTACATTTTAGGAGTGTTCTTAAAATGAATTTGCTTTGGACACTTCATCATTGAAAAACACTACATACAAAAGATGTAAACTTGACAAGTTTTACACAGACATATGCACATACATGCAGTTTCCGTGATAAGGTGAAGTGAGAACTCGGTGATGATCATAAAACAGAAGATTCATTAAAAATTTTTTAAATAATGTTTGTAAAAATAACATACAGTACTTAAAGAGCCTAGTCTATGGTGCACTATGAGTGATACAATACTTGGCATAATTCACCATAAGGAAACAGCAATGAATAAAAAAGGAGAATGTATAAAAATAACAACTGATAAGCAAGTCACTGTATAAAAATACATTAATGGTGGGCTGTGGGTAAACACAGGCAGGCTATTGGGTGCCCATATACCCTATATACCTACCTTATTGTGTGTTGAGTACTAGAGAGAAAAAAGTAGTTTGCTTTGTTAATTGTATATATACAGTAGATTTTTTTTTACAAATGTGGGAAAATAAGCAAGCTAATTGCCTTTCCCATCAAGTTTTCAGTTTAAGGTGTGGTGGTTGTTGTTGATAAATATATTTATTGTTTACAGTTATCCAGTATTGACAAGTTGGGGGGGTACGGGTACAGTGGTGCCATTTTGCACCCACAGAATTTTATTTGGCCTTATCAGGATTTTGACATTATCTGGCAGGGCCTTGGCTCTGTTATTGTGGATAATCAAAGGATTGCTGTATACACCTGCAGGCTAGGGTTAAACCTAGACTTTACATAATAAAAACACAATCATTTATGTAACTTACATTGAATTTTCTGAAAATCTTATATAAAAGGTGTCCCTCTTTTAGGGCAGTGTTATTAAAAACTGCTGCCGTTTCAACAGCAGTCACCTTGTAGAGAGTCTTCTTTATTCTTTTTATTGTACAGTTTCTTCTTGTTGGCAGGTAAGGTGTAATAAGTTTCCAGAGGACATGTTAAGGTATTCTGCTTTCAGTTTTTAATACTCTTATAATAATGACACTCATTGGTCCCATTGGTCCATTGCTAATGCAGTATTTTGGTTTTTTGCTGTAAAGCTCGCAGATGTTCGGACCATTTTTGATGGTGTATTCTCCACTTATGTGGCTGGTGTAATGGGTCATATCTTCTTACCTGGCTGTTTAATGTCTACCAGTTTACTATGTTCCTTATCATCTATCTCCTTGGCATAAGGCTACTTTTTTGTTAGATCTGTCTAAGGTTGCTAGGTTGTTTACCATGATTAGTTCTCATATTTTTATAGTAAAATATTACCTTGACTGTCTCACCTTTCATATGGCCTTTTCCTCTTCTAGGTATTATTGATGCATATGGTGCCAGAAATAAACTTATTATTCCAGTTTCACCATCTTCATAGGTGTGCCACTTTTGTGTAGTATTCCTGGTTTGTTGCTCAACAGTTTTGTATGAGAAACCTTTGTATACTAGTGTCTGTGCTGATGGAACAATGCATAAGTGTGCGACAGACAAAAGTATCCACCACAGATTTTTTGTATTTGCGTGGACCCTTGCCTGATCTATATCCATAAAGGTCAGTATCTGTGGTCTGGCAGTGGCCAGGTCCTAAAGTGACTGGATTAAAGAGATCTACCTTGTATTTAAAAAATATACATGATTTCTCATTTATGATGAAAAATCTGAAACCAAAATGATAAAGTTTAGTAAGTTACCTATACCAAAGTTCTGCAAACTACCATCTCAACTTTATTAGTTGTCAGTATGCGATGACAGTGCAGAGATCCATTTAGTACAGACATACTTGCAACTAGCTTACATTTTGAAGGAGTGTCTTGCATCACTTGTTTTCCATTTTTCAAGGGATTGATGCGGTGAGAAGAGCCCCACCTTTTTTGCTCAAGGCCACTTTGTTGACCTGATGATAATAATTATGATTGGAGCCTCTGGATTGGGCATAAATACATCTGCTTCCTTGACTGGAATTCCTATGATGACTGGAACTATAACCAAACTGTTCCAGCATTATTGGTGACCAGAGCCATGACCAAAAACAGTCTTAATGAACAGAGTCTCTTCAGTGGCCAGAACTGCTATCATGGGTTGCTCTGGCAACCATACCTGTAACCTGAACCCCTATAACTTTTGTGATCTTAGCTGCTCTTTATACTGGAGATACCATTAAGGTTGCTCCAGCAGTCAGGGTCACTCTAGCAGCTGGAACCATGACCAGAGTCACTCCAGCCTTTGTGACCAGAGCTGCTGTGATGACTGCAGCTGCAACCGCTGATTTATTTTATTGACCAAAGCCATTCCAGTTTGATTGACCAGAGCCATTCCAGCATTATTGCCCAGAGCCATTCCAACTTGATTGACCAGAATCTTCCAGCTTTATTGACCAGAGCCACCCCAGCTTTTGTGAGTAATGCTGTTTCAGTGACTCTTTCAGAGTCTTGCCAGTAATCATGATTCTAATCTCTCCTGCAGAAGGATCCACAGAAAAGAAAAGTCTTGGAAACTCAGGGTGCTTCTCTTTGACAGGAAGATTTTGGATTCCACATAATGTATTCACAAAGACTCTGTAACAGGCTGCAGTAAAGACATTGATAACCATTCAGGTCCAGCAAGTCAGGAATATAACCCAACCCAATCCTCCATATCACTCTTACTCTGTTGAGGTTTTCTGAGAACCAGGTAGATGCTAGGACTCCTGGAAGGAGTAAGAGGCCTTTGATGAGCTATTTACTCATAAATAGAGCTGAAGCCCTGTAGCCAGCACTTTTCCTTCATCAAAGGATGATTCCTCTTTAAAAGAAGATGGGAAGCCTAAATCTTTTCAGAGGATTAGGAGAATTTGCTTCCCATCTCTGGGGATTAGAGAGGTACCTGTAACCCCTGAATGAGGAAGCAGACTCTCTGATAAAAAAAGGTCAGATTTTATAAGAAACTAAAAATTGGAGTCCTTGTGGACACTACCAGAGAGGAGGACAAAATTATGTAGGACCTGATGATTGAACAAAACGAGGCCACTTATGGACAGAATACTGGAAGGTAGTCTGAACAGTTGAGGCTTTTTGTCAGAGAAAGAAGTATATTGTTTTTTTAACCTTCCATTGCCAATGCTACTGCAAATATGACTGCACATGGAAGGAGCAAATGGCAGAAGAAGGTATGACAGTGGTCTCTATAAGCCCATAACATTTCCTCAACTGTCATTCTCCTTGACTCATTACTGAAATGATTTGACAAGATTACTAGATGTTGCCCGAAAGAGTGTCACCCACATTTGGTTATTGAGGCCTTGACTCAACAGGTAGTAGCACAGTCTACTGTATTCTGCTTCTTGTGTTCTTCACAGATTCAGATGCTGACTCTACAGAATCTCTGACACTGTGGATAATCACAAATACATTTTGTAACAGATTACTTTATATGTGCCTATCATATAAATGACCTGTTTATGCCTATCCAAACCTCAGTGCCTCCTATGATAACCATTAATGTAATACATGTTAAAGAACAATCCTTGAAGAGTATAAATGAAAAAAATGGTTAAACTAATGTAAATGAACACTGTATGATAATGTATGTAGTACTAAAAGCACATTATTCAACTGCTTATATCCATATCAATCCTAATACTTCTTACAGTAACCATTATTGGTCCTATATGATAAAGAGTAGTAAAAAATTATGGATGTTTTCCCATGGCCATCCATGTGCAAGTGGTTCAGTGGACAATGAGGTCTGACTATTATGGTTTTTTTGTATGAATAAATTAATAAACTTTCAAAAAATATTTTAGATAATACAGTGTGGTGCAAGATGACAGCAAACCCTTGTAGCCTGTTCTTCAACGTTAATTCATCAGTTAGTGTAATGTGCTCAAAACCCAAAATACAAGAAGCAATGCTGTTGCGTCACACAGATCCTGAGGTGTTTATAAGTAATGCAGCATCTCTTTTCTTGTCGGTAGTTGAATTAGCAAAGCTCTCTTAGATGATACCTAAAACATCTAAAATTCATACCTATCTGGATAGAAATCGGTCAGAATGATAGGTGAAACAGCAGAATAATGGAGGTAGATATTTAATAGGTGATAGTAAGTGATAATACCTACCAGTTGAATATGATTGGTGACTATTCTGCACTCACATTGCCCATAGAGAATATAATAAAGAAATATGCAGCACATTAAAAATGAGTATGTGGCTCATCTTTGCCAACGGGTAGGGAATATTCAGCATGCTTCTGACTCAAAACAGCTAACTGTAAAGTAAATGTAAGCTTTGGCCATAATATCATGCGAGAATCAATACGATTCTGCGTAATCTGTAAGATGTGTTTTGTTGAGATGTAATGTGTCAGCTACTACTGACTTCTATGCCAGTAATGTCTGAAAGTGTTTTTTTTTTTTTTATAAAGAAAGCATGAGTGGTTTATTTAATAAGAAAAGTATGACTCCAAGTTAATGATAAAGAATTACTGCTTACTTTAAACCTTAATATGTTTTCAACATAAGAATTTCACTGATATAGGTGATATTGTAGCTAATTCATCTCTGATACCACAGCTTGGTTTTTTGTTAGAAAAATATTGTTACAGTGCATACAGATTCCATTCACTTGCTGAGAATAATTCCTAGGCTAATGGTAATTCTCTGACCCATTTGTCTCCCTCAGAGTGACCTGAGCCGTGCAAAAGATGAAGTAGATAGGTTGCAGCAACGACTGAGTGCCTTGGCATCGTTAGACTGTAAGGACATCCTTAGTCTTAAGATGGAGCTTGCATCACTTAGAGGCAAGGTAAGTCTATAGTGGTTTGAGATTGTGCATACCAGTGACATTTACTGAGTTAATTAAAGATATTTAAATATGCAATAAAAATTGAAAAGTCATTACAACCATTCAGTTTTGTTTATCCTACATAATTAGGATAATATATACTGTAATAATAGCCCAAGTGTTTGTGTGCTTATTTGCAATGTCTTCATGGAGTAGGTAGAAATTGTTGTTAAATTGATATTCAGCATTAGGTAATTGCTGTCTGGACAGAGGCCAAGAGAACTCCAGGTATTTTTACATATATTTGCTCTTTGCATCTGCTAGATATGGAGTTTCACTTTCTGAATTTTTGTATAATTTGCTTTCCTCAACAGGTGAGAGAAGATGGAGCGTCATATCTAACTTATATATCAGAATTATCATCAAGGCTCTTGGATGTTCTGTTGCAAGTAAGTTCAGTACATTTTGATACCTTATAGAAGTTATTTGTGATGGTATGAATTTTTTCCTTTAAAGGAGCATTTTAGTGGCTGAAAATTTGCCAAGTTGATTTATAAAATTAAAGTGACAGTGAAAGACGCAAGAATGTAGAAACATGAAGTTTCAAAGAGATCCTAATATATGTAATTATTTGCCTGTTTATTATCAAGCTACTGATCTCATGTATTGAAAGAATTATCTGCATATCTAGTTATCAAGTGAGCCTAGTTTCATATTTAGCACATTGTAGTTATTTTTTTTATTTTTTGTTTAGGTGTTACAGTAATAATTTCTTTGTGTAGAATTTTTTGTGAAAAATTACCGATGAAGCTTTAGTATTTCGACCTTTGTTTAAGCTTGGTATATTTACAGATATTCCCATGAATCGGTAGCTGCCAGGTAAAAATTGTTCCATGGTAACAGTGGAGCATGGTAGTTATAAGCTGGGAGTTGTAATAGGATTTGATTCTATCATGCCAGTATTGTCCCTTTTCTGGGTGTGTCTGAGACACCGATTACCCCACATTTACACATGGCCTGGAACCTTGCAATGTCTGAACCCAGCTTGCTGTCAGTGATTTCTCCTTGGTCTGTCCACTTCTCATCTTTCTGCAGTGTATGCTGCTTGTTTTGCCCATTGCACCCTTGCAGTGTTGTGAGTTTTGTGATCATTGGTTATTTTATTATATGTCGGGGTTCATGGCTTTGCCACCTTATCAGAGACCATAGTTTTTGGGTGTTTGGTGGAAGTTCAGCTCTGATGTCCATGCACAGCTGTTTGTGTTACAATGCTGTCATAGATTTCTCTTGAACATGAGGCTACAATGTGCTTCAATTATCTCCAGGTCACCATTGTGCAAGGTGTATATAACATATAAACCTCTTTTGCTAGGGGGTAGCTCCACAGCCCCTGTAGAGTTAAGGCATATCCTCATAAAGAAAGTTGTAGCGGACCAACTCATTAGCTGCCATGGTATATCTTGCTGAGAAAGGAGGTGTTTCAACCTAAAGGGGATTGGATTCCCCATGGCAGCTACTGGTCTCAATAGATCTGACTAATGCTTGTATGCCAAAGGCTTCTCTGTGAGGCTCATTGGCTTGAAAAATGGATTTTAGCAATTGTTCAGTCCTGCAGAGATGACCTAACTGTGTGCAAACCATAAGTAGTGGTGCTCAGTGGAGCAATTAATTTATCATTTTTACCTTTATGATGTTTGAAATGTACTATGTGCTCCTTTCTTGCTCAAGAAAGTATTGTCAAGAGCCATTTTGTCCTGGGGAATTTAGCTGTTAAATTTTACCGTATTTGTGTAAGAGTAGTTTTAAAACCACAGAAAACTGCACATTTAAAAAAATTTTTTTCATTGGTCATTGAAGTGTGTGGATTCCATTTCCTTTTCTTTCTATCATGGAATTACTTATCATTAGAATAGTAATGAGATTCAAAGACATTGGCTATCAGTTCATATTTAGAATTTTGGACGGTGGAAGTTGTTTTAAAATTAGATGTGTATATTTCTTCCTCTTTGTTCATGGTTTGAATGACTCTTATGTTTGTGGGAAATTTTGAGGCAGAACAGTTTTGTTATGATTCTTAGAAAATTTTTATTGGTTGAATAATTTTTGTTAATGTATTCTTTACAAAAAATATACATCTAGAAAGATTTTTATTTTCCAGAATTCATAAGGAAGATGTTGTGACCCAAGCTTTTACTTTGTCATTAGAAAGATGATCATTCTAATTTGGGGTATGCTTTCAGTTTGATAAGAATTGGTTGTATGGATCATTTGAGCCTACTGTGCCTAATATAGTAAGACTCTTTGCCATTTGGATACGTGAAGTAGTCATTTTGGTGGATTACTGAAGTCCAGTGATCACAGGAAAACACTTCCTAGTGAATGTGACCCTCTTGGGAAACTCCTTGGTGTCCCTTTGGTCCCCAACTGTGATGGTTGTCTGCCTTTTATTTTTATCCATTTTCTGTGGTGCCTTCTTACCTTCATACCTGCTCAACTTAAGGGGTGTCTAGCTACTTTGGGGTATAAATAATCACACAAAAAAACATTACAAATTAAGGGTTGAAACTTCATATATAAATACTACAAACTATTTTTTTTTTTTTTTACAAATTTAAATGTCCTGAGTTATGAAATCAGATAGTCATGATGTCGTAATGCTATATTTACTATTTTCATTATAGCAGCCTCAGTATTTGGTCATTGTAAATGAATTTTTTTTGTGAAAAGTTCAAAAGTGTCTAAATGCTTTGTCATAAAAAGTTTTCCTTAATTATCTAAATGACGAATGACGTCACAAAATATTCAGTTACAGCACATTTGCATTCATTTTCTTTTTACATTTGGAAATATCTGAATGAAACCATTCAGTTGCCTAAGCAATATCAACAGAATGTGTAAGTTTCAATAAAACAGACTACATTTTGTATTTTTATAAATATTTGATGGTGGAAAAATAACTTTTGAGATATTGGCCTCTAAAGTTTAAAGGGCCTCGATGGTGCTGGGTATGGAACGATTTGTGGAGTGATACACTCTCTCTCTCTCTCTTTTTCTAAGAGCAACTGAAGTCACATTTACTAGTGTGTTCCTGCAGTCATCATAACATCCAGAGTTGCTAAAAAAGCTGATTCTCTACAGTGATCACTTATTTTTACAGGGTAAAATGAGCATTTTGGTTGAGTAAATAGGGATGGTTTTCACTATGTAGCAGGCCGGCTGCACCTTACACTCAGGGGCCCCTAACAGCCCACAACCTTATCTACTATGTTTGCTGTGTGCTGTGATGGATTTTTAAATGTTTTAGGAGGAATTCTAACTGTTTTTAAATTAGGATTTTTTTCACCCTAAAGTAGCTAGACCCCTGAAGCTTCTTGAAATTTTCTCCTCTCATTTTAGAAAAACTATTTTGGTGGGTCTCTCTGACAGGAAAGAAATGTGATTCAGTGGTCTTTTTAAACTACTAATAACAATACAGAATGTGGAATAAGAAGTTTTTCATAATAATTTTTTTAATTATCCCAAGATCCAGGTGCAGACATCAGCTGAGCAGAGTGCAGCTATCACTGAGGCAGTGATGCAAGCTAAAGCTGACCAGGACAAACTTCAGGAGCAACTTAGAGGGACTTTAGATCTTCAGACTCACAAGCTCCTGGATGCACAGCGGGAAATAGAGATGTATCAAGAACAACTTCATCGTCATCAAGAAAATCTTCAGGTTAGATTTAACATAATACAAAACATTCCAAGTCTGGAGTGTGTATTTATGTGGAGATATTGTTAAATGTAATTTTATGATTTTGATGAGATAAACTAGGTATAATGTGATGAAATACATTGAAAAATCACTTATCAAAAGGGTGTTTTCAAAACATATTTTGTTTGGTTTTTAGCTATTTAACGCCATTGCTTGATATTGTACGTAAAGGATATCTACTACCAACTTTTAGACACACTTACTGTGATGTCTTAGAAATGAAAGAAGTTAAAGAAAAAAATTGTGACTTTTATTGCAAATTGGTGGACCATTGGTTGGAAGTAACTAACCAGTTCATTCTATCATGTCTCAGAGTTGCGCTCTTTAGTTAGAGGTCATACCTAGCTTTTTGTATTTTGCAATTTCATTTTTATTGATTTTCTCTTCAGCCTTTTATTCCTGTCTTTAATTTTCACTAATTTCATTCATTTTTCCTTTATAGTGAGGGATTAATAAGTTTTACCTACAGGCAGTTGTCCTCCCAGCTTTATGTAAATATTCTGGTTTATTTATTGCTTCATTATTGAATTTGACCCTTTCCTTACTCTTGCTGGTGGGTAAGTCGGTAAGGCGTGATGATTTCCTTAATTTGGTAATTCTTTTTTTTTTTTATGTAGGAGTCTGTCACAAGTTGTCAGTACAGGTAGTTCACCTCTTGTTTGTTATGCACAGAATGCTGTAATCTCATTAAGAGCACTTCCCAAATCCGTACCATGCCCATGACCTCACTTTTCTTCAACCAGTCTCGGTGTGAAATCCCTTTAAGAGTCTCATTCAGGAACCCCCACAAGGAAGGTTGAATTTCTTGTGATATTTATTTTATCTCAAGCTAATTTTTCTGAGCTGCTAAGTAATTGATTAATTGTTAATAGAGAAAAGAAAACAATGAGAAAGAAGAGAGAAGTATGAAGTAACAACCTACATGTACACATAATTAAAGTCAAACATATTTATTTAAACAAAAGAAAATAATGTAATTCAAAACAAGAAATGATTGCACACACACACACACACACACACAGAGAGAGAGAGAGAGAGAGAGAGAGAGAGAGAGAGAGAGAGAGAGAGAGAGAGAGAGAGAGAGAGAGAGAGAGAGAGAGAGAGAGCAGCAGCAAACAAAATTTGGGTATTTTATATCTTTCAGTATTAATCCCAATACCGTAGTGATAATGCCATTGGTCTTGGATCATCACTGAGAGGGCATGGCCATGAGGTTGCTTTCATTAATTTGAGAGTTTGAGAAGCAGCACAGCCCTCCGGCCAAGCTGTGGCTGTTTGTCGAGTCATCTTTCCATGTTGGAGAAGCAGATTCCCTTGCAGTTGTTTCTGCAACGGACCCAGCTTATTTCAGGATAGCATTCCCCTGGTTCCTTGAGCTGCATAACTTCTTCTCTTCATGTATAACACAATACACTGTTGGGGCTCACGCTTTTAGAAGTACAGAAATATGGTTGGAGGAAGACTTAAATTGAAGTGACCCATCAGCTTCATGGAAGTGATGACAATCTTTATAGTTCTACAGTTGTTCACTGAGTTTTAAAAATTCAAGATTGTTATTATAGCAAATAATGCAGTAACTTACTTCTAGAACCAGGAAGGGACAAGATCCAAACTGCTGTGCTGTCTTGCAGTAGAGGTTTTTGTTTGGGCAGAGGTACTAGAGTTGAGATTGTCCCAGGGTTTGTGCTGGGAAGGCAGATTAGCAGATTATCATGGCAGCCTCATCAGACAGGAGCAGGTTCTCCTGTCAAAGTGGTTGCTGGATCCTGAAGTCTGTAGGGCTCTGGTAGTTATGGGGTAGGACTCTAGTGGATCTCTTTGCACCAATCCTGAATCACAAGCTCCTGTTGTAGTGCTGAGTCTGCTTGATCCAGTGGCCTGGAGGGTCAGTACCACATGTTACATACCTTTACCATTCCCCTGTTCAGCATGATCTGACAAATCCTCAAGTCACTCCAGGATGATGCTCATTGCTCATTGCTCATGTTTGGCTCTAGCACTCAGATCTTCAACTTCTGATGGCCCATCTGAAACCCCTGCTGACTTCCTATGGAAGAAACTCCTGTAGCAGCTGTGCTGCCACGGGTTATATGCAGACCTAAGTATCCTGTACCTTTATACCAGAAGATTTTCAAGTGAGGCCATGGAGGCTTAAGTTTTTCAGTTGTTGCTAAAGCCATGAGCCTACTCCTGTTGATTTTCCACATTCAAGCTCTGCCAGGCCAAATGGGGTAGATTTAGTGTTGGTGTAATTAGAGATGTACTGTATCAGTCCTTTCAGTGCCTCCATATTTCACAGACTGCAGACTTCATCATTCACCTGTGCCTCCAGAAGAAGTTATCTCTGTCTGCAGTCAAAGGCCATTGTTTTGGAGCCTCTAGGCATATATATTACATCCTCCACACCAGTCTTGGAGGCTTATCCATCACATCAAAGACAAGTCCTCCTTGTAGGTCAATTCAACCATCAAAATGGGGCCCCTACTCTTTAGTTCCTTTCAGCCTCACATGGGTCCCCTTACTGCGCATTTTAATTAAGAAGACAACCTTTCTATTGTGCTTTTCATCCTCTAACCCTGAAGAGGTTGGGGTGGTGCCATCAGTGCACATCACACTGTAGACATTAAAGATTCTTTGCAGCATTCCTTTGGCCACTGGCTCTCCTTTCATATTCTCTTTCTTCCATTTTATTTTCCACCCCTCTCCTAACAATTGTTTCATAGTGCAACTGCGAGGTTTTCCTCCTGTTATACCTTTAAAGTCTTTTTACTTGCAATTTTCGTTTCAGCACTGAATGACCTCATAGGTCCCAGCACTTGGCTTTTGGCCTGGATTTTATATTCTATTCTATTATTTTCTGTTCATCCTGTAGGCATGTTAGTGAGTTGCTACCTTTTATTGTTGAGATGCTATGTACAGTGGAATGGGTTTATATTTGTTGGAGCCAGTAGTTGCAGTGGGTAAAGTTTTACTAGTAGCAGATATATTATACAGGTTGTCCATCACTAATCTGGCATCATTGGGACCTGGAGGGTGCCAGATTAGCCATTTTATTGGATTAGCCATTTATTAGGCTAGAATACATGAAACCCAGTAGCTAAGCACCTCATCTTAGAATTAAAATATCCCATAAATCAGTACAAGTTGGTTAATAAAGAAAAGACAGTTATCAAACACAGGTAGTGCTCTAGTTACGATAATTCGATTTATGATATTTCGAGTTTACGGTGGGGTTAGCAATTAATACCAATATGAAAATATTTAGGAAATATTTTTAGATTTCACGCAGGCAGCAGCGTACAGTCAGGCAGCAAGAGAGACCAACTTCTTTTCCTCCATCTCTTTATTCCATCTGCTTGTTAAAAAAGTAAAAGAGAATGATAAAAGTATTGTTAGTAACGTTACAATCTTGCGTAAATGCGTACAGCCATAAACAACCGAACGGGAAACTGTTGTTTTACTAATAATCGTATCGGATAACGACTTTTTTGCTTGTATTTCAACCATTGTACAGTTAAACAATTACTGTAGTTATGTTACAAATGACATTAAGTACTGTACAATAGGACTGATATATTTTTTCACTATACCCTTATTCGCTTTGGAGAAAAGATCGGCAAGGAAATATACTGCTACAGTAACTTTAAGCTGCAAGTTGTAGCTGAAGCTGAGAAAACAATGTTCAAGCTGCCAATGACTATAAATTATCGTGCATTGGCAACATGGATGAAACTCGACCCTAAATAAAATGGAGAGAATGTATTTTACTCAAAACTACTGGGCATGAATGAATACAGATTACTGCTGTTTTCACGCCGATAAAAGAAAAATACGTAAAGCTCGTATTTTGATGAAATCAAGAGAAAATAGCGAACGGAATCTTGATTTTTTTTTTTACACGAAACAAACATGCCCCCAAAATGGCCAGCTGCGATCCCCGCGAACGTCATATATTAACGAAAAAAATAGCTAAATTAATTTCACAATGAGACGTATTTAAGTTATATTTCGACTTAAAAACACATCGTATAACAAAAAATATCCTTGTCCCAAATAAAGTATCTGTATTCATTTACGCTAACTAGAAGCAAGAAAAGCACTCTTGAACTGAGTTAAGTGTGGCGAAATAAACACTGTGTGATCGATTCCCAAAACAAAACATTGATCGCAATTTATAATACAAAAGCAATATGAGAATATACGCAGTTTTTAAAAGATCCATGAAAAAGATGCACATTCGCTATGTTGTTTGTATAATACTCTTAATATGTGAATAGAGTTCAGTATAATGTTGGCTAGGCTACCATATATGTATCCTATACGATATACCATAGCATAGGCTAAGCCTTGTTTGTTATTCAGTTTCTCTTTATACTGAATTATCATAAGTCAGTCTGCATTGAACCTGCAGAATTAGCTGGCACTAATAATTACTATACCGTTTATGTATAGAGTATACTGTGTAGTGTAGGCTAGGCTACCATATATGTACAGATGGTACTGATTACATTCATACATATATATACAAAAGCAAAAGCATGCCTGTGTTTACAAACACCTCCATTTTGTTGATGCAGCACACTGCGCTACCAAATCGAAGCGGCCGGCGAGTGAGTTAGCGCAGCGACCTGGGAAATTTGAAAATTAGTGCGGAAACATTAGAAATTACCCTAGTCGAAATTTGTGCCAGATTACTGATTGTTCCGGACTACTGATTGCCAGATTACTGATGGACAACCTGTACTTTTCTTTCGCATCCTTCTTTTGACCATTTCTCTTCTTCATTCATCTCTCCAGAGACTGAGTTTTCAGGGCTTATGGGCATTTTTGTCCCAAATGTATCTCTGTCCATATACTGTAATTAGAAAAAAGCACAAACATTTGCCATACAAATTGATAATTTGACTTCCTACAGTATGCCATAAGAATTATCTGGAAACTGGGTTCCTGACCCACTCTGTCTTAGAGTTAGAAATAATTGGAAACTTCCACTACATGTCCTGCAGTCTGCCTGAATTGCGATTCAGTTCCAATGTTTTGGGTTTGTTTTGATCAAACTTAGATGTTACAAACATATTTTTCATACAAGCCCATCAGTCATGTACATATTGGCCTGCCCTCTTGTCCCATTGTTCTCACTGTATCAAACCTGATTTATGCAACAGAATGAGCTGGGTTGTTACCTCAAACCAATACTTCATATGTGCATTTGCTCAGTCACTCATAGCTTCTGAGAGAAAAACAAAGAGAACCAGTCTATCTGTTGTAATATATTCTGTACATTGAAACTGCAGCCTGTTGTTTTCATAATCTGCAATGTTGTGACAAATGGCTTTCTTATTTATTATCCAGTAGTATGATTTTGGACAGATATGAAACTTTTGCTTAATGTTTTCATGATCTGCAGTGTTGCAGAGCAAGTGTCTTTATGTTTTACTCCAGCAGTTTGACTTTGGACAGTTTTATATTTGTTTGATAAACTACAGTACCTATAAAGGATATATGAACACCATCTGAAAATTAAATATAACATTATTTTTATGGGAATAGGTTTTATTAAGAGTATCATTTTGAAATTCACATAGCTATAAGATTTATAGTTTAATCATAATTCCATAGAACAAAAACACTACAACAGTTACTCTTGTCCAACAGCAAACAACAGCTGAATTTGAAGAAGTGAAGAGAATGCTTATGGAAGAGAAAGTTGAGGCAGTGAAGCAGCTAACACTAGAGCACGAACTGGAAATGGTAGCTTTGAAAGAAAAATGGCAGGAGGAGGATTCTTCACGGCAAGAAGAATTAGCTACCCTTAGTCTGGTAAGTTAATTATTTATACTTTGTTGAGAGGAAATGCAATTAACATTGTTAGTGTTTCTGGCAATACTGACTTTAGATTGTTGTGATCGTTTTCCTTATTTTTCAAACAGATTAGACAGCTGAAGCTTCTGTACAGCTTTAACAGCTGTGAGTGGTTTTTATCATCAGTTTACTTATCTTCAGTTCTGGTATGTTTAGTGAAAGCTAGGAGCAGTTCTTGTGAACAGACGGCTACTCAAAAGTAAATGTTAGGAAACTATTACTGGTCTCTAAAAACAAAGCAATGTTTAACCAGTTCACTCAGATATTTGTAAGTTATGTTGTTCATATTTGAAAAACTTCATTGTTTTCACATGCTTATGTTGCTGATATCTGCTAAAATAACATTGGAAACAGAATACATTTCAGTAGCTTGTAAGGTGTAGTCTCATGGTCATAGCAAGGATCCATAAATGAAGACATTGCGAAGAGATGTAGTGTCCTAAGTCTGGAAGATTGACAGAAACTATGAAGCTGAGATAGATGATTATTGTGGAAAGGGGAATGGAGTAGCCAGTAACAGTAGGCGATTTGGAAGTTACAGAACAGATACCAACAGGAATGTGCTGAAAATCACGGAGGAGGACAGATGATGATGAGTCAGAGGGTGGCTCAGGCAGAAAGTGGAGATCACTCATTGCAAATATTAATGATAATAAAGGATATAAACATGACTGCAGATATCCAAATTCCTCAGGAAGAGAGGACAGTTCTTGCCTGTAAACCTCGGAAAATTTTAGGTTATGCTTGCTTATGTCTGCCTTTTAAGTCGACCTCTTAACATATAATAGGGGACCAGCAGGCCACTGTATAAATGTACAGTAGATAGTCTGCATTATATGGTAACCTGTGACATAAACATATAAAACCTAAGTATCTAACCTAAAACTAAACTCCATATCACCTTTCAGTATTTGACATTTGTTCCGACATGCATACTACCCTTCGCTTTCATATATGGAGCATTCCTTGTGCCTCTCCATTTGTTCGTTGTGTTTCCAGCCGTGCTTGCATATGGATGTGCTGTAGACTTGTTGCTGATGTGTAGTTGTCCCTTATTTTGTGCGGTTTGGGAGTTTCATATCCTTTCCTCCTAGCATAGGAGATTTTTTTTACCATGTGAAGAATTGATTTCCTCAATTTAGTAGTGTTTCTTGTTACAAAGGGTCTCCCTCTCCCACATGAGTGCTTGAACATGAGATCAAGGCGTAGTTGTTCAGTCGCGCTGGGTTGTTCTTGAACATGAAAACAGTGCTTAGTTTTCCATCATTTCGTCTGGTGAAACAAATTCAGTAACGTAACAAAAACATATTAGAGATGTACTACAGTTGTTAGTGTCGTTCTGGGAGATTTACTTTTGTTCTTCTCGGAGAAATAGCTGGTGTGTCGTGCCTTTGTTTTCCCCAGACACTTGAGTGCTAGAGAAAGGAAACCTATCCCAGGTTTTCTTTATGTGGTTAAAGTATTTTTGGTGTACTGGGAGAGTTTTCCCGAGGGTTTGGGGGCAAAACTACCGTTTTAGGATTTATGTGTTCAAGGCCTAGTGCTATGTTCCCTTGAGTTTCCGAGTGTCCATCCTTCCTGTGACCATGGAAGAGAATGGGAAGACCAAGGTACGGCAATGCCAGGGCAAAGACAAGCCTTGTGGAAAATTCATGCCGACTGTGGCTGTTGATCATCATTCCGTGTGTTTTTCATGCAGGGGTCAGGTATGTTCCCAGGAGTTCACCTGCAGAGAGTGCAGATTATGGCAGGGCACACGACCATATGTCTTCTAGGTAGCTGCTGATGAGCGTCGCCTAGGAGCAGAATGTTTTAAGTCAGGATGCAGTCACTACGTCTTCTTCCACTCATCCTCTTCTAGAGATGAAGGCTAAGACCATGGCCGTAAGGAAAGATGTCACAGTAGTTGTTAAGCAGCCCAAACAGGACCATTCCTCTCGTATAAGAGATAGCCCACAGTTGCTTTCGCATGGCCATGACCGTTCAACTCAGAACGAGACTTCACATTTTTGGAACAGCCCGCGACAGTGTTTGTACTGTTGAGACTGTTCTCCTCTTAGGAGGGATAACCCATGGTCACGTTTGCACGGCCGTGATCGTTCGCCTCATGACAAGAATGAGACTTCACATCGGAGGGACAGCCTGCAACCATGTTTACATGAGAATGAGACTTCACATCAGAGGGACAGCCCTGCAACCATGTTTACGTGGTCGAGACCACTCTCCTTGTAAGAGGGATAGCCCCCCGGCTGCGTTCGCATGGCCATGACCTTTTTTGGCTCGTAACAAGTTCTTCAAGGTCATGATATCAGCCATGGACTTCCTCTCCTGTCGAATCTTTGGTCTCCATATCAGCCTGATTGGGTCCCAGGTCTCTTGTATGCAGAAGTTGTTATTGTAAACTCATTCGTGAGCATAACGGTTCTGTGGAAGAGACTGTGGGCTCCCTCTCAGTTTCCCCATCAGGTCTCGAAGCCCTTGCAGGACTACAGAGAGAGTCTAAGGCATCATTGGGGTTGCCGTGGTCTGATCTTGCATTCTCTATTCTGGACCAGGTGAATTCTCTTGTCTCTGGACAGGACAACTCACTTCGGTCCAGCAGGTCTTTAAGTTGCTTCCTCCACCCCTACCACATCATAAACAGTTTTATGTTCCTTCAGTAAATTCACTTTTAATGAAGCAGGTTGGACAGAAGGGCCCTCCTTTACTTCCCAAGAGGCTGCTACTTTGGAATCGTCTGCCACGGCAATGTTCCAGGCGGTCACTTGGCTTGGCCTATGGTCCACTACAGTGGGCAAAATTTCTTCTGCCTCCTTCTCTAGCAGTAGCAAAGAGCATCCCACCTTTCTTAGGTTGCTGCTGTCTGGGGGTAAGACCATTTAGCTCACCTAACAGCAAGCATACGGGCTAATTTGGTGTTGAAGAGGAGAGATGCTGCCTTCTCTAAGATTACTAGATTTTCTGGTCCTGATTCTACCTTGGCACTGAGGAATGGGCCGGTTTAGGTTCTTCATTGCTCTTCCCTAAGGACCAAAGTAGAGGCTGCAGTAGACTGATGGAGAGCAGATAATAATGACTGTCTGGTCCACCAGGATGTCAGTAAGTCTTCGTGACCTTCCCATGTCCCTGTAGCTTGGTCTTCATCTCAGCTTACCACATACCCAGCTAACAAGAGATCTCAAACTATGTCAGGTGCTCTTAGGACCCCTCAACCTTCTCCTGCCTCCATAAAGAAAGGAACTTTGCAGCATACCTTTCAACCCTGTCCAACCAAAGCCAGGAGAGGATGCAGAGGGAGGGCTAGAGGATGTAAACGCTAGAGAAGGCACCCCTCCCGACTTGCTGCCCTTGGTTGGGCAACATGGCAGCACCATGGAGTGGAGACCTGGGTAGTACTGTAGATGTTTTATGGGTGGGATATCTACTACCCTCCGAGTTTGCCCCCTCCTCTCTCTGACTGTCCATTCCATCAAAGAACCTGTGTTCTGGGCTCAGTGAAGGACTTAGCTCTCCAAGAAGAAGTGAAGGCAATGAAGGAGAAAAGTACTATGGAAGTCGTGGACGGGACGTTCCCCAGGTTTTCACAGCCGGGTCTCTCTGGTGGAAAAGGCTTCAGGAACTTGGAGACCAGCCATAGACTTGTCTTATCTGAACCTCTTCATCAGAAAGACTCAGGTCAAGATGGAAATTACTTGTACAGTACTGGCAGCCAGCGGAAGTCCTCCATAGCTGTGTACCAGGGAAAGTGGGCCATCTACTGTGATTGGTGTCATCAGTGGGGTTTCTCTCTGGTCAGAACCTCTGTTCAGCAAATAGCTGACTTCCTCGTGCTCTTCTGTAGAGAGAAGCTACTTTCTGTTTCAGCCATTAAGGCCTACAGGGCTGCTCCAGGGTTGGTTCTATGCCTGAAAAGCGTTGACCTCTCCTCCTCCTGGGAGATCTCGATGCTTCTGAGAATTTTTGAAGTCTTGGCCTCCCAGAGAACTTAGGCCCCCCTGAGTGGGATCTGACTCTTGTCCTTGGTAGCCTTACTCGTGCTCCATATGAACCCCTGCAGAGATCATCAGACAGGGACTTGACTCTTAAGATGGCCTTAGCCTTAACAAAAAGAGTAGGAGAACTTCATGGTCTCTCTTTTAATGTCAAACACTCAAGGGGCTGGTGGTCAGTGGCTTTTGAATTTGTCCCGGAATTCATAGCAAAGACTCAGAATCCTTCGGTTCCCGATGACAGATTTGAGTCCTTCTCGATCCCACCCGAAAGAGACTTTGTTGGTGATGATCCAGAAGAGATGCTATTATGTCCTATTAAGGTACTGCATAGTTAAATAAAAAGGACTTGGCATCTCAGGCTAGAGTGTCGAAGACTTTTTGTTAGTATTGGCCAGAACAAGAAAGAAGTGTCCGCAAACACCATCTCCTTTGGCTTCGCAAGGTAATTAGACGAGCATATGGTACTTATCAAGATACAGATACCAATGCTCTGCTTGCAAAAGCCCATGGTGCTGGGGGCCTTGGCCCTTATGTCGCATTCAAGAAGAATCTCTTTGTTCAAAGGGTATTGAAGGCTGGTACGTGGGTTCGTCAGACGACCTTCACCTCCCTCTACCTATGAGATGTTGCCCATAGGTCCTTGGACACATTTTCCTTGGGACCGATGATGGCTGCTCAAAAAATTGTGTAGCTCATCCAGTGCCCCTAGCAGGACAGATTGTTTCTTTCCTAAGATGTTGGTTGTGAAAGTGAGAATGAATATGATGACTGGCCTCCTTCCTTTCTCTTTCTTCTTCTCTTCTTATGGCAGACAGGGGAGTAGCTTGAGCCTTCATGTGCTATAAATGGCTAGATATAGGTGATTGAGCAACCATTTTACTTTCTGTATTGTGACTGTACCTACACAATACAAATTCTAGATAGTAGAAGGAAATCCTGCCTTCTCTCTGTTACAAGGGGAGAGAATGATTGACAATAGAACAAGGTCATTAACTACTCTCAGTTTTGTTGTCTCTGACAAGTGAGGTTCTTACATTCTTCCTTGACACGATGTAAACTTCAATTTCCATTGCATCTAAGCTTGGATGTTTGGCTGATTGAGCATTCTATTGCTTAGCAGACCAGAGGCATGTGACGCCTTCCCATGCTTGACCAGGAAGTGAGCCCAGGTGAACCGAACCACCAGTCGGTTTAGAAACTTACTTTCATCCTCCCATCAAGAAGTAAGTCTTCAATACATGAAGACCTCAGGTTTGTACCATGTATGAACACATGACAATTTTTTTAATCAGTTTGTATTTTTCATAAAATACAAACCTGAGGTCTTTGCACAAATAAATGGCCCACCTCTAGCCACCCCTCATTTTGTTTCCTGGGGTGGAAGATAACTGGGCATCCACGAAGGGAAGGAAGCAAAGCTCCTCCCCTTCTCTCCTCCCATTGGCTAAGGAGTCTTGCTGTCAACCTTGTTCTATTTTTAATCGGTTTTCTAGCTTGCAGCTGAGATTATTCCATACGCAAAGACCTTAGGTTTGTATGTTATGAAAAATACAGATTGATGAAAAAATTTGTCATTTTTCCTAACATACGAACCTACACTTTCATATAGGTAAAATTACCCCTCTCTTTCCACCCCGCGTAGCCCAATCTCCCACTTCTTCTGGGAGGCTGTTGCGCTGTGCATGGACTGGTCCACACAATGGACAAATGGAGGGCAGCTTGGGTCAACCTAGGGAGTTCCAGGTAGCGTTAGGATTTTGGTTTAGGAAAGAGTCTAAAACAGCCGAGCATAGCGATGCGCAGTGAACAGTCCACATATGAAAGCTTAGGTTCAAATGTCAGGAAAAATACAAGTTTCTTTTTAATTTGGTATACTGGTTTGTATGGTGAGCAACCTAAAGCATATAGCAGTAGGTATGATATGTAGAACATAACTGATAAAAATCTTAACTACCATACCGTCCTCCGTTTGCATCTCCAACTGCAAAATGATGAGTTTCTTAGGCAAGTGACCATCAGTGATTTTATACCATAATTTTGAAGGATTCTTAAATGTGATCTTGTTTGTTTTTATTGTCATTATAGTCAGTAAAGTATTTTTAATATTTAATGAAATAACTCTCTGAGAGCTTTTATGTTAACATTCCTCCATTTGTTGCAAATTGGTTTCTATTTTTTGTATGATCTTCCCAGTCGTGCAATTTAGTTACGTAGGTCTGCTTTTAATTCTTAAAAAATTTTCCTTACAGAAACTGAAAACCTTAGAAGAAGCTCTTGAAAAAGCCCAGTGCGAACGTAGTGAACTTGAGAAAATTACCAGGAACGCTTCTATTCTCATATTCAAGAGGAAAAGGATAAAATTGTTCAAATTCTGGAGGTTAGCTTCACTGAAAGAGAAAAGAAAGCCCTAGAGTGTTTAAGAGAGCAATTACAAAAAGAGCATAAAGAGGAAGTATGCAGGTAGGGCATCACTGCATTTTTTATGTTATATATCACGTGGGGTTATATGTGATTTTTGGTCATATGTATGTATTGTTCATAAGGCAAACAAAAACGTCTTGTTCAAATACAATGTAAATCACCTTTGCGAGTTGTCTTTTCCCTTGCCAAGTACAGTTTTAGGTTATGAGTTGCCAGTAAAAAATGACTGAGTCTGTACCCAAAACATGTAAGGAAGTTAGATTTATCTTTGATCTTAATTCATTCAGTAATTGTCCATGTTCCAAAGCTTGACCATGTGTATTGTTTGACATTCACAGATTGCTCACAGAAAAAGAGGAGGCTATACGAGTAGCATGTGAGGAAGTTCGTTGTCAGCTTGTTGCCGAGTGGCGACAAGTTGTTGATAGCCAACACAAGGAGCTAACAGAAAAGCATGCTATGGAGTTGGCAAAATGCAAACAGGACTGGGAGGAAGAAAAGCAAACTGAAATAGCAGCCAAGATATCAGAACTGGTAAGTTGGAGACTTATGAAAATGATATTTTTAAAAATTTTTTAGCCTTATATTTTGTCAGATTTGTATTTATAAAGACATTGAAACTGACTTTCAACATAGATATGGTCAATTATTAGTTTTGTTGTTACATGCAGTGTTAAAATGATACTATAATGATTGCAGCATGTAAAAAATGTGCAGAAGTGTTTGGTAACCAATATTTATTCAGAACATAATTCGTGTATTTGGCTACTTCCCTGTGACAGATTTGACTAATCCTTTTTTATATATATGCTGTGGAAGAAACTGGAATTGATGTGGCATTTGTTCATAGAATTCAGACCTTAACTGCCCAAAAATGTTTCCTTGTTTTACTTCCTTTTCGGTACATGGAAAATTCTGCCTTAAGTTGATGTGAAAATTGTAGCATGAATAAATTAAACAGCTCATTTGGTGTAAGAGAAGACATTATGATTAAGAAGTTTAGCCAGACCACAGGGTCCCATTAGTAGAATCTTTATCGCTCTCCCAAAAGATTTGCTTAGTGAGAGGTGACGTTTGTAAAGAGATCTAAGAAAAAATGACAGTGTAAGGGAACAAACAAAAACCAAGAGACAATAAGCTCTGCACCAAAAATTGGAAACCACCTTTATGAAATGAATTTAGATTGCAGGATAGTACATACTGTATAAGTTAATGAATCACATTAGAAAGTGGGAAAAATTCAGGCTTCCATTAAGATCTCATCTTCTCAATGGATCAGAGACATGAGCTCTTACACAGAAATATGAGGAGATTTTGGAGAGAAGTTACATCTAAATACAAAGATTCATGATTGGAGTGCTTATATTGTATCATGGATAAGGGGTGAGCAGAGATGTAATGCTTGAGGGGTTTGACAGGTTGGGCTCTCTGAATATTGAGGTGGTGTTAGCACTTGATGACTTTAAGATAAGATAGGATCATTACCATTATTGGGCACTGTAACCACTTAAGATAGGATCATTACTATTAATGGGTACTTTAACCAGACCAGTGAAGAGAGATAGAAAAGTAGATGTGGAAGCAGGACTCTAATCAAGTAGAGAGTGGTGGGCTGCTTTAGATGCTCAAGTTTTTAAAGGAAGACCTGACACCAAAGCATAAATAATTTAGGGGCAAAGGAACACTCCAAAGAACATTAACACTGCTTACAGTGCAACATGCAAGCCTTAAAATAGGTATTCATTGTATGCTGTGATCAGTTGGTTATAATGGCTGGCAACTGCTTAGCTTACTGTGAAAGCTTTCTATCACTGATTGAGGCTTATAGGTAAGACACAATGAGCCATTAAGAATGCCTAATCAGTGGTGAGGCTTGGAGAATATTTGTCATCTGAGGGCTTGAATAGTGTAGTCAAATGTCTGAATACAGGTTGTGCACTGTTTTGAGATGCTTTATTGTGAGTATAACTCATCCCAGATAGTCCTTGTGTTCTCCCAGCCTTTTATGCTCTCTTGATCTCATCCTAAATTTTTTTTTATATTATCCTGACTTAGTTTTTTCCTTTGTTAGTTGGTATTTGTGTATTGAAGGGAAGCAACATACAGTTGTCTCCCCCCATAGGTGTTGAGTAGTTACCCAATCTTTTTTTCTTTTGGGGAGGGGCTTTATTCACAGATTGTATGATTTTTGTTTTTTTGCTCCCTTCTCCAGGAAGCATAAATGGAAAATCTTTCCTGCTGATCTTTTACATATGTTTCAGCCTTTTTTTTATCAGTAAGTAGTGAATTTCACTAAGACTAGAACCTCAAAAGTCAAAGTGTAGATGCAATGCATTACTAAACTAAAACAATTCTCCTTGTACTTTAATCATTATTTACATTTTTATTTACCATATATGCTGGTGTATAAGGCGACTCGGCATATAAGATGACCCCCCATTTTTCATGTAAAAATGTAGGTTTAGAGGTATGTTCACGGTATTTAGATGACCCCCAATTTATTAAATTGAATAACACTATCAGCTGATGTAAGTTAATTGGTACATAAATAAAATCAATAATTATTGGAATTATCATGCCAGATATGTGTAAAATCAGTATCTTCAAGATTTTTAAATGTTTGGCAAAGCTCACCATTACGAAAAAATACTTTTGTATTCCCCTAGGAAAAATATATGATAAACATCACAACAAATGCCCAGTGCCTGTGATGTCACTATTGGCGGTGCAATACCTGTTGGAAGTAGATCCGAATGAATGTATTCCTTTAAAACTGGAAAGAACGTTGATATAAGGATAACTGGGGAACTATCAATATCACAAAACTCCTCTAGTTTGATTATAAAATACTACCAAGGAAATATTGGTCTTTAGTAAACAACTAGGCTCTTAAGTCAAGAACGACTGGGAACTACGAGCATGACTGTTTCGTAAACAAGAAAGTTAGACTACCCCAATTTACCCTTTTGGTAACTTTAAATTATGTATCAGTGTTAAAAGAACATTGTATAATATGTATCAATAACAAAATTGTCCAATATTATAGCCTTATAATAATGGTACTCTGGATACAGCTAGTAACAAAGTGAGAGCTCGCTCATTGTAACGCCTAATTATGTTATATAATTAACTACGGTAATTACAGTTCTTATGTTTACAGTATCAATAGTTGTGTCACTAGTGATTCACTTGAATTTCATATGATTTTTACCGTTATTACAGTTGTTTTGTTTACAGTGACCGTAGTTAACTAATGACACAACTATCGACACTTCAGGGGTTACTATTAATTCACACCACCCGTGCATCTGATATCTAACCCCATCTCCTACGACGCTCCTGATTGGCCATTGATCAGCCAGTCACAGGGCTGGAAACTAGTCAGTCTTCCAGCCATCACTGAGTCAACATCTACGCTGTGACCTCTCCTCATGAAATGTCTTTCAAAAGTTATAATTTTCATTACACCTCAGTTTTACCCAAAGAAAAGTAGTGTTTCTCAATTTCATCACTAAACATTGTCAAGCCAGAAGGATGACTTCTTTGCATCCCTTTATCTTATGGACATTTCCTTGTCCAAATGCACCCAGTCTTTAGGAGGTATCTTTGCTTTGGGTAGTCGCAAAAGGTATAAAAGTTCATGGCCCAATGCTTTGGGTTAGCTATGGTATCCCAGGTCTTCAAGAGCACCCTGGCTCCTGTAGCTGCCTTGGCTCACAGGTTGGGCATTATTCATACCATGGGCATGTATTCATACCACTGCATAGGTGGAAAACTGGTCCTTCATTGACCTATCTTTTTCTCACAACTTCTTGGAAAAGAACCGGGAGGCAGGCAGCAGAGATGTCATGAATCTCCCCTTAGCTATTCAGGTTCTTCCTCTGAGAACGACTCCCTTCTTAACCCAGTCAGAGCTGTTAGACTACTTTTTGAAAATAAGAGATCATGACCCTCCCCTTCTAAGTTTTTTCTTAACATTGCAGTGAACAAGCCTTGGGTGCAAGGAACATGGTGCCCTGACTTATGCTGTGCATATCCAGGGCATGTTTGGGAGCGTTCATGGAGGATTTATCACAGCCTAAGATTAAAGCCCATGTCATTTGAGTAAGCTCCATTTCAGTGGCCTTTAAACATAATATTGAATTAACAGCTATCCTCATGGCAAATATATGGAGTTGCCACTCCACCTTCCTGCAGTTTCCCTCAGACCTACAACTCAGATATTGAGTGTTATCTCTCTGGGCCCTGTAGTTGCAGGGAAACAAATTCTTTGAAGGAGTAAAATGGGAAGGGCTGCCACTTTTCCTTATTAACTTCCTGTCTTTGGCACCTTCAGAGGCTAAGGAAACAGGTCAGCCATGTGTTGAGGTGAGTACTCTGGCACATGGATCCTATTGCATTGCTTTACTCTCCAGCCATCTGGAGACCCATACCAGAAAGTTTTGTTTCAGGTTAAACCACTTTCAAAGATATTCTTAAACAATACTGCCACCTGAATCAAAGAAATGATATGAATAGGTGAGCTCTGGCTCTCATCCTCCCTCTCAGATAGCAAGTCAGGCATCTGAATATAATGTGGTTGTGATGAAAAAGCTGTTATTACACAATACAAAAGTATGTCTGCCTATACAGTTGATGAATTCTAATTTGTAATTATCTTTTAGCAACTGAAGTTGGTAATTTTAACATTTCTTCAAGGTGCCAGTGACCTTGTATAATAAATATGTCAAAAATTTTTTTGTATGATCTCAATTAATAAGGAAGCTTTAGGAGAAACCTCTGGAAACTTGGGAGGTTTTCATATTATTATAAATGTAGTATAATCAAGTCGTGTGAATCTAGAAGACCTTTAAAGAGTCCATATTCAAAGAATAGAGTCTAATTCAGGTTTTAGTAGATCATTTACTACTGATATAGACACAGATGTACTGTCCAAAGAATGATAGATATTGAACATTAACCAGATTTGCTGAAGAGAAATTATTTGCCTATAAGATTACCTTCTTAAAAGGTATTAATTTTATGCCTGATTCTGCAGGAGACAAGATGGCGTGATGAGCGGGCAGCAGAAATAGAAAATGTTAGGCAACAGTACAAAATGGAACTTGAAAGCCTGCGTTCAAGGTTCAGAATGATGACGACAGCTAGTATGGATAAGTCTCCTTCAGAAACTTCTCTTGAAAAGTTTGAGGTTTGTTGTGTAGAAATGGAATGTATTGTAGTTTTAAGAGGAATATATCTGTGAATTGCTGTCGTTTCATAATTATTATTATTTGTGAATATTTGTCCTAACATGAATTCATGATTTGGTAGAGCTCTTATTCTCTTCTTGTTTTGGATCTGTTGTGTAGAGAGGGGAGTTCTTGGATCTTGCCTCACATGAAGCAGCTCTAGCTAGATTGCGAGAGGAGCTAGAGAAGGAAAAAGAAGCTGCTGTGGAGGCTGCAAAAATGATGCTGGAAGAGCAGTTTTCGTTGGCACAACAAGAGCAGCTACACAAGCATGAAGAATTGAGGAAAGAGGAAAGAAGGAGAATAGAGGCTGAAAAACAGGTCTGATCATTATATATACGTAATGATAAGGAACTCTTGAGAATTTTGGTTTTGTTTTAAAAGAAAAGATTAGAAATCACTGGCTATCTGATTTGGTAACTCGTACTAAGCTGAGTGGTATCTTTATATTCATTTACCTAAGTAATATAGCCTGGGAGGTAACTTGACTAATAAGAATATAGCAGTTTAGTCTTTTTAACATTTTGGTATCATGTAGGTGTTAAGTGATAATTACTGCATTTCTTGGCATCGAAGTCACTATTTATATCACAAAATAAGCTTAGAAATTTGCCATGTGTCACAGAGGCTGAGGGTTTTGTTTTTTATAGGCCTGTCCCAACCCAGAGGAACGATGTCTTTGGTAGACAGTACAGTGCTCCCCTGCTTTTTCGTGGGAATAGGTTCCAGAACCCACCATAGAAATGCAAAATCCCCTCTATAAACACTTATAACTGCCAAATACCCTGTACCCCTTAAACTAAAATGCTTATAACTATCAATTTTAAAAATTCATTGCCTAATTTAATACACCCCAAACCATCATCCCAAAATACCTTGAGACATCATAGATTAGTACACTTTTACAACTGTTACTCTTAAGTATATATGCCCCCTAAAATGCTCATAACAATGATTTGCTAATTTTAAAATATTAATATTATGATGTCAACACAGCAAAATATCTATCAAATGTTTAATACAAATTAAATAAAGCTGTCTTTCAGAACGTTTGACAACGAATCAAGTTACCCCTGTATACATAAGTATAGCTGTTTTGTCTCAGTATTGAAGTTTTTACATTGGTAAAAATAATTAAAATTATCACTAATTGTTTTTTTTTTTGTAGAGCAACACTCTTTATTCACTAATTACTGTTTTTTTTTTCAGATTGTGTTCGTGACTAAATACAGATTTTTTTATGATAATTTACAGTGTACTTATACTGTACTACTGTGTCTGTTAAGCTCATTCCAGGTTGGGTCCCAGACTGAGCATAACAGGTGCATGATTCTCTCTCTCTCTCTCTCTCTCTCTCTCTCTTTAAAGGTAATATTCACGACTAAATACAGATTTTTATGATAAAAATGATTTACTGTGTACTTATACTGTACAACTGTGTATGTTAAGCTCATTCCATGTTGAGATCCAGACTGAGCATAACAGGAGTAAGATTTTAAGGGTAATGTAAGATGTATTTGAAATTATATTACTGTAAAGTGTTTTTGGATGATAGAGCATACTGTACAATATCTAAAATATTCGCTAATTATTTTCATTTTATTTTCCAGTCTGCTTTTACTGGAAAATAAAATTAAAATAATTGGCGAATAGTTTAGATCTTGTACAATAAGCTCTATCATCTAGAAACACTTTACAGTATGTAATATCATTTCAAATACATCTTCATTATCCTCAAAAAGAGAGAGAGAGAGAATCGTACACCTGTTTTGCTCAGTCTGGGGTCCAACCTGGAATGAGCTTAACAGATACAGTAATACAATGTAAGTACACTGTAAATAATTTTTATTATAAAAATCTGTATTTAGTCACTAACACAATATGCAAAAATACAGCAATTAGTGAATAAATATTGTTGCTCTAAGAAGAAAAGTCAATTAGTGATAATTTTAGAGCTATGGTCCTTAGAAAAAATTTGCGAATTGGTGAAAGTTCCCACAGAAAAGTGAAAGACACGTTCAACAAAAACCTGTGACAAAATGAAGCGTGGTAAAGTGAAGTGTGAATAAGCTGGGTAGTTGTAATCAGATCTTCTGTATATTACCTCTGAATGAAGGGTATATTAATACATATCTTATTTAAAATAGTAATGACAAAAAGTTTCGTTATAAATGTAAAAAATACTTATGTCGCAAAGATTAATTTCCTCGTCAGTAAATCTTTAGTAGTCAAACGTGTTCGTGTTGTGTTCATGTGGTACCTTTACAAATGGTAATAATGCGCAAAATACTTTCAGATGATGCTGGTTAAAATGTTTTATCTTACTTGTAATATCTGTATTGCGTGGATTTTAATCTTTTAATTAATTTTTTTTAGTTCTGTGTGGGACATAGGCCTAATGTTTGTGTGGTGATTTTACAAATCGTGATAAAATGTTATTCCATATTTCCTATTGTGGCTTTTAGTGTTCCTTTGCATGAGATTAACAAAAATATTGCTGCATAAGTATACATCTATTACTATCAAAATCTTGATTTCAAATACTGCACTAGCTGTAGCCCCATCCATTTGCATACACACAGACAGTGTTAGATTTCAAATACTGAACTAGCTTTAGCTCCATCCATTTGCTCACACACACAGACAGTCTTGGCCAAGGAAATTTCTTACCAAACACATAGCTGGACAGTTCGTACCATATACATTACTTGGTAACCTGTTCAAGTTTTTCAGTTTGTGGGTATGTCAACCTTAGAATATTGTTAAGTATTAATATTAGTGAACTTGAAAAAATAAATGAACTGAAAACTACATTAATCAGTATGCTGTAAGAGCTGAAGACGTGGTACTTTGGTGAACTGAAGCAGTCAGATAAGCACACTATTTAAAACAAAACCACGAACCTGTGAAATTAGTAAAATTTTATTTTTAATTTTTTCTGTACATTTTATTTTTAAATTTGGGGCATCTTTGCGGTTGAAGTGTCTTTGATGCTTGAAAATATGCAGGTGGTTTTAGGGGATAATAATATGATGTATATATCATGTACAAACAGTCTAGTGTTATTAGGTTCAATTATTTTAGAAATTCATATACATTGTTTGCTGTTCATACTTTTGTTGCACATTGTTTGTGGACCTTTTCAAATATTGATATAATTTACCATCAGAATGAATAGTGTGGACACTTCATGATTTTTATTTTATTTGTATTATCAGAGAATATTTTTGCTGATGTTCAAGATGAGATTTAAATTACATTAGAAATTAAATTACTTATTTTGTACTTTTATTGTAACATATTTATCATTCTTTGCCTTTACTTAATTTTCTGTATTTTTTTTATCTGAATTGCTTCATGTTAAATTCTTCAGGTTGTTTTCAATGATGCCATAAAGTCTGTAACTCAGGATAAGGAAAGAGTAATTGAGGATCTTCGTCTTCGAGTAGAACTGTTAACTGATGAAACTGAGAAACTAAGAAGATTAGTTCACAATGCTGCCAATGAGTCAACAGATCAGTTCATGACTGCCTTAGCTTCGGAAAACCAAGGCCTCAAGGTTAGAATTTTTCTCTTGGTAACTTTTGCTGTTTTTGAAATTAGATAGCTGTGGTATGAAAAAAACCTCATTATATTTTGGAAGCTTTGTTCATTTCAAGATGTCATCCATCTTGTTTTCTCTCCTTATTGTAATTTTTTCTGAACTTTCATCACCAGACCATATTGTAGTTCATTTTATTCTGTTTCCGATGTATATATATATATATATTTTTTTTGAAGGAACGCTGTGAGGTCCTTCAGAAAGATGTTCACAGACTAGAAAGTGAATTGTTGAGAGCCAAGAGACTCAGTTTCACAACAGAAAGGCATCATGATCTCAGTATGTCATTCACTGATGCTGGTGCTGCCTCTGGGGGACCAAATTATGAGGATGTACGTAAACTTCAGCTAGAGAATCAGGAGCTTAGAGACAAGTTGGTGAGTTATTTATATAGCATTTTCACTGTCCGTTTAATTTGATCAGATTATCGTTTTGTGGATAGAGGTCTAATGAATTCTCTCAACCTTCTTTTATTGTTATTTTCTGCATAATTCTCATCTGATGCAAATCTTCATCAGTGTTCTAAAACCCTTTAACCTTGAACTGTGGTAAACTACCTCCTTATTCCCAGTGGTCAGCTTAATGCAAACTCAGTAAAAATACATGATACCCAGATTGTCAACAAAATGTAGTAGTATGCAAACATGTCTAGGTATCACAAAGTATGTGTTCATGGTATTTTTAGAAAGGTATTTATATATACATTTATACTTAAAGGAAGCTAATATATTAAATATTCTTTTCAGTTTGGTCGCTTATCTTACAAGCATTCCGATAATTGAAATTTTTTTAAGCTTTAATTTTGTCCATATTGCATTAGTGATTTGTTTACATCAGATAACTACTATTATTTTTGTACCATATGTTTTTGTATTTCACTGTTTACCTTAATTGTTACTGTATTATACTTTTTACCTCTTATATTCATCTATTTCATTCCTCAATCTCTCTGACTTTCTCATATTGTGAACATGGGGATGCTTGTTTAACATTTATTTTTTGTAGTTTACTTTTTACACTTCTTATTATTATGATTATCATGATGCTTAACTTTCATAGGCTATATGCCTGTTCCATACCTCTCTCTGTCTTTTTCAGTACCATTCATTTTTTATTTTACTGTATACTGTACCTTCCTGTTTACCTCTCTGTTGTGTCTTGTTTGTTCCAACATGAATACAACCCTATGCTTTCGTAAATGGAGTACTCACACTTGGCGCTCTTTGGCTGTTACTGAATTGTCTCAAAAACAAAATCCTATCAATAGACCTATGGTCATGTGTAACTTGAGATGGCCTGACTCCCTCATTGTGCTTGCAGTCGTGTCTGGTTACACACGCTCAGTGAGTCACCTCCCATTTTTGGGCTGTGCTTTGGCTTTTTGTCTGTAGGAAGTTCATGCTCCCATGTATTTCATTTTTGTCAGATCATAGCCTGAAATATCAAGATATACTCCCCTTCAGCATCATTGCATGGTACAGTGCTTTTTGTGTTTTCTATTCTGTGTTTTGCCCTTTGTTTGGTGGAGGAGAAAGGAGTGTGCCCCCTTGCACAAGAGCATGGATCATTTGGTATCCTTCTTTGTGCATAGTGAGTGGTAACGTGACGCTCAAGTGTTTAGGGTGCTTTCCTCCCTTGCTTAGAGCGTGGCTCAAGGTTCTGTTGGAATTAAGTGCTTTCCTTATGAGGCCTTGTTAGCAATCGTCTTTGATGCTGGGGGAGAGTCTTGGACTTGATGTGCAGCAGTGTTTCAGCAGGGAAAACCCTGCAGTTATCTATGTCCCCTGTAGCAGTGGACCCCTCACTTGGTTTGTATCTCTTGCAGGGGCCAAGAATGTTCTCGCGAAGTTACATACGAGTTATGTGCAAACTGGCTCTCGCAGCAGTGGGCAAAGTACGAGAAGTGACAGGAAGAAGGAAAAGTCCATCTCCAGGGAGCCCACTCCAACCCTGTCTCCTTGGCCTCTGCCAATCCCTCTGTCATCTCCTCCCCCTTCCAGTGACACCCATGGAGGATTTGTTCGTGATCACTAAGTCTCCAGCAGGAAGGCAAAGAGCAGAGGACATGCTCCAAAAATATCTGCAATGACTGGTCCACGAAACACAGGTCAACCTCACTGTGGAACCAACTGATGCAAGGAGACCAATTTTTATTTATCAGCGTAGTTTCGAAGGACGGGGAGACAGGTGAGAAGCTAGTCCTGGCTAGCGAAAAGAGAGTGAGACCTGTCTTGGTAGCCCCCCGTCTTACCTGCCATCCAAGTATCAGAGGGTGGAAGACATCCAGTGTTTGGGGATTGTTTTGAGGAAGGGGTCATGGTAGGCAGAGTCAGCCGCCTCTTACAGGGCCTTGCCAGTGGCAGGACCTTCCTCATCGAGGCAACATAGAGAAGGGTCTAGGTCAGCTCTCAGAGGGAGAGAAAAGTTGCCGTGGAGTAGTGGAGAGGAGAGAAGGAGCAGCTCAGTTAGGAGGTGCATGTCTCAATACACCAACAGATCAGCACAGAACCAGTGACACCAACATAGGAGTGACTCACACAGGTATTCCCCCAGGAGAAGTCCGCGGTCCTGCTCGAGAAGTAGGCCACACAGTTGTAACCCCTCTCAAGATGGTCTGGACAGAACAATGTCCCGCTCCACTTCACCCCACTCTCAGAATCAGTCATGAGGACATGTAGCTATGTCAGTGGTCGCCACTCCTTCCCCGGATGAGTGCTACTGGACAACCATATGGTGGATCATAGCAAGGGTAGAGACTGCCCTGCCCCAGGGAACAGGGTAAAGATGGGGCCTATCTCCAACTGTAGCTCTTCTGTGTCATCCAGAGTGGATGAAAAATTTCCTGATACCTTGAGAGAACGGGGGAACTTCGAAAATGAGGAAGAGCAAGACTTGAAAATGAGGAAGAGCCTTGCTCCTAGAAGTGTCGGATGAAGTGAAGGGTTTTTTGGATTTTGTCCTCCAAATCGGAAGAAAGTTGGGCCTTGCAGAGTAGGGCAACCCTGTACTAGTTCCTCCCTGCTTCTCATACTTAGAGCAGATGGCGGAACATCTTCCAGAAGCTAAATAGCCAGTTTTTCTTCCCTGGTCCCTGTTGATTCAGGGTACCATGAGGGAGGTGAATGAACTAGTAGCTGAGGAAGAGATGTCTTTAGCCTCCTCTAGGTTGGAGATGTTGCTCCCCCCCTCACATCCCCTACTATGCCAAGTATTACCTTCCAGAAGACTCCTTTACCATGCTGAGAATGTTAGAGTCTACCATCTGCTGACTCTTGAGCAAAATGCTGCTAGAATGCTTCCAGCAAAAGGTTTGAGATTTACCAGTGCTGAAATGATGAACTGAAGCATTGTTGGCTGGATAGGTGCCAAGGAGTTTGGCTGAAGGATATGAAGGAGGTTGTCCAACCCTCAAAGAGTTGCAGCATGAGGGAGTACATGGCCCCTACAGAGAAGACCCCGTCCTACGTTGTCAAGCACGTGAGGTCCAACATCATTTTTAGGTGGAGGGACAGATCATTAGTGGCCAAATCTTACCCTCTTCTGGACTGCTTCCCTGTGAACACAATGGAACAGGCAGTGAAAGAGAGAAGAGAAGTCTCAAAGGACTCCCTCTCCTTAGTGTTGCAGAAGCAAGTGCCTAGAGGATAGGCCACCAGATCCTTGGCCGACAGCAGACACCTGCCTCCCAGTAGATGTGCTTCATCCCCCCATTATCATCAACAAAGTCAGTTGACACTTCAAAGTAAGGGGTGTGAAGGAGGAGCATAGTCCTTTTGGTCCTTGCAGTCCCTCCAGCCCAGAAGATGGAACAGGACAGGGAAGAGAGGGGACTCTAGGTGAGAGTATGGTGTTCCCCCCCCTCTCGAGCTGCCGAAGGTGGGGGTGTGCCTGGGGAGCAAGGATTCGGTATGGTAGCAATTTGTAGCAAAGGAGTGTGGACAGTCTGGACCCTCAGGAAGTGATATGTACTTCCTTTCGCACAGACAAAACCTCCTCTTGTCATCAAAACTGATCAAGCTCCCCTCCTACCAGAGTGAATCACCCAAAGGGAGTGCCCTGCAATGAGAAACTGAAGACATATTATTATTATTATTATTATTGTTATATATTCAGTTGATGAAACTTATTCATATGGAATAAGTTCACAGGGGCCATTGACTTGAAATTCAAGCATCCAAAGAATATGGGGTTCATATTCGGTTTCATTTCGCCGATCGTATTATGTCAAGTAAAATCAGCGATGCCATAAACAACCTACCTAATAGTAAATCGCCCGGCAGCGACGGTCTGCCTGCTGAAGCGTTCAAATTCTTCCATCCGATAATTTACATTTTGCTAACTGCTGTATTCAATGCGTGCATAATTCACCAGTTTCTCCCAGACTCCCTACTCTTAGTTCACTTAATATCATCAATAAAAAACAAACTAAAGGATGCAGCTGACCCTAGCAATTATCGCCCGATTGCAATTGCTACAAGTGCGGCGAAGATACTTGAGTCCATTCTTCTTATGAGACTTCTCCCCTTTCTACACACTACTGACAACCAGTTCGGCTGTAAGCAAACCACTCAACCGACACCTGCATCTACATCCTGAAAGAATTGCTGAACTATTACTTATCATTAGCCTCTCCTGTTTTCCTATGTTTTGTAGATGTGAGAAATGCATTTGACAGAGTAAACTACCTGAAGCTCTTCCTGAAGCTGCACAAATGAGGCACACCTCTATATCTGATTTGCATTTTATGTTGTTGGTTCTCCACACGGCAATTCTGTGTCAAATGGGGTAACGTATTGTCATACACCTTTGGCTCCCTAAACGGGCTGCGGCAAGGGGGCATTCTCTCTCCATACCTGTTTAACATGTACACAGATGCCCTGAATGTCAAACTGAACTCACTCCCAATCGGATGCACTATCAATAAAACAACAATAAACAACCTCTGTTACGCCAACGATATGGTTCTGATTTCCCCATCAGTTAAAGGTCTCCAGCAGCTCATCGACACTTGCCGCCAATATGCAGAGGAATTTGATATCCTATACAATGAAACCAAGACCCATTGCATGTCGCTGCTCCCGAGATCACTTAAGCATGTTGCAGAACCACAAATTTTCTTTGAAAATCATCGTCTGGCATTTGTGCATGAATTTCCGTGTTTGGGCCACATTATCACAGACGACCTAAACATACGGCAGACAAAGAACAGAGGCGTTGTATGATTATATGTTAGTTTTATAAGTTAGTCATTATTTTATTTTTATTTTCTGCGTTAGTGAAATGGTATGGGCTTTGCAAAATGTATAAAAAGCACATGTTTAATTTTATAAGATGTTTTTCTAGCAAAGCATTCTTTATGTTTAAAAGTACCTGTTCTTGTTGTGATGTCACAGGAAGTGACGTCATAGGATGGTGGCAGGGAAAAAAATGTAAACAAATGCTTCCTTTATACATATTGACTATATGCTAACAATCCTTTTGGTTTTACATACTTATGTATTGGCTTAAAAATAAGTTTTTCAGCAACTTTTGTAGAGCACAGGGAGAGTAGTTACTGCAGTCTGTAGATATGCCACTCTTTGGAGCAGGCACTGTATTACTAAGCTTGCACTCATCCACAAAGATACTACAACATAAAAATCTATAGTCTACTAATCTTGGGAGACAACAACCTAGAAACATTTTTAGAAAGCAAAGGGAAGAAACCATCAGGATCTTCTCCACCCCAGCTATCAAGATCATCCAGAATTTTCTTAATGTCCTTAGAGCGAAATGCAAATTTTGTAAGAATAGGTTCAGCATGCCAAGTATCAGGGAGAGGGACATCGTCAGCTGATTGCTTAGCTTCAAAAGCTCGATGAAGCAGAGGCCAAACTTGCCATTCTGAGTTGCACAGTCTCAACCAGTGGCTATATTCAGGGTCCACATTCCACCTCCTTGCAATGGTGGACCTCACCTGATGAAGATCCTCATCTGACAAGAACTTGTCATGGGATCGTGTGCATCAGGTAAGCAGCGATAGGATAGTTCTAGAGTATCTGATAATTTGGGAAATCTCTTACCCTCTTCCAGCACTCAGTGTTGGAGTCAGCTAATGATAGAGGGTAAGTTTCACCTCAAAAATAATGATTTTTATTATAAAATCAATTTTTTAGGTACTTACCCTCTGTCATTGAGATCCCTCCCTCCTCCCCTCTTAAGAAATTAAGAGAAGAATGAAAATCAAAACATTTGCAGTCTTACCCCACCCTCCAAAGGGAGCGTCTGTTAATGATTCTTTCAGTTTTAACACTTGTCGAACCTGCACCAAGTAGCCGCAGGTAAAGCTAATGATAGAGGGTAAGTACCTAAAAAATTGATTTTATCATAAAAATCATTATAATTTCCAAGATTACCAAACAACAACAAAAGTCTATTTTGCAAAACATAGGTAGCAATATCAGAGTGTCTTTTGAAGTGAGCCATGAGCAGCAAAACAGCTGGAAAGATATTTTCGTCAAATTTGTTTCTTTACATTGATAAAATCAGGACAATCTGAGCAGCACTGAATCTTCACTTTCATATCCATAAAACATTTATTTATGCCACTTCTTGGTTTAATGCTACTGATTTGCCAAAAAAAAATCATGATGAGAACCCTATGACCATCACAACAAGGCCTATGTGGGAGGCATAAGAGAGGAATTGCTTGAATGGTGATGCATCTTTATTGCTTGCTGCATTTAACCCACCTTTACTGGCAAATCCTGTATTATTTTCACTATTCGCTATTGTAGAAGTAGTTGATTAATTTTTATGGTCTTGGAAAAAGTAAAACGGGGATCTTCATCAGAAATAGAACCAGAGTATGATTACATTTTTCTCTTGATTGAGATATTATAAACTTAGCAATGCATTGAAGGACATTGAAATAAAGTTTGGAGTCATTGTCATTGTTTTTGTATATTTCACAAGACTACAATAGGGCCAAAGACTTTGATTCAAGTGGAATGACTTAAGAGAATACAGGAAAAGTGTGCCTTATATATATGTACTTAAAACTACTTTTCAAATGAATGTGGTATACAAATTTATGTACTTAATGAAGCAGGTACTATATGTGTATCTGTACTACAAATACAGTATGTCTGTATTAAACTGTGAAGTGGTGGATTTGAGGCTAAGTGGATTTGGATTGGATAGGTTGTAAATAACCACATACACCTCCTTTCTCTATGTATTTTAGGGCTATCTTTGGCCCTGTCTTTGCTTTATCACCCATCTCTGAAGTCATTTTATGTAAAAACCTGAGAAATTATGATGAACACTCAGAGAAGCTTTCAACTTTAGCCCACTATATGGTACTTAATCCAGATCTGCATGCATTCTTGATTTTCATAACTCCCTAACAATCTTATGAGTCATAACTCCCTAACACTCTTATGAGTGTTATAATAGAATGATGTACTGTATAGTGTTCTTTTATTAAATGATATTTTCATGCTTCTTTCCTGTTTCTTTAATATTTCCTGTCTTCCACATATCCTCATCAATGGAAAGATATAAAATTTAGACATCTTGTGTTTCAGCAGAATTAATGTGATTTGAGTTTGAACCTTGAATGCTGTTAACAGTAATTATTTTTTAAGCATGAGGGTATTCTTAAGTGGTTTTATGACTTTGTACAGTTACTGGTAAAAGTAACCACAGTTTTATGTATCTTTACAAGGAGCTTTAAGAATTTTGTGGTGAGGAGGGTTTATTTTGATTTTCATGGTTATGTCAAACAGTTAATAGAAAAACTTTTTTGTTGCAGACTTTTCATGAGAAGTGTTGTTTTGTTTTGCAAATGTTTTAAGTTGTTGAAGACATGTTGTTACTGTATTTTTATATGATGCTTTAAATACCTCTTTTTCCCAACAGTCTCGAAGTGCAACATCTTTAGTTGAGAGAGGAAAAATAAATGTACATAGCTGTCAAGCAGGAGATGCAGTATTATTGGTTTGGGATGAAAATCACCTACATTATAGAGTGTTTTTAGAGTCAAATCCACACTTGCATTTCTTACATACTGACTCTTATGGGCCACTTCATTTATCAAAAGGTAAGTGCTTGGTTCCCAACTTTGTAATTTTAAATCATAGTTCTGTCAAGTATTACTTCTTTTATTCCGAGAAATCTATGACAGTTGATCTCAGAGGTCTGGGTCAGGATGTCGTTTAGTTTGTTTCGTAGTTTCTCAATCTCTTAAGTGAGTTTCCTTGTAGCTGCAGGGAAATCATGCAGCTGCTGTCTAAAGTTCATTTATTCCTTGACGGTTCGGTAGAGCTTTCTACCATACCCGAAGGGTGAATGAAGCCAAGAGTACATCTATGCCATATTTACAACCATAAGTGGGCTTACAGAAATTTTTAGCAATTTTTCACTTGTTGTCAGAGAGATGGGGGGCGGGGGGTGCCTCCTGCTGTTGGCCGGAAGCGGGATGACTCATCTGGAAAAGTCTGGATGACTGACGTTGTCGCTGATTGGTTGGCGCCAGGTTCCGGGAGTTTTGGTCATACAGCGTGCTGCCTAAAGTAGTTGGCGGCTGAATTGCTATCCCAGGGGTGTGCCCTGCCGTTCTCCTGATTGTGGGAGGGAGAAGAAGGGTCTACTGGGTTATCTTTAGTAATGGTTTCCATTGAAGAATGGCAGGGGCCTCCTTATATCAGAGGTGGCGGTGGTCATTTTCAGCATCTAGGATTTTTGTGTTCCTATAATCTGCTGGTATTGGGGGCCACTGCCTTGTTCCTTCATGTAGTGTTGGTATGGCACCCCTTCATATAGATGAACAGCAATCCTTTTGGAGAGTTGAGTTGTAGTCATACCAATGCACAAATGGCAGCATCCATTCTCAGGGCATGATATTTGGTATACCACTTCTCTTCTCTTCATGGGATCATCGCTAGCAACAGGGCTGTTCCTCCTGAGATACTGGGCAGTCTTCTGATCCTTGTAGTCGATTATAAGGTTAACTTTTTTTGTCTGCATCGGTGGGTTTTACATGGGTGCTGATGATGTTCTTCAGGGTTGCCTCGTCTTTCTTGTACTTGGTGTTCATGTAGCCCTTGTAGAACAGTCTAATCGTCCTCCCACTCTCACAGGGGGTGTGGTACTCCTGATGGTAAGAGTACCTATATCTACCAGGGTTTGAGCAATGTGTTTGAGCTCATTGGAGGTGGTATTCCAAGAAAAACAGTGTGAAAGGGGACGACGAACATAGGCGTTCATGACCGAGGATTAAAATTTTTCAGGGCATTGACTATTGCCGTTGAGTCAGAGCACGGTGTTGGTGGACTTACAATGGACTGTGTGTGGAAAGACTTGAGGAATGCTGCCAACACAGATGTCCAAAAAGGGAATGGTACCTTCCACGCTTCTCTCGCACATGATGCAGATAACCAGTGCCCCTCAGTGTTTCCAGTTTATCTTTGTCAGCAACGTTTACAAAGGTTTCATCGATGTACTGAATGTATACTGCTTGTCTGGGGACCTACTGAAGACATGCTGCTCAACAACCCCCTTAAAAAAAGTTGGCAAACAGTACACCAAGAGGAGAACACATGGCTACTCTGTCGATCTGCGTCCACATGTGCCCTTGTTGATTGATGAATGGGGCCTCCTTAGTGCAGATCTCTAGCAGGTGCTGTAGTGATGCCTCCGGAATGTTTAATGTTGGGATGGAATTGTCTCTCTAGACTCTGTCAAGGATCATCCATATCGTGTCACCTAAGGGCACTCTCCACATCCAACAATGTGATGATGCCCTGGGATGGCACAGAGCGAAGCCTTTAAAGAAACTCTATGGACGAAGCAATGCAGAGCTCGCTGGCTGCAATTGTAATCATAATTTTGTTCGAAGCCTTGGTCAGCTGGTAGGTCAGAGTTGGGCATTGGCTTATTATGTGGCGGAGGGGGTTTCGGCCTTGTGGGCTCTAACATTGCCATAGATGTAACTAACATCATAATTCCCCGTAATCCTGGGCGGGTGTAGAGCATCTACGGCAGCATTACTTGTTTCAATATTGCGGTAAGCCTCCCTTCTAATGTTGCTGTCGACGACATTAGGAGTAAGGCTAAGTGCATAATTGAGACAATTAATGCAGCCATAGATGCTGTACACTTGCCTAAGATTATGGGGAATTATGACATTGGCTGCATCTATGGCAATGTAAAAGCCTACAAAGCAAACAACACCTGGCTGCATCTATGGCAATGTAAAAGCCTACAAAGCAAACAACCCCCTTTGCCCCATCATAATCCAGTGCCTGACTCCGACCTACCAGCTGGCCAAGACTGAACAAAATTTTGACTCCATTGCTTCGTCCATAGAGTTTCTTGAAAGGTTTCACTCCGTGCCATTCTAGGGCATCATCGCATTGTTGGATGTGGAGAGCCTTTTCACCAAGGTGCCATTAGATGAAATGATATGGGTGATCCTTGATAGGGTCTACAGAGACGATTCCACCCCAACATTGAACTTTCCAGAAACATCCCAGTATCTCATGAGGAACAGCGCCATCGCTAGTGATGATCCCATGAAGAGGAGAGGAGTGGTTTACCAAATATCATGCCCTGAGAATGGAGGCTGTCATTCATACATGGGCATGACTACGACTTGACTCTCCAAGAGGATTGCCATTCATGTACATGAAGGGGTGATATACCAACACTACATGAGGGAATATGGCAGTGCCCCCCAATGCCAGGAGATCATAAGGAATGCAAAGATCCTAGATAGCGACAATGACCATTGCTACCACTGATATAAGGAGGCCCTCGCCATCCTGCTATGGAAACCGTTGCTAAACGTAACCCAGTAGACCCTTCTTCTCCTTTCCACCATCAGGAGAATGGCAAGGCATGCCACTGGGATATCAATTCAGCCGCCCGCTACTTTAGGCAGCGTGTCCTATGGCCAAGACTCCCGGGACCTGGCATCAACCAATCAGCGACTACGTCAGCCAGCCAAACTTTCCCAGATGAGTCATTCCACTCCCAGCTAATAGGAGGAGGCCCCTCAGCCTGAACAACCAACGAAAAATCTGCAAAAATTTCTGTAAGCCCATTTGCAATTGTAAATATGGCACAGATGTACCCCCGCCTTCATCCCCTTTCAAATATGGTAGAAATCTTTACCAAAACATCAAGGAATAAATGAACTTTGGAGAGTAGCTGTGTGATTTATCTGCTGCTACAAGGAAACTCATTAGAGAGATTGAGAAACTATAATTAGAATTAAAATAATTAGAATTAATAATAATTACAATTAATAAAAAAAAAATTTCAGTTCCTTAAGCCATTATTGGCATTTGTTCTCACAAGTCATTCAGTACACTTTAATGATATTTGTCCCTTGAAGTTTGTGGCATTTTTCACTTAGAAGTCATTAATGATCGGCTCTCAGAGGTCATTAATGATGTGTTCTTTAATGACATGTCTCCATGAGTAATTAGTGAGTTGCTTAAAAATGATAAATCATGTTGACATTAAAATAATAAAAGAAACCATGTTTTCTCCAGATCCACCACACAAGTTGTATTGCACTGCTGAAGTAGTCAACAAAGAATTCTGTCAGGCAAAAAAAGTGAGTACAGTATATAAGATTGCATGAGGGATGTCTTTGTATGTAATTAACATAAATTAATTTTACTACTTCAAAAACATCCTTTAATTCTTCAGCATGTACTTTATTGTACTTCTTGTTTAGATTCTTATTTGTGTGTTGAACTTGTCCTTGAAAACATTGAGGGACAAGGAGAAGTTTTCTTAGACCAAAATTAGAGGTTCTTATAGTAATGGTTCATATAATTTAGTTGCATAGAAGTCAAGACAAAAGTTTAGTAGAATACCATACAAATCTTAATTAAGTGAGAGAAGTGCATTGGGTACTTTGGAAGATTTGTGTATATGAAGCTCCATACTAGGAACTTGGAACTTAGAATCAGTTTTTTTTCGGTAATCCAATAGAACCAGGTAAGATGCGGAGGTGTTTGATCTCACGCATGAAAGAGAAAAGATTGATCTAGTACTGTATTAAAGTATCACTTTAAAAGCAAATGTTTGTGTCCTTGGGGTGTCTTTTGAAATGGAATGGCACTAGGGAAAATCTGAGGTTGCTATCTTGCTGTGATATCATAGTCACATGTTTTTTCAAATAAATATATATATATAATAATAATTATATATACATATATACACACATACACAGTATATATATTACTGCAATTAGTACATTACCGATTACACTCTATGCTCACTGCCCACTATTATTGAGACTCTGAGTCTCTTCTGTCTGTCTTTTTACTCCCATTCTTACTATTACTAACTGACTCCTCTCCTTCTCTCTCCTTATATTGGTGTTCATTTTGATGTCAACTGTTACGTCATGATCTGCGATGTGTATGGTGGGGCCTTTTTCACCCCCCCTTCTCAACAGTTTCATTTTCATTTCGATAGTCTATTTTGCTAATTTTTGTTATTCATGGTCTCTCTATTCCTCGTTCACTTCTCGTACTTTCAGAGCAACGGTTATAGTGTTTTTTATGCTTACCACACAGAGAGGTGTCAATGAGGCACCAGCATCTTCTTTTCTGACCTCTTGACCTCTCCTGATGGCTTCACTGGTGAGAGAATAACAACTCTACCTATGCGTTAAAATGTTGCTTTAGCTGTTAAAATGTTGACTTTAGCTGTTGATGACCGGCAACATAATCATCCTTGTATTTGCTATTTATCGACACGAACGGTTCTATCTCTCTCTCCCTTTTTTACATGTAGTCTTATCAATGCTTTCTCTCTGTAACATAAAATATATATATAAAAATATATATTATATGTATGTTTGTTTTTGTGATTGATTATAATCACATTAACACATGATTTGGTTGTCACACATAAGAGGCTTGGTGTAGGTTCTGAGCAGTTACAACTAAATTTGTAAGTCACTGAAGAAGGACTGATACATAGTGGTAAAAATCACAAATCTTAGGGAGAAATAAATATACAAGTGTCAAAGGGGAGGGGCGATAAAACTCTTTAGTGTTAGGGTCAGGTACTATGTTTAAAAATATGGTTATCTTTTTTCCTTACAAATCTTCCTTCCTTAAGAATTTAACATTTTACAAATTTTTTTTAAATACAGGATCAAATTTGTATATGCTCTGGCTGATATTCATGTATGACAATAACTTTCTTTTATAAGACTAGACTTAGTGATATTTCTGTATTGTGCTCTATTAGAATAAGCTGTCTTTGTTGCTCCAGCCCAGTTGATTGTATGATTGGTCTCACAAACATGTACAATAATTCCACTTTTCACCTGTGCATATTGCATATCTTACACACATTTTTGCTATTCTGTTCTCTTTTCCAATGCTTTTCCTGCTTGACCCACAGAAAGTTATCACAAGACATACATGGAATTTTATATCCAAATCCTTATAGTATTGTTGGAATAGTTCTTTATATGTACATGTTTTGTTGTCTTACTGTTCTTAAAAAATGCTTTAACTCTAAAATCCATAGAAGGTGGGAATGTCTTTCATATTAATATTATATGGTTCTAGTAACTCCTTTGTGCTGTAAGTTTCTTACTTGTTTTGGTTTTGATACAGTCTTTTTTGCTGCTTCTAATACATTGTCTAATACACAGTCAAGACACTTAAATTTCTTACATTTATTCCTGATCTTATCTGGTTTATCATTAATGTTTTTAGGGCTATATATACGTAATGCTCTTAAAAATGGATGTGAACAGTGAATTCTTAACTTTATTGCTTTGATTAGAATAACAATGTACAGAGGCAGAAACATAAGTTTTCTGTAAACACTATTTAAACCTATAGCTAGTCTTAAGTACAGCATTAGGCAATCCAAAAAGGATAGGCTGCCATTCCTTTCCGTTTCCATAGTGAATTTAAGAGATGTCACACTGCTTAGTGTGTAAGGCAGCAGAACAAGTTTGTAGTGTGACATCTAGGTTGGAGTAGAGAGAAATAGACATGGTTGTGGAATCAAGATGTACAGGGGCAGTTGAGAAGAGAAACCCTTTAGATTCTAGCAGGAGACTGTCAGAGAACAGAATAAGATGTAACGGGGAGAAGAGACTGGAGACTGGAAGTGTTTAAAAGATGAATATGGAAAAATTGAAGTTTAAGAAAAAAAATACTGGAATGATTTGGGCATTATTTAAAAAAATTTTCAATGAAGAAAATGGAACTGAGCAATAAGGATGTCCTCGTAATAAAGGGACCAATAGAAAATGTAACATCTTAGAGATTAAGAAGGTTGGCTATCAGGAAGGTGCAAAACGAAAAATTCTCAAGACTGTCCAGAGTAACAGTTGATTTGACAAAAACAGCAGGATATCCTCTCATCAGTGAGCTTACCAGAATATGCAAAAACGTGAGAAAGGAAGAGAGAGGACCAGAAGAGTGGGAAAAAAGCGTTATAACAATGATGTTCAAAACAAAAGCTGATGTACTGCTACGTGAAAGTTTCGGAGAAAGAAGCAACCTAAATTATGAGGCAACTGCGGCAAAGTCCCTTGTAGATAATTAAAGGGACATGAAAAAGGCAGTGGGTACCAGACACACTCATGAAGCTTGTTATGTTACTCTGCCATAGAGCAAGAGCTAGAGTGAAGATGCTGGTAGGGCTATCAGAGGAATTCGAGGTAAATGTTGGTGTTCATCAGGGATCGGGCTGGAGCCATTAGCTGCTTATCATAACAATGGAGGAACCTGTAAAGGAGTCCAGAAAAGGGGGTGTACTGAGGAAGTCGTGTTAACAGCAAAATATGGGGACGAAGTTTAAAATTTGGAAGAGCAGGACAGAGATGAGAGCACTAAATCAACGCAAGTAAGACAAAGCTAATGGTGATTAAAAATAAATCAGAGGAAAAAGTACAACCAGGAAAGAGATGCCTAGGCTAACGAAACATGGAGTAAAAGATTTCCGAGGATCGAAAATGTTCAAGAACAAACTTAATATGGGGGAAAGTTTAATGAAAAACCTTGTTTTTGCAGAAGGGCAGGCCTTGGAGGTGATACTTTTTTTGGGGGTGTGGGGGGACTCCAGCAGTGTGAATCACGAATTTGGGAGGACAGTATGAGACAGAGAGTAGCTGCAGTCTGGGTGAAATGGAAGGTCATCACAAGACTTTCTGAAAATAAAACTATTCGGTTATTGGAGAGAGCTGAGACATTTGATGCGTCTGCACAGCGGGAAACTGGTACTGACATAGGTTCTTAAAGGTGTTACCATTAAATGCTAAGATTCATGGCCGTGGTATGATAGCACGTTTGCAGTACTAATGACGATTAAAGAAGTTTCGGAGAGTTGTGGCGTCCAGTAGACGAAAGATAAGACTTAGCCGAAAAACTCGAGAGTGTTTGGGTATATGAAGAGAAGGGATGAAGACGTGTTGGAAAAGCGAAAGATATGGAAGGAGCAGGACGCAGGACTGGAAAAGTGTGGACAATCGGGGAAAAAGGGCATATACGAAGACCTGGACCAGATAGGAGTTGAGTCAGAAAGTACACAAGACAGGAGAGTGACGATAAATCAGTGTACATTTAACCCCGTGAAGTGGACAAGCTCACGCAAAACCTTTTTCATGGCGATAAGTAATTAGACGTGGCTTTACTGGCTGCTTTTGTCATTTATCAAGGTTAACAATCACACTTCCAGTTGGACAAATCGTTAGTGTTCTGGGCTTAGTTTTTACATTGATTTTCATATCGCTGACCGATTTTTAGAACAGTTTCAAAGACCTTTAGTAATAAAGAAGAATTCCTATGTGAACAGCTTGAATGTATTTATGATATAAAGATAAATGCTTTTGAACGAGGTCTTGTTCCGGCGAGGTTATTCATCCCCCAAGTTCCGACATTTGATATTGAAAAGCTGAAATGAATTTGCAAATTTCCGAAGTATTCAAAGAATATCCACTTTTCTTTCGATAGATTTAATTTGTGGGGGCTAATGTACTGCTGGTGGGCCTTTGGTATATTTTTTATCAGGTCTGATTGTGTAGATGTTGGTGTCGTAGATTGTTTATATTTGTTTCATTGTTTCAAATTGAATTTTGGCATTCCACCTTTTCGTTGGAAAGCAGTATATTGGTGAATGAGTAGAAAATCAGTTGATAATCAAAGAGAAATGTTTAAGCCGGCTTTTAGGTCACAGAGTTAGGCCGATGAAAAGGAAAGTGTGTCTGTAGGAAGCGCGAAGCGAGCTAAAAGTAGGAAGAGTTATCAGGAGGCGCTGCGCTCGGCTCGGCAGCGATGAGAAGGGTGATGGCGGACGCAATTTATAACACCCGAGAGGAGTAATTTGCCAGCGGTTGCCTCACCAAGGTGCATTATGGGGTATTTACTTTACACCGTTTCCCTCCCCCTCCCATCCCTAACCCCGTGTTTTCTCCGGCGATTTGAATAGTTGAACGGTACGGGGTAAGGAGAGGAGATCCGATGGGAGCAATTTGCCATCGGTGGCGTCAGCGAACGCCTCAGTGGACAGTAACTTTGCGCCTCAGTTTTTATTATTTTTTTATTGGAGTTTGATTATTTTTTGCGAGGTTCTTGTCTTTCGGCTTGCGTCTCTTCCCACCCCCTTTCATCCTTCCTCTTTTATCTGATGTGGCGGGGGGAGTTGGAGGGGGTGGGGGGACTAAAAAAATGAAGAGCAAGGTCTTTGTGGTTGAAGATTTGTTATGGTGTAATGGGTGGTTAGGAAAAGTCGCTTAATGGCGGGTTTTCTGCTGTGCGTTCGGTTTGGTGGTTAGCCTTAAGGAAGATGTCATTGTTGCTGCTTCCTTTCTTCGTATATCTTGTTGTTGTTGTTACCGTATTTTCCTTCTTTTTCTTCTTTATCGCCTTGCCTTTTCATTTATTCATTCGCGTTTTTCTTCTTGTTTACTAGAAATGGTTGCTTGTAATCACACTTGTCCTCCCACCAGTCATTTAATGCCAGCATTGTGTATTAATGGCATTCTTCGTTATGTCTCTCGTGACTTTTTTCTTGTACATAAAACCAGGTCGGACAGATATATAGATCTATTATTGTAGTTGAAATGAAGAAGGAAAAGATGTAGAAAAAGTCTTGAATTGAGGCTGATCGCTATAATCGGGCGAAGACATGTTTAAAATCACTGGTGAGGACGGAGCGATGTCGGCACGTTTTGCTAAACCCATTGTGAACTAAGCTGAGAGGTACCGACCTACTTCTTAGTTCTGCAGTTGTAGGGGCTTGCAGTCTGGTTTAGAAAAGATCGTCGTTTAGCGACTCTATCCAACAGTACTCGCTAATGATGGGAAGGGCAACACATATACTTCGTTACTTCAAATGGTATATTGTGTATATATGTATATATGTATATATGTATATATATATATATATATATATATATATATAAATATATATACATTTATATTATTTATATGTATATATAAATATATATATACATATATTTATATTTTTATTTATATTTATATGTATATATATAAATATATATATACAGATATATATATATATAAATATATATGCATATATTATATATTATATATTTATATATATATATATATATATATATATATATATATATATATATATATAAAATATATATATACAGATATACACACATATACATACATATATATATATATATATATATATATATATATATATATATATATATATATATATATATATATATATATATATATTTATCCATGTGTTTTGTTTGTGTGTCTTTGTTTGTGTGTGAGAGAGAGAGAGAGAGAGAGAGAGAGAGAGGGAGAGAGAGAGAGAGAGTAAGCATACTGATAAAAACATTTAATTGAAAAGAAGGTCCGTCAAATGCAAGATATTACAATGCGACAGACGAACCCCGTAGAGTTTTGCACTCGTATCTCAACCCTCTCGAGATATTATTGTCACTTTTCAGTGGGTCTGTTTTCCTTTGCCTTCAGTCAGTCACTTATTACCCAGACTTGCTTCCCCTTTGTAGAAGGAAATTGCGAATGAAGCCCTAGTAATTTTGATGATGGATCGTAGTCTTTTGAGAGATGAAAGATTTCGTCAGTAAATTGAGGTGTCTTCATGCCGAAAGTATTTTTGGATCGCCCCAATGCTTAATATGCGACGTATTTACATACACAAGGTTGATATCAGTCGTCACTGAGTGAGTCCATCATTCCCCGCGTTCTCATTCAAGTGGCCGAGCTTGATTTGCCCTTCTCGGACGCCATGTAGGTAATTACATCCCCGATAAGGTGACTGCGAGGTTTTTCAACACTTTTCAGGTTATGAGAATATCCTGCAACGGCCTTGCCACAACCTGCAGATATCTTCGTGTTTTTCAGCACTGCGCTGTGAAGGAAGATTTGTTTTTTAATACTTGTTCGTCACGAAAGCGTATTACCAAAATCTAAAAAAAAAAATGTATTATTTTTGGCTTGTCTGTGGAAAATTTTTTAATGACTAAAGAATTTACAACTTGAGTAACGTTCACTTTTGATATATATATATATATATATATATATATATATATATATATATATATATATATATATATATATATATATATATATATATATATATATATATATATATATATATATATAAAATAGTTTTAATATTTATATAAATATTTTATATATAGACATACATACAGATAGTTTTTAATTTTATTAAATATTTTCAAAGTAATTTTATGCACAACGTACTACAATTGACATTTTAAATGATTAGGCCAGTTCCTTTAGTGTGTTAAAAAAGATGGAAAAATTTGGGTCTGATCTGGAATGTGATGGCCAACATAATTTTTTATGAATTTTCCTGAAAGTATTTAAAAATATATTCCCTTCATGTTTAAATCATTTTGACCTGACGCTTTTTCTTCATCAGATTTTTATGTGTTCATGAAAAATGTTTAAACCTTTAACGGGAGTATTTGTATGTATTTGTATAATATTGAACTTAGTCTAGTAAAATAATTTCTGTAAAAATTGGAAAATTAAATGCAATAAATTTTTGCAATGACCATTGTCATGATGACGTACATTGTATGATTGTAAATCTCCTCTCTAGCTGATCATATTTGCTGTACGTAACCGTATGTCACAGTCATATAGTGGTACATCATGTGGAGGACGCTCCCTTAACCAAAAATAAAATCAGAGTCCTGTTTTGCAGGACGAACCTCAGTAGTTCGGGTGATCTTTGGAGGCATGTTTCTGGTTACAGTGACAGATTTCGGTTATTAAGAGTCGGAGACACACTGCATCATCTCTCTCTCTCTCTCTCTCTCTCTCTCTCTCTCTCTCTCTCTCTCTCTCTCTCTCTCTCTCTCTCGTTACATTGACAGATATTGGTTATTAAGAGTCGGAGAGATACTGCATTATCTCTCTCTCTCTCTCTCTCTCTCTCTCTCTCTCTCTCTCTCTCTCTCTCTCTCTCTCTGTAGTTAAGATCCAGCTATTAAAAGTCGTTATTGTTATCATCATTATTATTATTATTTTAGTAGTAGTACCAGTAGTTGTAGTAGAAGCAGTTCTTAACGTATTGCTTCCTTGCTGGTACTGTCGCGTCCCGTTCCAAATAGTGTTACATGTTTTGATAAAACATTTCGTAAATACCAGATGCATTCTCGGTCGAATATATATTTTTGGTATGATACATTGAAAGTTGAAGGAGAAATCAGAAGGTCTGGTCTGACATCTATTAAATGCCAACTTGTTTTATTTCAAGAAAATTTTTAAAATTTTGCAAAATGAAAATTCAGAGGAAAAGATGAGGGCTGTTTTATCCGTTCGGAAATACCCATTGCGTCCAAGTTCACGACACTTTGTTATAACGAAGATTATGGGAAAAAAGGATGAAAAATCCTGGAGTGCCAGATTTGTAGAGGCCATATTGTTTTCAGTGCAGAGAGTTTTAAAAGTGATTTGGTAATGAGTGGAAAAGACGGAGACCTTTGGTAATGAGTGGAAAGAGCAAAGGAGGGCAATGAGGAAAGACGGAGACCTTCGGGAGAAGCAGCAGGTCAAAGACATAATGTCGTGGATGGAAGAAGAAAAAATGTGGTCTTGGAATAATGTTGTTTGCAAGATTCTCGACTACACTGTCGCCAAGGGGAGGGGAGATTCTGGAGGGTGAAGAGGGGGAGGGGTTTATTGCCCCCTCTCTGATACACTCCTGTTGTAACGCCCCTCCCCTTTCCCCCCTCCCAAACGTCTAGACAAATCAGTGCAGGTAGGGAGGAGGTCGAGGAGGGCAGGTACCCCCAAAGTAGGTACGTATAATGGATTCCTAGTAGACTTCTTATACCCAAGGTCTCTTCCTCTCCCTCCCTCCCCCTCTCTCCCTTCTTCACCCGACCCTACAATCTTCTCCCCCAACAAATCTCAGCAAGCGGGGCAGAACTGGTTTGAGGGGGCCCAGACCCCCCAACAAATCAGTGCAGGTGATGGGGTAGTTTTTGGCGGATGGGTGACTGCATTAACTCCTAAGATGGTGGACTGGATTGGCGAGGATGAGAGGGAGTAGGAGGTGATGATGATGATGATGATGTAGAAGAAGGCGAAGAAGAAAAGGACATTTGAAGGAGAAAGGGGGAGAAGAGAGAAAGAGAGGACGGTGTTGGGAAGGAAATAAAAACGATAAAAAGCATGCGACCAAAGATAGTGTTTGGTTTGTTGAAGGCTGACCTCTGGCTTTGGGTCATCGTCCGGTTGTCCCCCGTCAAAAGCTTCCGGTCTGTGAATTAGGAAGCTGACCGGAGAATATTGTTCTGGAATAGGCTTTGGGTCGGAATGGAATAGGAGAATGAGACCAGAAGAATGGCGACTTATGTATATTTTTTGTCTCTATATCCCATATTGGCATAGTAGGCACGAGCCAGCCCTCAGGGGGAGCAAGTTTACTACACCCTTCTACTACCTGGTGGACCACCACTTAGTCGCCCCTTTCAGGACCCCTCCTCCTCCTCCTCCTCCTCCTCCTCCTCCTCCTCCCCACACCATTCTCTCGTACGTTGTCTCCCCGCCTTGCACTGATTTTTGGGGGGACAGTGGTTACTAACGCTTACTCCTCACCACCAGGGCCCTCCCATGCTCGGGGTATCTAAGAGATCTTAAACTCACCATTCACCACAGAGCTTGTTCCTTCGGTTTTTGTTTACTTTTTTCAAACTTTATACTTCCTTTTTGTTTGTTGGTTCTTGATGTTTGTTGCTCATTTTACTCTTGAAGATGATGGTAGGTTTAGGATGTGATTTTTTGTTTGGTTTTAAAGATGCTTCGATTTTCTATTATACAATCAACTTTTCATGTGTGTCGGTTCGGTTAGTAACAACTGAGTTTGGGACGAGGCAGATAAAGCATTTCGTAATTATATTTGTGAAGCAACAGAAGAATAGTCAGCGTCTAAATAACTGCAGTGTTGTAATACAATTTTGTCCTTCAGAAAGTTGTCAAGTCAAAATCCGCACCCTCATATTTTGTGGCAGATCCTTCTCCATCTATTAACCTGCCATAAAGTTGGCCCCTTATCAAGTCTACTCTAATTCTTGTAAACTCTCTATTATACGCTGTCGGTTTATAATTCCCCAGAACCACCTTATCGATTTTATTTTCTTTTTCATGTCGAGCCTCTGCAGACTGTCTCCCCCCCCTCCACCCGTAGCCCTGTCTGTCTGTCAGTCGTCCACTCCTTCTACCCTTGCGTCCCCTAGTCCAACCCAGTCCCTGTCCCTTACTCGCTATCCACTTATCATTCCCGCACACTACCTGTTACTTCATCTTCCTTTGCTACCCCCACCGAGACCCTTACCTGCACTGATTTCTTTTTGGGGGGCCAAGTCAACCCTCCTCCTCCTCCTCCTCCTCCTCCTCCTCTTGTTGGGCGGATTCACATCTCCCCTTCCCATCTCTCACCCCTTCCCCTCCTAAACACTACCATTTACATCTACAGCCCCTGCAGAGATTTGTTTGCGGATACCAAATCGAAAGGCGAAGCCCTCTGGGCACGCCGACCGACGAGGTACAGCTTTGGGTGAGCCTGGCACCCTGCCCACCCCACCTCCTCCTACTTACTACCACCGCCACTACTGCCATTATTATTATCATTTATTAGTGTGTGTGTGTGTGTGTGTGTGTGTTTCGATAACGCATTGTATAATATGAACGCAAAGCAGAATGAGGATGTAACGATGTAAAAACAGTTGAATGCTTTTTGTGTACATAGAACACTCTTCAAGAGTACTAAGGATTGGCTATATATATGTATGTATGTATGTTGGTACAGTATCCATCACCCTTGGTTGCGAAATCCAATGGCCTTTTAGATGACTCCACATGAAACGTGCAGATGCGTCTTTTTGATGTGAGTAAGTGCATACGGCTGTTGATAAATACTGTCATAAAGACAAGTCGTATTTTACTTTCGTGCTGCATATTCGACGAATCTTTTGTGTATTGTGGAACATTGTCAATCTGGGTATTGTTGAACAGTTTGTCATCAGTTAAGTATTTTTGGGTGTTTAGAAATCTCTGGGGGTTAAACATTGACGAATCTTATGTGAAAAGTCTAACATTTATGAATCTTTGGCTAATGCTCATTACTTTCGAATCTTTTGGGTCTTGTCAAGCCTTTGTGAATCTCTTTGGTATTGTCGAACTTGGCGAACAGGATTTAAAATGAGATGCGGCCAACAAGTGGAAAAACTCGTGTTTTGTGATTTGATAGACGTTCGTATTGTCTTTGTCCTGTTGTTGTGTTTGTGTTCGTATCTAGGATATAGTTAGATTCAATACAGACTTGTCGTATTTAGTGTAATTAGTCGGAAAGCCACAGGCAATTTTGAAAGAATATAAACAGAACATTTCTTTTCCATTTTCTTGGAATGTGCACTCAGACATTCTAAACTTACTTGTATCTGTATGCTGAATTTTCATGAATGTACCCCCCTATATTTTAGTTATGAGAAAGATTTTCGAAAGTATTATTAGTTTATATAATTAGTTTTTCATCCTTTTATAGTAGACGCAGATTCTTGGTTGGTTCGATCGAGAATTTGGCCAGTCTCTGTCCCCACATCATAGACACTTCCATCCGCCTCTTATTTTCACGTTTTAAGGGGATTGAGTAAACGCCAGTACAGATTGAATTCATTTGTATTTTGTTCGTCGCCCAATTAACAACTGTTCTTCACGATTGAGTGATGAGGCGGCATTCCGGGTGCGGATAAGGCATGGCGCAATGCAAAGGTCTGTCAAGATCCTTTTATCGATCGCCCATCGTTGCAGGACAATGGAGATTGTGTCAGTGTTTAGGCGGTTTGCTTATGGAAGTTTCACTCCTAGGAATGTTGGATCGATATCGCTTCGCCTCACTCCATAGATGTATCTAGATTAAGAAAAGTGGGATCGTTGTTCGTGTCCGTACTCGACGTCATCATAAAATTCATTAGGTAGAGTAGTGAGTGATTTTCTATAGGAAGGACGTGGAACTTATTAACGTGGTGCCACAGTATTTAGTCCTGGGAGAAGGAAAGTGAGTAGGCTGCAAACCCGAAGGGTGCACAACTGAAAATTGAAAGGGATGAGAGAAATCGGAAGCAGGGAAAGAATTCTGAAGCATGCGGTTATCGTTAGGTTCTCGTTAGCGCAGTCCTTAGAGGTCTTACAAATAACTTATTCTATGATCCATTATTGGTCTTAAAAGAATGTAGTCGAGTATGCTTTATGTGTCTTGGCCTTCAGTGAAATGTATTCCCTGAAGCCTCCTTTATTGGTCTTGCATAATATTAATTTTAACCTACATAGATTTAATCTTTCGTGCAGAATGCACTGGCCCTACTAGAATGTGTTCTATAATGCTTTGTATTTTGGTCTTGGATTATATATGTTCCTTCCCTCATCGAGAGTGAACTTGCCCTAAAACTCATCTCCTGTTTTAATGACATATTACATGTGTTGAGGATAACGTTTTGCCCATGCGGACTCCCGTGCAAAGCACGCACGTGAGTAAGTCCTTCGTTTTATTGTCCGCCTACCTACTGCTCGGCAGTGGTTTCTGAAAATAATGCGTTTGATTGTGCGTGAAGCTCAGGGGGTGTTACCTGGTCTTCGCACGGCACGCCGGCTAATTTATAAATATACTCTCTTCTAATGCACCCAAGAGTGAAACTAATATCCTTTAATGAGAGAGAGAGAGAGAGAGAGAGAGAGAGAGAGAGAGAGAGAGAGAGAGAGAGAGAGAGAGAGAGAGAGAGTGTATGTGTGTGTGTGAAAACAAAAGGGAAAGGGGTTAAATGAATATATATATAGATGTGTGTATATATATATATATATAAGTATAATATATATTACGTTCAGGAAGCTACAAATGTCGTTTAATATCCATCTGTAGCTTCATGATTATATATAAATCACGGTGTGATAAAAATTTAGAGAGAGAGAGAGAGAGAGAGAGAGAGAGAGAGAGAGAGAGAGTGTATGTGTGTGTGTGTGAAAACAAAAGGGAAAGGGGTTAAATGAATATATATATAGATGTGTGTATATATATATATATATATATATATATATATATATATATATATATATATATATATATATATATTATATAATATATATTACGTTCATAATATATATATGCTACAAATGTCATTTAATATCCATCTGTAGCTTCATGATTATATATAAATCACGGTGTGATAAAAATTTAGAGAGAGAGAGAGAGAGAGAGAGAGAGAGAGAGAGAGAGAGAGAGAGAGAGAGAGAGAGAAAGCTTGAAGTAAAAGAGGATAAAATGAAGACGCGTCTCTTTGTATGTATGTATATATATAAATGGAAAAATGTAGAGAGAGAGAGAGAGAGTATATATGAAGACAAAATACGATTTTAAGGGAAAAAGGATAAAATGAAAGACGTATATATATATATATATATATATATATATATATATATATATATATATATATATATATATATATATATATATATATATATATATATATATATATATATATATAAATATATATATATATATATATATATATATATATATATATATATATATAAGAGAGAGAAGCAAGGAACAAGGAAACACGAATTACTGTAGAGAGAGAAAGAGATAAGGAAAAGGGGACAGATGGACCGACCGATGGCAGAGGATGCGGGTACAGGTGGAGAAAGAGACAAGGGAGACGATGCCACCGCGGCAGCCTGGGCTGTCCGGCACGGGTCATCCTTTTGCCAACCTCATCTCACCTGTAGAGCGTCGTTACCGCAAGCTGCCCCTATGTGCCCGTCGAAAAAGTACCCTCCTTAAGGGAGGCTTTTTCCTGGCCGCGTGTTCTTTGTCCTGGTTCGGTTGAATATGTTAGTTTTTTTTTTTTTTTTGTATTATTTTAATTCCATATTTCCCTTCATTTCTCTGCTTTTTCCCCTTACCTGTATTTTTGTTTGTATGTTCATTTTTATGGTTACGTTATCTTTAACTTTGTTATCTTTAAAAGAAATTTATGATTTTGGAATTACGTATTGTAATTCTTCTTCTTCTTGTTATCAATAAAAGAAATTCATGATTTTGGAATTGCGTATTGTAATTCTTCTTCTTCTTGTTATCAGTAAAAGAAATTCATGATTTTGGAATTCTTCTTCTTCTTCTTCTTCTTCTTCTTCTTCTTCTTCTTCTTCTTCTTCTTCTTCTTCTTCTTCTTCTTCTTATTTGTATTATTATTATTATTATTAGTAATAGTAATAGCAGCAGCATTACTGATGTTATGTGTTGTTTCGTAACGCCTTGAAAACTCTTGAAATATCACTTTTGAGTATAAACGTCTATTCGTATTTGTCACCACCTTCGTAGATTACAGACGACAGTGCCATACTTTGTATGTATATTTTTATGAGGTTTTTATGTCGCCTCATTCCATTCAGCCGTTTCTAGGGAGCGATCGTTTACTACACTCGTAAATCTTGTGGCAGCCATTCACAGGCGCTACTTGATACACAGATGACCCCTGATGGCGAAAGGTCTCCACTTTTGACGCTGGGACTCTCTCTCTCTCTCTCTCTCTCTCTCTCTCTCTCTCTCTCTCTCTCTCTCTCTCTCTCTCTCTCTCTCTCTCTCTCTCTCTCTCTCACGTTTTGGGTTCTATTTAGACGAAGTAATTATTTTAGTAAAACATTGTATTTTATTCAGAATGATGCATTCGTTCTCTCTCTCTCTCTCTCTCTCTCTCTCTCTCTCTCTCTCTCTCTCTCTCTCTCTCTCTCTCTCTCTCTCAGAAAAAGATGTTTACGATTGTAAACGTATAAAGGGTCGTACCAGAATTTACACTTAAATATTATTATTATTATTATTATTATTATTATTATTATTATTATTATTATTATTATTCGCTCAGGAAATACCATAGACTTGGCTGACCTGTTTGGAATAACTTCTGAAATAATTAACAACAGTTCCAGACTTATTCAAAAATAATTCTGTGTATTGGTGGTAATTTGCGTGGAGTCATAATACAAAATAAATGGTATTGGACGTTTACAGTTATCATTACGATCCTGGTGCATTTACATATATGTATATATATAATGTGTATGCGCACATATGCATACAGTAGATACATACATATATATACATATGTATGTATTCATTTATTTATATATATATGTATACATGTATAAAGTATATATGTATGTATGGATAAAACGTATGTGTGTAATAGCAGCAGTGACCCACTAAGTACTCGATATCATCACACATTTTAGATGCGCCTATCACTACAAAACCTTGAGTCTGAAAGGAAGGTGGACAGCGAAAAGCTCAACAGTCATTGAGGAGAATCGAACTAGCGCACATTGGTTGGGGTTGAGTTTACGCATTTTGCTGCGAAGAAGGATTTAAGTCTAATTTCGTTCATACATACATATATTGTATATATACACACACACACACACATATATATATATATATATATATATATATATATATATATATATATGTATGTATGTATGTATGTATGAACAGTAGAATAATTTGGTCACCTATTAGATATGCATACATTTGAATAGCTACAATGACCTCGTAATATATTGAAAAGTTTAAAGCTCATTGGTACTTGAAAATACATGTGACCAGTAGATTCTACATATATATGTATTTTTCCTTCCTTCCTTTATATATATATATATATATATATATATATATATATATATATATATATATATATATATATATATATATATATATATATATATATTTGTGTGTGTGTCTCTGTCATTAATATAAAGTTATATATACCGTAATGTCTTTTATTTTTATTGTTGACTTATCTTCTAGACCTGAAGAGTTTGTGGCAAAATTTTGCGTTTTTAACGAGGTAAGATCTGTTAGGTGGGTTGGCATTTGCAGCCACTGTCATTATTACTGTTTTTCCAAATGATTAAGGATTTGATGTCAACTGATCTGCAGGTAATTTCTTAATGCTGTGAGTGCCGCAATTAGGGCATTTTTTCCCCCCAGTTTATTGGTCTGTTCTTGAATCACCATTACTTTTTGTTCTTGAATCACCATTGCTTTTTGTTCTTGAATCACCATTGCTTTTCATGCAAATCGACGGGTCAGTTTTGTGATTATTGTAGTTCTGACATTTCAACTCTTCATCTCCATTGCCATCATCGTCCTCATCAGTCAGCGAGACGTTGAGACAGCTGACAGAGAAATCCAATTTTATAATAAAGGTGGAGGCGAGAGGCAGGTGCTCAACAATGAATAAACGGAATAACCAAACAAAGATAAACATATGATGGAGAAGGAGTTAAACATGAGATGCGGGTATACAGGTGTTAACCTCTCTCTCTCTCTCTCTCTCTCTCTCTCTCTCTCTCTCTCTCTCTCTCTCTCTCTCTCTTTAAACGTGAGTATTATCGTATTTATGGTACGCTTGTCATGCATACTTAACCAATTCCTGTACTGAGCGTATGTAGGTAGTAAGGTTATTATATTCGAGTCGTCTCATTAATTATATTCCAAGCCATATTGGGTCCTTTATTGTTTGCACAAGTGAATTTTGACTACTCTGGTTGTACGCTCACACCTGTTTTGACTCTGTTGAATGAAAGGCTCAGTTTCTAATTAATTAACCGTCAATAGATTTGGCGCCGTCAGTGCACCACTGTAGGCATTGCGTAAGGTTCTTTGAAGCATGCCTTCGGCCCCTAACTTCAACCCCTTTCATTCCTTTTACTGCACCTCCTTTCATATTTTCTTTCTTCCATCTTACTTTCCACCCTCTCCTAACAATTGTTTCATAGTGCAACTGCGAGGTTGTCCTCCCGTTACACCTTTCAGACCTTTTACTGTCAATTTCCGTTTCAGCTCCGAATGAACTCCTAGGTCCCAGTGCTAGGGCTTTGACCTAAATTCTATATTCAGTTCAGTAGATTTGACGTGCTTTTGTTTGCAGCCCGGAAGAAAAGATTACGGAATGATTCATATTATTCGTTGGTGTATGTTTTGGGTCATGGTCGTTATTTGCCTTTTTCAAGTCACCGTTTCGTTTGGGGTTGTTCGAAACTTTCCCAGGTGCATAGGTAAAGGAACGTGTACTCCACCCCCCCTCCCCTCCTCTCTCTCCTCTCCTCTCTCTCTCTCTCTCTCTCTCTCTCTCTCTCTCTCTCTCGGGAATGGGTTTAATTTTTTTGAATAGGCCTTCTTTATCATTTTAAAGTCAGTTTCTTGTTGATAAGCAATTGAAGTTCCCCAGCTACATAGAAACATTAACATTCTCTCTCTCTCTCTCTCTCTCTCTCTCTCTCTCTCTCTCTCTCTCTCTCTCTCTCTCTCTCTCTCTCTCTCTCTCTCTCACTGCGATGTGGTTGTTTACTTATTTAGGAGGTTTTTGTTTCTTCAAGTGTAACTAATAGTTGGAACCTTATTTTGGCCTTTGGAAAACAGATATTCCTTACGATTTGATTTAAAGCGATTTCTGATATTTGAAAACATTTCTCGAGTACATTTTTGACCTCCGCCGTGATTAGTATCCCAAACTCGCCCAGGGAACAGATATAGTTTTGATAAATTTCGAACAAAGAAGAAATAAAAGGATATATTTCTGTATAGAAAAGATCGCATTATCGATTAGGCTTTTATGTAGAACTTCAGATCCTCGAACCCTCCCCCTTCCCCAACACACTTCAAAAGATAAGGTCCAAGAACTGGCCCATGGGTATTATTTAAAGCCACTTTTTTTTTTCCATTTGTCAGGTCCTGATGTTGAGAAAGTGTCAGGTGACAACCCCCTGTTCTCTTGGTACCTGCCTTTCTTTGTTAATAAATGGGTATTTATTTATTTTGGTTTTGAAAGAAATGAAATAAATTTCGGGGACTTTTTTTTTTTTTTTTTTTTTTTTTTTTTTTGATCTTGAACCGAGTGAAAAGGAATGTGTTCATCACATCCACAAAGAAGTGTTGTTTGGTTTGTCTTTTCTCTCTTTCTACTGTCTTCACATCCGTGAAGTTGATGCAGAAAGTTTTTGTGATGTAAAGTTAGCTTTCTTTCCAGTATACCGAATCATTTTAGGGTTGTGTTAAAGCTCTTCGTTGGGTGAGTCGGTAGAGCTGTGGACTGGCACTCGCTAGACCGGAGGTCGATTCCCCGGCCGGCTGATGAAGAGTTAGAGGAATTTATTTCTGGTGATAGATATTCATTTCTCGCTATAATGTGGTTCGTATTCCACAATAAGCTGTAGGTCCCGTTGCTAAGTAACCAACTTGTTCTTAGCCACGTAAAAATAAGTCTAATCCTTCGGGCCAGCCCTAGGAGAGCTGTTAATCAGCTCAGTGGTATGGTAAAACTAAGGTATACTTAAGTTACTTAGGGTTGTGTTAAAGCTGAATTATTGCTTTTTATTGCCATATGTTCGAAAAAGCAAAATAAGAGGAATGAACGGTCAAGAACAAACATTTTCAAATTTCGGCGTAAAAACTATTCATTAAATATTGGCATATTGATCTACATTTATTGTCTTTTGAGTGGTATGTAGTCTCATTATATTTAGGCAGCTGTTACGCTTCAAGGCTTGAGGATACAGTCAAATAGGTACCATGATTTTCTGTTGAGAATTTGCTTTGATCGGTCTGTGCAAAGTTAGTTTTCAATTTGGGATTCTCCTTTTAGCAACGTTTTACAGCTGAATGGTTGTAATCACATTATATTCATAATGGTAAAATAACAAAACATGTTTAAAATGACTGTTTGAAGTAAAAAAAAAATCTTCGGTACATTAAAGTAAAAGACAGTCTCTGTGGTTTTTTTGCATTATGTGAAACGTAAATCTACAATAAATTGCCCTTCCATTGATGTTTATTTTATTGGTATCCATTCTGCAGTAAAGAATATTGCCATAATTTTCCACGGTATGGATCCATTGCATTGTATGGACAATTCGTCTAATTTTTTTAAATTTATAGGACCAAGACAGAGGACGGCTTTTACTTTTACCAAGCACTTTATACCTCGGTATTAACATTCAGTTTGATGTGCTTATGTGATTTTTATCCTTATATAGTTTTAAAACTTTTTATTGTTATGTAAATGTGTATATATTTTTACAGACTCGAGATAATTGTAAGTGTGTATGTGTGTATATATATATATATATATATATATATATATATATATATATATATATATATATATATATATATATATATATATATATATACACACTGTATATATATAATTATATATATAAAAGCATACATATGTATGTACAAACAGTGGATATCCCCAACGTGGTTTACGAAGGAGATATCCTTGTTTCCACCTTGCCCCAGCTTCCTGCCCCCTCCCATCTGATTTGAGTCCAGCAGAATCAATCTGCTGCTGCTGCTGCTGCTGCTCTTGTGTAGATGCGGGCATACAGGTGCTCCCAGGGCACCGTCAGCTTGCTGCTGCTACTGACCCTCAAGGGTAGCGAAGCACGAGTCAAGGTTTCGGGCAGGTGATGAAGGGGTTGGAGCCTGCCCCTCTCTCTCTCTCTCTCTCTCTCTCTCTCTCTCTCTCTCTCTCTCTCTCTCTCTCTCTCTCTATATATATATATATATATATATATATATATATATATATATATATATATATATATATATATATATATATATATATATATATATATATATATATATATATATATATATATATATATATATATATATATATATATATATATATATATATATATATAATTGTAATAGCCACAATGCCCGAAGAATTCGAGAAGTTAAGAGGGCATTGTGGCTATTACAATTGCATATGTATCTGGTTATAAGTGACCAGTAGATTCTATATATATATATATATATGTTAATATATATTGTTAATCTAATTGTTTTTCTATTTTGGAGCTTTCGTCTCACAACCATAGAGCCCATGGTTCGATCCTGGACAAGGATGGAGCGAGATGGGCTCGTTCCCGTAAACTCATTGTACTTCTGTTGACATAACAGAAAATCGTGTACGTGGTGGTCAGTCGACTTTTGAGAAAGAGAGGAAGAGATATTTAGGAGAACTGAATATAACCTCTACATCGTGATTAATTTGGGAGTGCCTCGACGAATCGTTTCACGTTAAATGTTTTATTAGACTCTCTCTCTCTCTCTCTCTCTCTCTCTCTCTCTCTCTCTCTCTCTCTGGTAAGCAAGCTTTTACGGATTTCTGAAGAAATGAGCGTATCGTCGTGACGCGATTAAGATGCTTTTCCGAAGACGCCTCGTTAAAGGTCACAAACGTAGTTGTGTATTGTTAGTATTTTTTAGTTTGATCTTATTCAAGAAAATTGTTTGTATGCATTTAGCATTTACGGTAGAGGTTTTCAAGCATAAAATTAAAAATTTTTTTTTTCTTTGTGCCAAACCTAGCAAGGTTATTTATATAGTGTTTCTTCCACATCGACGACCCTATCTGTTGAGATGCCAGTTTGGCAGTGAGTCGGTATGCCGACGGCGATCTATTCCAGGGAATCGGTATCGTGTTGTAATGTCCTGCCATGTAGGACCTTTCTGCGCGTCAGTTCCTCAGCAGCGATCTCTCGTGCCCACCCTTCTACGTCACGATCGTGGCATTTCCGGTACGCAGCTCCAGAGCGCCTAAGAAACTAAATAGAACAGGTGTCATGAAGAGGAAAAGAAAAGTCGGAAGAGGAAAAAGTAGAATAAAGTAAAAGTTTAAAAGGAAAGAAGAGCAGAATTAATCAGGAAAGAATTGAAAGATGAAATTAAAGAAATGAACTGATTTGCATTTAGATGCAGTAAAACGAAAACTGGGGGAGAGGGAAAGGAAGAAGGACGTATGGCGAAGGAAAGGAAGTAGACGAAGGCAAGAAAAGAAGAATAGTGAGAAAAGGACTGATATCAAAGGCAAGGCCACGAGGAAGCTCCGGTGTGCACCACACACCTGGGCCCGCATCTCGCGTGTGGAGGAGAGAGAGAGAGAGAGAGAGAGAGAGAGAGAGAGAGAGAGAGAGAGAGAGAGAGAGAGAGAGAGAGAGAGAGAGGGCACGCGCCCAGTCGTTATTAGGGCAGCCAATACATGATGAAGTCTGTCGCCGGCCATAGTCTCGTGCGTTACAGGTTTTGTTCTTTATGTTGGTTTTGTTGTGGATTTCAACAGTTCGTTATTTGATGAGAGTAGCCGTGACTTCAAAACAAGTAAAAAATGCGCCTAAGTTTCTTCGGCGCAGTCGAATTATTTGTAAAGCGTATGATGCTGTTTGAAACTCTCAGCCACGGCTCGGTGGTGGCCTGTGTTGTTGGCACCTATAGCGGTGCCAGACGCACGACCACGGCTAACTTTAAGCTTGAATAAAATAAAAACTACTGAGGCTAGGCGGGTGCAATTTGGTATGTTTGATGATTTGAGGGTGGATGCTCAACATAACAATTTGCAGCCCTCTAGCCTCAATAGTTTTTAAGATCTGAGGGGGACAGAAAAAGTGCGGACTGACAGACAAATAGCCATCTCAATGTTTTTTTTTTTTTTTACAGAAAACTAAAATTACAATAACTGAAGGGTCCTAAGAAGCTTTGACCTTAGGGCTGTTAAGTACTGTCTCAAATTTCTGACCAAGCTACCTTCATTGTGCTTACTTACATAAGGTACCGGAGGCAAGAGAGAGAGAGAGAGAGAGAGAGAGAGGCTGGCCCCTAACTGGACGACGACAAATTTTACGTGTTAGGGGTGGGCGATTGTTCTCGCTAAACCTGATTGGTCTTGCTAGGTAACCAATTGGTTCTTAGCCACGTAAAATAAGTCTAATCCTTCTGGCCAGCCCTAGGAGAGCTGTTAATCAGCTCAGTGGTCTGGTTAAACTAAGATGTACTTAACTTTTACTTCATGGCTTCCACCGTCATGCGTTTAGGTTTACTTGTTTGATGTCAAGGCTCAAGCACTCTTTCTTCTCCTTCTATTTCGTTTTTGGTGGAGTTACTTATTTGGTTGTTGGCTTTCGTTCATAGCTTTTCGAATTTATGCATATTTAGCTTTAATGTGTTTTACTGTTTTTTCTTGATGTTCACGCACATATATTCTTATTTATAGACAAAGGTAGGAGAGACTACAACTTGAATAATAATAATAATAATAATAATAATAATAATAATTAAAATTATAATAATTTATTATTGTTAATAGTATCATTAAAATTATTTTGTGGAAATACATTCTACAAGGTCGGAAGATTTTATAATAATAATAATAATAATAATAATAATAATAGTAATCTATAAAGAGGGCATCTGTATCGGTATGTGCATTTAACTCCCACTCAACTGTGACTGAAATACCAAAACAAGTTACCTTTGGAATTAGGATAATTTCCGTAGACGGTTTTTCAAATTGGGAGGTATAATTTTTGTTCCTTGGATTATAACAAAGTTGTACAATTAGTCCACATGGCAAGGACAATAATCTGCGTCTACTATAAATGACGATAGTGTCTTTTTACCACATATGTGTAAAGTGAAGTTAAGTATACCTTAGTTTAACCAGACCACTGAGCTGATTAACAGCTCTCCAAGGGCTGGCCCGAAGGATTAGATTTATTTTACGTGGCTAAGAACCAGTTTGTTACCTAGCAACAGGACCTACAGCTTGTTGTGAAATCCGAACCACATTACAACAAGAAATGAATTTCTACCACCAGAAATAAATTTCTTTTAATTCTTCATTGGCCGGTCGGAGAATCGAACGCGGGCTCAGCAGAGCGCTAGCCGAGAACGATACCAACCTGTCCAATGAGGAACTCGCCAGATATGTGTAAATGTAATAGTATTTATGCCCTCGTAACTTCTTAAATTATTCACACTTTGTGGATACGCTTGTTACTACAAAGCCTCAGATCCAAATGGAGGAATGTGCAGATATTCTGACGTCCATAGCAAGAATCGAATCGGCATCCGGGGTATCAGAACGAGGCCACGTTACCGACCTAAACAAGAGAGGTAATCTTGCTACAGACGTAAAATTTCTTCGTATTCTTCCATTTGGATCTCACGCTCGTATTGACAAGCGTATCCTCAAGTGTGAATAATTCGAGAGCTTAAAAGGGCATTGTGGCTGACAATTTACACACATTCATATTTATATATAATATACATATTAAACTTATGTCTGTATGTATATATA
>NC_089772.1:5104124-5126624 GCF_040412425.1 Macrobrachium rosenbergii | reverse complement strand
ACAAGGAATAGGTATTTCACTTGTACTTGTGTTAATTCAAACAGCATTATACCATTGGCTGAAAAACATTGTGAGTGTTTCTTTCTATAGACACTGTTATTTCTTACTTGCGAAGGTATAAACGACAATCCTGCGATAGGAGCGCAATGTGTATCTATGTATTTTCCCTGGGTAACAGAGTTGTTCAGCCTCTCTCATCATTAGGCATTATACAAGTGGGGAGAATCTAGGTACCCCGGTCCTAGTTTTGCCGTCTCGTCTCGTTTATATTGCCGTTATTTGTACATTTATAGGTATTATTATTATTATTATTATTATTATTATTATTATTATTATTATTATTATTATTCAGAAGATGAAACCTGTTCGTATGGAACAAGCCCACCACAGGGGCCATTGACTTGAAATTCAAGCTTCCAAAGAATATTAGGAGGAAGTAAGAGGGGGCAAAGTGAAATACAGAAAGAAGAGATCCCACTTATTAAAAAATAAATAATTTAAAAATTAACAAATAGATAAAAATGTATTAAACTGCAAGAAGAATAGTATTAGGGTAGTAATGCATTACACCTTCGTTTGAACTTCTGAAGTTCCAATAGCACGACATCCTCTTAAGGAAGGCTGTTCCACAATCCAACGGTGTGAGGACCAAAGGACCTCTGGAACTGAGAAGTTCGACAGCGAGGCACATTTACTGCACATTGGTGCTGCTGTTCAGTGAATCTGGTTGCTCTCTGTTCTTATTACGTGTCAGTGTTCTTGACATTTAGCAATGCGCTAATTTACGTAGTTAATTGGTATTCTAAAAGGACTTGATACTTATGCACGACACTTTTATATGAGACCTGGATAGTTGATCAGTAAGACTGACTTTATTAATGATTTGTCATCATCCCTTACTAAGTGTTTTATACATTTACATGGAGATTATTTATCCTTTTTAGCCCCTGATAAATGATTTCGGACTTTAGTTGACCACAGAAGTTGTGACGCCATTTTACATCAGTCAGTTAACCTACTAGATACTTATTTCCATTCTACGGAAATGCCGACTATAGTTGACCGTGATTTCTGTTTTATTTCTACATTTTTATTGACCCTCATGCCGACATCATCTTTTGCCCATAAAAATCTCATAGAAATAATTTCCTTGCTCGATCCATTGCCATTCTTTCTAATTACTTTATCTGATTATTATTTTCCTCTCTGGCCTCTTTTATCAGTGGTTATCGACTTGGCCCACTTGCCTCCCTTGTGTTAGGTATTTGTGTACCGTGCTATTAGAGGATCAGAGGCCCTTAATAAAGATATTAAGGCGATTATGACTCGTACATCATGGGTCTAATATGACCCTTAATAGCAGCATTGAAGGTCTACATGACGGAGAGGAGGAGGACCGTAACGCATTAACTCTCCCCACCCCCCATCCCCTTCTCGGCTTAGCATTGGTAATTTTTCTTTTATTTCTCTCTCTCGCTTTTGTCACTCGTATTGTCCACTCTCTTTCTTCCTCTCCCTCTCTCTGCCCTGTTATGGCTTAGTTGGGTGCTGAGCCCGCAAACTAAATGACCAGTGTTCATTTCTTGAATCGGACGAAGAGGGACGACGTGGGCGCGTTCCCCAAAAGTCCGGTCTGCTTCTGTTGACCTGAGAAGTGACTTAGGTACCTAGGTGTTAGTGACTGTTGTGAATCGCAGGTTTTTGACGAGAGAGAGAGAGAGAGATAGAGAGAGGGACAAACTAGAGACTTGAATAATCAGTACTCCGTCTGAATTTATACCGTTATAACGGGAGAGCGTCGACTAAGTAAACCTCACTTTACCAGTGTAAAACCATTCATAAGATTAATCTCTCATCGCTCACTCTGTGGACACTAGCCTTCTCTCTCTCTCTCTCTCTCTCTCTCTCTCTCTCTCTCTCTCTCTCTCTCTCTCTCTCTCTGTCGATCAGTTCTGTTACGGACAAGTTCTATCGGGACAAATCTCCGCCATCAACTCCTATCCCGTCCCGGCATCAGGAGGTGTTAAGACTCTGTTTAGGGAGGCGAGATTGGTTGTTAGTCCAACCGCACTAATTACAGGGCCAGCTAGTAATCTGGATGGTAAGGCACAGATCCCAACTGTGATGGCATGGGCGAGGGGAGAATAAAGAAATTGGGTTGGCGGCTGGAGAGTTTGAACGTATGGGTCTTCTCGAAGTGAGTGGGCTAGGGTGAAATATAATGTTATTGGGTTGGGTGGTGTTTGAAATTGACTGGAAGAGAAATTTGTTTTTTTAAAGGTTGAAACTTCTGAGGGAAACAGGTTAATGGGGATGGTGTGTCTAGATCTGATTTGGGAAAGTGAATGAGTGAGACAATCTTTTGGATGACAGCAGGTAAACTGCCATTCTGTTATGACTGGGATGCCTGGATAATTGATATTCCTTGTAGTCCAGAGGATTATGTCTTTCTTTTCCAAGTTTGAGACAAGGTTTATTGTTTGACTAGTAAATTTTTTAAGCCATTTTGGCTCTTATGACTGTTTAATGCCTGGAATTGAGCATTTCTGTTCAGAGGATTTACGAACCCATTTCTTTTCCAAGTTCTGGGACGAGTATGGCACTATTTTGTTTCCAGTGTTTAATAAAGCCTGTTATGTATAATCTTTTTATAAAAATATAAATATCTTATGTTTTCATAGAACCAGTAATTATGTATGTATGTAACACTGAAGTTTTTATGTAATAGACATTTTTAATGTAATAAAGAATTTTGACTTTGACTCTCTCTCTCTCTCTCTCTCTCTCTCTCTCTCTCTCTCTCTCTCTCTCTCTCTCTCTCTCTCTGTATATGTGTATGTGTGTGTGTGTTTGTCTCAATGTAAGGCGTATGATTGTGCAGATTGTAACTTCAAATGTGTGCAGTTTTGGAAAATGTTTTTGTAAGGGGAAAGGACCCACTGATTTTTCGAAAGATTAAACTTCCATTTTTGCCGGATTGAACCCTTCTTTCGACTGCTATTTCGTTTATAAGCTTGCTAACGATTGTTTAACTGTATATTTCGTTTACTGATTAACTTCCTGAAAACAATTTTTGCCAAAGGTTAATTTTGACATTATTGTGCCCCTTGCTTTCATTCCTGATGTCCATTTTTCTTTTTTTCATACATTTTTTTCGGAAATTCCATGTTTCTGTCGTTTCCTTCTTTACGTATTTAAATCTTCGTGATTTTACCATTTCTTTGACATTGCTTTCTCCTCGGTGTTTGTTTATAGTTTTATTTTATTTCTCATTTATGGTTAAGCAGTTAGGTTATTTTTGTATAGCTTTTCCTCTTATTTTATTCGTTATTTTTCATATGACCCTCTTCCTATATTTTTCCGTGTTTGCTAACATCACCAAAAGAAGGAATTCTCTTGATACTTTGTCATCAGAGACCCACAAATCTCGTGTTTTGTCTCGTTTAGTAAGTAAGGCTTTTTTCGACTTTCCGCCTAAAAATTTCGCTTTCATTCTCGTTTGCTTTGCGTCAAGTTTACTGCGTTGCTTCAGCATCAGGGCTAATACTTTATGGACTTTGACCTGAGGACTTTGGTTACAAGGAAGTTCACAGGACTTTTCCACGTTTCCTAAACACTGATAATTACTTTCAAATTTGATATGTTCCTTCAGCGTCAAGCGAGAGACATTTTGACCTTGACACAGAGTTATTTGGTCAAGTTCAAGGTCAGCCGATGCTTTTGTCTGCATTTATTATATTTTGTTGAAGATTAATATGCTGTCTGAGCATCAAGTTGAGACTTTTCGGCTTAAACCCGCAGTCACTGATCAGGTTCAGGGTCACCTGCACATACGGATTAGCTTGCTTGGCCACAACTTGGTTTAGTGAAGTTTCTAGAGTTGAGTCTCTGGTGACTGGTCAGTTTTCTGCATTGTTAAAGATATTCCTGGCTTATTTCGTTACCCATTTTTAACCCAAATTTTCTGACCATCCATTTCCTTTTTATCTTTCCTCTGTTTCGTTAGACTTTCCACGCCTGTTTTTTTTTTTTTTTTTTTTTTTTTTTTAGCTTATTTCTACACCATTCCTTCTGGTCTTGCACTTTTCATCCACCTTATTCTTATATTTCCAACCTCTGTTCGTTCTGTTTCGTCATCACTTGATTGCCGTAATGTCTTCACCTCATTCTACTCTATCGCCAACTTAGTAGTGCCGTATTTTGCTTCCTCAAGGTTAACCCAATTCCATCAGCCTGTTCGTACAGTTTTCTTCGGTTTATTAAGCTCAGTCGTATAGTATTACTTCCTTTTTTTATGTTTCTTAATTAAATTTTTTTATTTCCGTTTTGCTTCACTGCATTGCAGATCAATTTCTTCAGCCCATTCCCACCCTATTTCTCCATTCCATTCCTGCCGTATTTCACCCCTACTTTCCTACCCCATTCATCCCATTCCTGCCCACGAACTTCTTCCAGAGACCCAAATCCCTGTACTAAACACAGTCCTGTGAGGCGGCGTGGTAATGGAGAAATCTCTGCCAGATTTCACGGTTTAGCCGCCGGCTTATTGTAGGGTTAGTGTTGAGGGAGAGGTAAAAAAATAGTGGTTAAATGGGAAGATCCAGTTTCAGATTGAAACATTACCATCCATCATGCCGGATTGAAGGAGGTCCTTGGACCACGAGTATTTACGTTTGCGTGTTGTTAAGAAATAGCCTGTGTTGTGCGGGCGTCTGAAGGGATGAGTAGTCACGTTTTTTGTGATGCTCACAAGAAATTGTAAACGTTGCGTTTTCTAGGAGGATAGAAAATAGTTTTCGCACGGTTCAGGTCGAGAGGATACGTTTGTATGATGTTGAAATGGGCGTAAGCTGACAAAACATGTTTTGAAAGGGACAGGAAAATTCCAAATTTGGTGTGCAGTGTTCAGATGCGAGTACTTAAATAAACTTGACCTTTGCTGAGGGAATATGATTACTTAAATTTAAGTTCATATGCTCTACATCGACCTTGGTTTATATTATTAAACTGTAGTTTTGTAAGTTAAGGGAACGTGTCGAAAACGATGCAGTTCCACAAACTGTTTTGAGTGCTTAGATTATATGTTATTGTACACAAGAAGCGTATTGACTATTTTTCCTTTAAGGAGAAACCATCAGCCACTTTATGTCTGTAAGGAATCTTGCGTCATATGTTCACTGGGAATGCTCTTATCTATATTTTAATTACTTCAATAGTAATTAAAAGTTACCGATATCAGTAATTAGTCTAAATTTTAAGAATGCCGATGGCATTTCCTGTCCAGATTCTTGGAACTTTGAAGACAACACGAAACAGGTGGGACAAAGCCCGCAACGTTTTGGTTACTTAGGAATAAAATTTATCGGAGGTAGATGAGACATTCTTAACCCTTTCTGGCAAAGGAAATTAATTTATAATTGTTCACTTGGTTAATAACAAATGCGTGAAATATCTGTCTGTCTCATTTGATGGAAATTGGGGGTAAATATTCAAGGGAGAACAATATCGGTTTAGTTGTGTACAGGTGATGAAAGCTTATCATTTGATAGTGATTTTCTTTCCCGTTTGGTGAAAGGGAAATGTATATATTTATATGATTTCGTTGGATGGGTAGTAAATACAAAATTTATATTGCCTTGTAGTACTCTGAAGTATATTTATTATTGACCTGTGCTGGACATATATACTTTTACACTTACAAAACTGCTTAATTAAGCTTGCGATATTTGATGGGACAAGTAAACTAGTATTAAAGCACCCTGGCCAACACCTGTACAATACCTGAATAAACTACCTAGCCTTAACTGTAGTCAAAATGAGTAATACCAAGATGGATAGCTACAGAATCGAAACCTTTATGTATCCATTCCTGTATTATCTGCACAAAGATGGATACAAAGGTTTCGATTCTGTAGCTATCCACTTTGGTATTACTCATTTTGACTACAGTTAAGGCTAGGCAGTTTATTCAGGTATTGTACAGATGTTGGCCAAGGTGCTCTAATACTAGTTTACTTGTCCCATCAAATATCGCAAGCTTATTTAAGCAGTTTTGTAAGTGTAATGTATATATGTCCAGCACACTGTTTTTTGGTAGCTAAACATGGAATTCTGTGTCTTAAGAGTACATTCCATTACAGATGAAATCATATGGATACATTTTACGGTCGTTACATTCTCGTACCTTCAAAGTTCTCGTGAATGCAGCCAGTGTATGCGCATATACACAAACATGTCATTCTCATTTCAGCATTGAAACGCCCATATTTCATGTGAAAATCTTAGTGGTTCCAAAGCCAACGAGGTGAGCTGGAACAGACAGGTTATATACCCCGTCCCATTTAGCACTTCTCTGCAGGCTAATTAACGCCACTTTTATTGGTGTTGAACGTTCCAGCCTGATGATGATGAAGAGAGAGAGAGAGAGAGAGAGAGAGAGAGAGAGAGAGAGAGAGAGAGAGAGAGAGGGTTGGGGGGGTGATAGAAGGGGCGGAGATGGCTTATGCGTCAGTGGTCCATAAATTTGCGCAGTAGCCCCGTTCTTGCAGTTCATGTATAACTTTATTTTTATGTGGTACTGTAAATACATTTATGTAAAACAGAGAGGAAATATGTATTCATGATGATTCAGAGGCGTGTTTATGAATGTCATACGTATGAAGGCACATGGATGTACCTGTTTTTTTTTTATTGCATATAGAATGTCCATTATTTTACTTTTATTTTTGAGAGAGAGAGAGAGAGAGAGAGAGAGAGAGAGAGAGAGAGGAGAGAGAGAGAATCATATATTCTTGTTGGCCACAGGCTTTCCTATAGCTGATCCTCAAGGTTTGGGTGGAGTCGCTATATTTCTAAATGCGGATTTTCGACTGATAAGACTCGTTATGCTCCAGGCCGCCTTTTTCTAGATCTTGTTTTAGACGACTGGCCAACGATCGCCTCTAGAACGTCCTGTTTTTCTCCTTGTTAATTTTAGAACGACCCAGTTCTTCATCACGCATTCTAGTCAGCCTAGTTTTGGTTTAGCTGGCAGAAGTTTTAACGTTTTGATGGGGCTTTTGGTAACTAGATTTTTAGTTTTCTGTGAAAGAAAATGATTGTGCCGGCTTTGCCTGTCCGTTCGCACTTTTTCTGTCCGCCCTCAGATCTGAAAAACTACTGAGGCTAGAAGGCAGCAAATTGGTGTGTTGATCATTCACCCTCCAATTATCAAATATACCAAATTGCAGCCCTCTAGCCTCAGTAGTTTTTATTTTATTTAAGGTTAAAGTTAGCCATGATTGTGCGTCTGGCACCGCAACAACATAGGCCACCATGGCCGGCTGAAAGTTTCGTACAGCATTATATGGTGTAAAGAAAACTCGATTGCGCCGAAGAAGCTTCGGTGCATTTTTTACTTGTTTTATGTTGGATAAAGTTTCAGTAGTTAGGAATATTTTGTTTTCATGTATCGTGAGGAGCTTGGTTTAGTAATTGATTTTCTCTCCATTTTATATTGTAATCCGTCCCGTAGGGGGTTAGTGCCGTCAGTGCTCCTCATGCGGTGCACTGTAGGCATTGCTTAAGGTTTTTTGCAGCATCCCTTCGGCCCCTAGCTGAAACCCCTTTCATTCCTTTTACTGTAACTCTCATTCCTTATACTGTAACTCCTTTCACATTCTCTTTCTTTCACCTTACTTTCCACCTTCTCCTAACAAATGATTCAACGTGCAACTGCGAGGTTTTCCTCCTGTTACACCTTTCAGACCTTTTACTCTCATTTTCCGTTTCAGCGCTGAATGATTTTATAGGTTAATTCTATATTTTGTTGTGTTCTGTATTGTAATCTGTGTAAGATATCTAAATTTGTGAAGTTACTAGAAATTACTATTTTAATAGAAGGTATGACTTATCTCAGAACCAATTGCAAGTGAATTTTATAACCAGGTACGGTTAAGTAAACCTTAGTTTAACCAGGCCACTGAGCTGGTTAACAGCTCTCCTAGAGAGGGCTGGCCCGAAGGATTAGATTTTATTTTACCTGGCTAAGAACCAATTGGTTACCTAGCAACGGGACCTACAGCTTATTGTGGAATTCGAACCACATTATGACGAGAAATGAATTTCTATCACCAGAAGTAAATTCCTCTAATTCTTCATTGGCCGGTCGGAGACTCGAACATGGGCCAGCAAAGTGCTATCGAGAACGGTACCGACCCGTCCAACGAGGAACTACCAGGTACGGTAGCACCTCAACTTTCAGACATTCTGGAGTGTGTGGCCTTTCTGATAAGTAATAAGTCCATTAAGTAACAAAGATCCTAGATTATATCTCTTACAACTAAGAGCAATTCCACGTCGTTCCTAACCTAAATAAACGTGTAATTTACCCTTACGATTTAGCTTAAGAGGTATATCTAAAATATATCGGATCTGAAATGGTACCGTAGGGAAAAATAATCATAATATGGCAGCTGGTAAGCACGGAAGCCCGCTACACTGATGTCCGTCAAGTTGAGGTGTTACTGGATACGAAAAATGAAATTTGAAAATATGTTTATGGCTCTGTCAGCGGCAGACAGAGAGATCAGAGCGAAACCATAGAAAATGAATAATTGAGTGAATGACTAACACTGTCGACGTTGAGTGACCACGTTGGTCTGCCCATAAACTAATGGTTAAATAAGATGCAGTAATATATAGGCAAGGAATTTGACCCACCTGATGCCATTCATGGAAATTTGTATTTTTGTCAGTTATATCTGATGTATATTAATTAACCACCATCCCACACATTGTTGTTGGAACTTTTTTATAAACTATTTACAGGTGATCATTTATGTATATTATATCGTCCTCCCATATATGTTGTTGGAACTATTTTAGCAACTATTTATATATGTATTTATGTATATATATATATGTTTATTGTATTTGGGGTTGCAGAATATATATATATAAATGGAAATATATTAACTGTTAATGAAGTACTCATAATAAAATGAGTGAAAGCATTCTTGAGTTGACTGCGAGATAACCAGCATATGGGAAAAATCGGTCTAGAATTATTGAAGTTTATGTAGTTCACAGTGCATTCTAACTGGCTGGTATACATTCCATGTGCCATGTAGACTGGCCCGAGAGGAGAGAGGTGCCCTTGTTAGTGTGTTAACATCTGGAGGACCAGGTAATATGGGGATGGATGTCTTTGTTTTTACATGCTTTCATGTAGCGTGACTTCTGTGTCTGTTTGGGTCAAATCTTGTGGCCCAATTTTCGACCTGTTCCCCTTTGTCCGATGGACTTGAAATTTTGCATAGTTACTCAATCCCGGTGACAGTACAACCTTACATGATCAGTAGGTCAGCAGTGACCTCTAGTGACCCTTCAGTGACCTCTCCCAGTATCTCAGGATTTGTATGAAGTGAATAACTCTTTGGATTTTTCATACCTTCTTTGACTCGGTAGAATAAGGGAATAACTCTCTGGATTTTTCAAACCTTCTTTGGCTCGACAGGATATCGCGTTCATTTTCGTTAGCTACAACTATAAATCGCTTACAATTTCTTTCAAGAATAAAAGGTATAAAATAAAATAAATAAATTTTAAACACTTTTTTTAAAATGCACTAAAAATTATAAAATAATTTTTTTTGAGACATCAGGCTTTTCTTACAGTTAATCGTGTCTACAAAAATAAAAGCGTGGGTGCCAAACATGGAGGGAAGTACTACAAAAAATTGAAAAATATATTTCTTTTATTGTAGCATTTCCTTCCATGTTTGGCGCCCACGTTTATATTTTTGTAGACATTAATTGTAACAAAATCCTGGTGTATCTCAAAAAAAAAAAAAACAATTTTTAGTTCATTTTAATAAAAGAGTGTTTTAAAAAAATTAATTTTTTTCTTAAACTTTAGTCTTACAGCAGTAAAAGAACGTCCTCCACGGCGAAGGGAACAGTTAATTTTTATTTAGATAGATAAACCTTTTATAGTTGAGGAGTAACAGCATTGTGAACGTTCCTTTTATTTTCATTAGAGGCTGTCGTGGTCAGGCTTGTGTTGAGTATCATCCTGTTTTTATTTTTTTCTATATTGAATAAATTGATAAGCACGGAGGCGTGAGTCATGATTTTTACTAAGGTTTTTCTGGGGGGAAAGTTTTAAAGATGTGTTTGATATGACATATACCAGATTTCTAACTGAACAGAAAATGTAACTGGGAAAAAATGGGTGAGAGAGAGAGAGAGAGAGAGAGAGAGAGAGAGAGAGAGAGAGAGAGAGAGAGAGAGAGAGAGAGAGAGAGTTGTTTTCCATTCTAGTTAATGCTTTGTATGGATAAATATTTATAAGCAAAATTGTTGTTATGCAGATAATCCACTCGTATTCAGTATGCGGGTCATTGATTATTTTAGCATAATTGATTGTAATAATGTGGTGATCGTTTGGGAGTGCGGCAGAGAATATGGCGGGAAAATCAATGAACAATTGGTTTCTCTTAAGGTCAGTGGCATTTAGGTACGTGTTGCCCGATGCCTTGATAAGGAACATTGACAATTCTTGCTTTGTCTACTCTTAACTATATTATGCCTGGTAGCGAATAATGGTTGTACCGAAGAATTGCTTGGTAATGGATAGGTACAATTGCCACGTGGATATTACCTAGCAACGGATGGGTACTTAGTAGCAGGGTATAGCCTAGTAATTGCTAAGTACAGTTGGGAACAGGATGTTAACTAGATGTGGATTGTTACAATTTGTTGACATGTATTACCCGGCACCAAATTTGTAGGATATTATACGACAGTGTTCTGACTCAATTGGCAGTGGTCTTATTTTCTGGTAGTTGATAAGTTCATTTGACAGGGCTGTATCCTGGCCAGGTTAAAATTACAGTGCTATGGGACACCACTTGGTAATGAAAAGTAAGCTTGGTAGTAGGTTGCCACCTACTTGGACTTTGGTAGAAGCATATTGCTTTTTACATGGGTACTTATGACAACAGTTGTCTGCAAGTCATTACCTGGGAATAGACAGGCACAATTGGCTGCAGGTTATTAACTGGCAGTGAACTGGCATATTTGGTAACAAGCAGCTGTACGATGTAGCATGTTTATTATACCACCTAATGTGGAGTATAGGTGATAACTTCTTGTGGCTCCGCTGGAAGTGTCTCGACTCGTCTCGATGTTTTCCAGGATGAAGGTGGAGTGATGTGGGTGGCCAACATCCATAGTTTGTTTCGTCAGCTCTACAAATAATTTTGAAGTTGTTCTCTTCGTTTAAGATGGTTGAATTGTATTTTCAGTTGTAACGATTGGTAATTTTTTTTTTTTTACAGTTTGAGTGCCAGATTGCTTGCTTCTCACATTTGGTAAAATGGAACACTGCACTTTGTTGTCTTGTTAATTCTCAGTTTAGGACGTTCACTTATACACTTTGTTGTGCTATTTAAATGTTTAATCTTTTGACACTTTTGAGAAAATAGGTCTTGGAATTCATCCAACCGTCTCTCATGCTACCTTGCTGGGGATCGTACTGTAACCAGTTCTGTAATGCCCAATGCTAATCACTGTTTTGAACTAATGGGATGAGACACTGCACACGATTAGCTTGAGGTTCCAAACCACATCTTAGGTCGACAGAGGGACGGTGGAATTTAACGGAAGCTACTTAAAGTATTCCGGGACTTCTTGCCGGTGAAGCGTCTTAGCCACATGACTACGAGTAACTTTTTTTTTTTTTTTCATTAAGCGGTTTCCCTCCATCAGGAGGTTGACCAGTAGGAAAAAAACCAACATTCATTGCTAAAGCCCTCACTGCCATAGTTTTTTTTCACTGCTGAATCGTGGATGAGCCCCCAGTGTGCTATAAACTTCATGACATAAGCGGCTCACATACCTACAGAGAAGGCTCATCAGTGCATCAGACACCCAATGACCTCTTGTGACCTTCACCTCTATCTTATACACCAGTGCTTTCATGAAGTTAAGCCTTTCCTATCCTCTGCTTCTGCGTCCTCAGCCGGCTATTCTCGGAGCCTTCGTAACACTTTGAAATTGTAGAGTTTCCATCTATTGTCCTTCATAGTTTCAGCAGGACCAAACCATCCGAACACTGTGGTTCACCCTTTTACCTTAAATTTTGCTACTTCTGTGTATCTACACATGTCCCATCCTTTTAATTCTTCTTACGGCACATCTGCGCAACCCGTAATTCTAACAGCTTGATTGCATTTTTATTTGCATTCAGAATCCAAACTTCTTTTAGGCTTCCAAAGACAATCCAAGTGTACTCACAATCTTTTGCACACTCCCCACTACCTTCTTTGCTTTGCCTATGGTGTGACTCGCTACTACTATCGTTATATCATCATTCGTAGGATGAGAATAATTGTGTGAAAGGAAGTTGACATTGCTGATGAACCTGTATACGCTAGATTTTTGCCACGAGTTTATCCTTAACACAGAAGGAAAGGCTTGGCCTGGTAGTGACAGAATAGTCCCCAGTTAAGGGATATACTATATATACATATATGTATATATATATATATATATATATATATATATATATATATATATATATATATATATATATATATATATATATATATATATATATATATATAGAGAGAGAGAGAGAGAGAGTCCTGAGTTAGAGAGAGATATAGAGATATATATAGAGAGAGTCCTAGTATATATATATATATATATATATATATATATATATATATATATATATATATATATATATATATATATATATATATATTTATTATAATTGTGTGTATTGTGTGATAAAGCAGTTTGAATGTTGTGCGAGACTTTATTCATTTTCTTTGTTTTTTCAGAAGTTAATATGGGAGGATTCCTGTATAGAACAAGGAGCGATCTCTTTTCATACACAACTAATTTATATTTTTCTTCAGGGTTCCATCAGAGACCTGTTGTCATAACCAAAATGTGCAGTACTTGTCTTGTAGTAAAGAGATGGCTGGGTGCGTTTCAATAAATAAGAGCAAATCCGCGTCAATCATTCTCCCTAAGATGCGTATCCTTCAAGAAATCTCCCAGAGGAGCATTCTATTAGTTGCGGATTGGGCGGACGATGCCTCAACAACAATTTTTGGGCGGAGAGAGAGAAGTCCTTATGGGTCGGAGTGAGCGAGTCCTTTTATTCATGGAAAAATAAAAACAAGGAGATTATTGGCGGAGTCGACGCAGTCCATCGAAGGCTCAATAAACATGCACAGATTTTTGTGGATCTCAGAGCCCCTGGGATGGGGACCACGGTAGTGGGGCTGAGGTGGGGGGTGGGGATGTTGAGAGGGGTTAAGCTGCTCAGGGAGGGTCTGCGGTTTAGACTTCGTGGGCGTTGCAGGAGAACTCGTGTAGATACAGAGAGCCGAGGGCGGAGGGTGCTCTTTTTTGGGGGAGGAAAGCAAGAGAAGTAACAGGGGGGCGGGGTTTGACTCCGTGGGCGTTGGGAGGGTGGCTAGTGGGCGGCCTTGTGCCGGCAGTGATTGCTTGGCAGGTGCAGCTCTGTGGCCGATGACCTGTTCGACCTCCTACTTGTTCTGCTTCGTCGTTTGCTTTCTCTCTCTCTCTCTCTCTCTCTCTCTCTCTCTCTCTGTTGATATTTCTGTCTCTCATCAGGTTTTATGTTGCTCAGTGCCCGACCTTGTGATTAATGTTTTGAATATTTAACAATGTACTGTATGCTTGCCAGTCTCTCTCTCTCTCTCTCTCTCTCTCTCTCTCTCTCTCTCTCTCTCTCTCTCAAATATATATATATATATATATATATATATATATATATATATATATATATATATATATATATATATATATATATATATATATAAATAATCAATACACAATCATAATCAACACACAATCATGTGTGGAACCGAAATAAAGTTCAATTGAAAGACCTGGATTGATCCTGACGTGATTCAGAAATTTATGTGTGTGTGTGTGTGTGTGTTTGTTTGGGCGCGCTCGTATTCCAGTTACTGGACGCTGATATATAACTTTAAAATGTTTAAATGTTTATGATGATCTCACCCCTACACTTGTGAATGCTTCTCCTTAACGTGCGTCATACCTGTAATCACTGCCAGTCTTCGTGCTGTAAATGATACTAAATTCTAAGTCCTGTACCGCACGTTTTGAATTTTGTATTTTAGAGAGGGTATTGTAAAGACGGAGACATTTCTTTGATTCAAGTTTCTTTAATTTCACTGCAGGGTAGTTTTTACCTCTCTCTCTCTCTCTCTCTCTCTCTCTCTCTCTCTCTCTCTCTCTCTCTCTCTCTCTCTCTCTTCTTTCTTCTTCTTCTTCTTCTTCTTCTTCTTCTTCTTCTTCTTCTTCTTCTTCTCATGGTTGATGATTGATTAAACTCCGTGTGTGAATTCTGCCACCTCATTCATACTTGTCTTGGTGGAAGCAGCGACACCAGTCAGGGTAATAGACGACCACACGGTTATGCGGACCAGAGTTTAGTTACTTGAGAGGTAAAAAAAAGTAGCAAGTGTTCCTGCGAGTGAGTTACAGCAGTAGGAGCGTAAGTACCAGTAGTATGCTAACCCCCTTCCATAAAATGCAGTGATGCCGACTTTTTCCGAATCTGGAATCAGAGGACCCAGAGCCACAGATCTCGCAGACCTATCAGTAGCTTTTCAGTTTTGTCTCGAAGTAGCCACAGTAGCAGCTACAGCAGGAGCCGGAGCAGTAGCAGCATCATGAAGTGTTCCATGGTGGCTAGTGGCACCCCGTGGCGCCGAGGGCTTTATGCCCCATTGTGGCAGCTTATCTGGTCGCGATGGGACCTCTCCCTTGGGGACCCAGATTTATCGGTCCTATTCTCACCTTCATTCTCGCCTTCCTTTTCCTTCATTATCATTCTTAAGTGGGTACAGGGGATTTGTTTCCGTTCTTTTATGGGGTTATGGGAGAAATTTTAGTTTTCGTTGGGTCTCTCTCTCTCTCTCTCTCTCTCTCTCTCTCTCTCTCTCTCTCTCTCTCTCTCTCTCTCTCTCTCTCTCTGTGGGGGACAGGGCATTTGTTTACATTTTCAGCTGTTTCAAAATCTCATTTTAGAGGATATGTTCTCTCTCTCTCTCTCTCTCTCTCTCTCTCTCTCTCTCTCTCTCTCTCTCTCTCTCTCTCTCTCTCTCATTTGTTTTTACATTTTTAGCCGTTGTATCCAAAACTCATTTTAGAAGTTATCTCTCTCTCTCTCTCTCTCTCTCTCTCTCTCTCTCTCATCAACAAAGGTCACCAGATCTATCTACTTGGCTCATTGACACGACGTTTTAAGAACTCTGTATTAAAAGTAAGTGAACATTTACGAAGTCAGTCTTCCTTAACTTCATAGTTCCATCGATAGCCTCCCTCACATCACAGGAAGCCAGTCAGTGAAAAGTACGTTCTATAAACGTCCAGACGAATGATTGTCAGGGTAAATAGACTAGCGTCTCTGCTCTCCGTCCATCCACCAGAGAGAAAAAACCTTTCATGCAAAATGAAATTTTGAAAAAAATGAGACAGGAAACCAGTTTCGTCTCTTGGACAGTAAAGAAGCCAGAAGACTTAATTTTCTTGCTTCATTAGTTTGATAAGATCGCGCGAATTTCGATTGAGAAGTCTCTCTCTCTCTCTCTCTCTCTCTCTCTCTCTCTCTCTCTCTCTCTCTCTCTCTCTCTCTCTCTCTGAGGACGTATCTCCTTGTGTCAGGGTCATTCAGTTTTTTTATTTAGGAATTGAGTCTTCCTTTGCATCAGCTAGTATCCTTTTCTCTCTCTCTCTCTCTCTCTCTCTCTCTCTCTCTCTCTCTCTCTCTCTCTCTCTCTCTCTCTCTCTCTCTCTCTGTGGGACTTCCCCACACGTGCCTTCTTCGGTATTCCTTTTCTGGCTGTCGAGGGTATCGCTTCCAAGAAGGCTAGGACAGTCTCTCTCTCTCTCTCTCTCTCTCTCTCTCTCTCTCTCTCTCTCTCTCTCTCTCTCTCTCTCTCTCTCTCTCATTTTCATGGATTCTTTTAGGATCACTGTCTGACGTAGAAGCTACGTGTTTGCATTTTCCATCCATCGCTTATCCTTAATTCTGTTCGTCTTTTATTGCATTTTCCGCTCAGCCGCAGCAATTGTCGTGACTGTAAACGACGATGTCATTATGATAAACATTCTTAAGACCGGTCATTACAATCATGGATTGATGGTGATGTTTTTGCATTGTCGAAAGCGTTGGTTTGGTACTTCGGTGGTCTTCGAAGCTTTTGAAGTCTCTCTCTTGCCTCGGTGAATTATTTTTGGATATAAAATTATTGCCGTTACGCAAAAAAGGATCTTTTTTCATTTATCTATATCACTGCCGGTTCAGTATTACGTAGGAGTGACTTTTTTCACCTGTGTACGTGTAAGTTTATTCTCAGGATATATCGAGAACGGCTCAACGGATTTTGATGAAACGCGGTGGAAACGTGCTTTGGGTAACCTTCCTTATTTTGGTCAATGTGAGCGAAGATTTTGACGTTTTGTTGCCATGCAGTTGAAGTCAAGCGATTTGTTACAGTCAAGTTGAATGACATAAAACTGTATGCTTTCGTGTGAGTAATCTGGACAAGGTGTGCTTGTATTTTTTGTTACAATATTTAACTTGGTGCTTATAGTATTTACACGCGTACATTGTGCAGATTTTTTTCGGTATATGTTAAGCATTAAAATCAAAGGTTCTACTTGAAGACGGAAAGTACTATTTCAAACGAAAATACGGTGAATTGTCAGCTTTGATTCAATAGAGTTATTGCATTTCACGTATTGAAAATGTTCACGTTTTCGTTAAAAGTTAAGAACTTTTTTGAAGAAACCAAACCAATCTACGAAAAACTATGTTTCTTCAAAAAGCGTCAAAGCTTCATATTTTTTTCATTCATAAATTCATTGCATATATCATAAAAAGACTCATGGACTTTCATTTTAAAAGAAAAAAAGAAAATTCTGGCTTATTCCCAAGCGTTTGCACTTCTAGCAATCTTCCTTAATCGCTTTTCCAAATAAGGCGCGGTTGAGATGACGCTGGCGCTTTGCGAGTCGGAGACTACTGTTCTCTGGACTCTGGTATGTATGTATGTTCATGTGCCAAGCCAGGCCTTTAATTATCCAGAGAGAGAGAGAGAGAGAGAGAGAGAAGGGGGGGGGGGAGAGACAGAGAGATCAGCGTGATATCTCGTGGAAAGATATGCTTGGACTGAATTTTTAGTTTTCTGTAAAAGATAACTATGGTGCCGGCTTTGTCAGTCCGTCCGCCCTCAGATCTTGAAAATTACTGAGGCTAAAGGGCTGCAAATTGGAATGTTGATCATCCACCCTCCAATCATCAAACATAGCAAATTGCAGCCTGTACCCTCAGTAGTTTTATTTTATTTAAGTCTAAAATTAGCCATAATTGTGCATCTGCAACGATATAGGACAGGCCACCACCGGGCCGTGGTTAAAGATTCACGAGCCGCGGCTCATACAGCATTATACCGAGACCACCGAAAGATAGGTCTATTTTCGGTGGCCTTTATTATACCCTGTACAGAAAACTCGATTTGCTTTCAGAGAGATAAAAAGAGGTTACGGCGATAATATCGTTCAGAGATTTACTCCGTCTTTTATCCCCTCCGAGAGAGAGAGAGAGAGAGAGAGAGAGAGAGAGACGATGCAAAGCACGATGCAACTCTGCAGAGATGTGTTTCATTTAAAAGAAAATCATAATTGACTGAAGGTTCTCTTGAGATGAGCAAGATGAAGACAGGAAGTCATCCTTTGATTACGGAATATTCGGCAGATATATATATACATATATATATATATATATATATATATATATATATATATATATATATATATATATATATATATATATATATATATATATATATATATATATAGAGAGAGAGAGAGAGAGAGAGAGAGAGAGAGAGAGAGAGAGAGAGAGAGAAGGGCAATGTATAATAACCATATCTTTGTTGGAAAATAGAGTAAATTTGTTATAGCGATATTGTAACTTTGTGTAGAGCTTGATAGTGGGTATGCGATTCTTAGGCTCTCCGATGTCAGGAGGTTATATGGCCTTAGATCAGTACTTAGAGAATGACAAGTGGGATTGTCCTAGCCTTTTCCTTGTCCCGCACTGCGGTTTTCCTAAAACACTGACCCCTTTCTCTTTCCATTGTGTAGCAGGCCCAGCTTTATTCCATACATTGACTATAAAGGTTTTGATTATATGCTTTTATAATTGTACCAAGTGTAGAGAATTTTTTCTTTCCGATTGCGTAAGTGTTGACTTGCTGTGAAATTCTTTATTGAATCTCTTCCATAATTCCTAAACCCCATTTTATTAGCTTGTCGCCTATTTGCCTTACCTAGATAAGTTCATAGGTTGCCCGTCCTATCGGCCTCCACATATATGAAGGTTGAAAAATCACGATCCTGCTCTTTTCTTCGTGCATAAAGTCGATGTGTTGGTTATTTATCATAAACTCGTGTAATCTGTGTGGTTAAGAAATTACTAATATTATAAGATTAATAATAAAATATTAAAAGATTAATAATAATAGTTAGTCTACTCTGGTTAAGTATTTTTCATTTCATATAGGTTTGAGTAACAAGATCATTTCCGGTGTAACCTTGAAACTGCCTTCGACTTGACAGAAATTCTGAGAGTGCGTGCTAAGGTCCCACACTATTCTCTTTGTTCTGTGAAATATCGCGCGGAGCGTCGAAGTCAGCCGCATAATTCATCCCTCTCCGTGTCGGGAACCTCTGACGCACTCCAGAACCTGTACTTTGCGCAAATAAGAAGAACGATAGTAATTTAGAAGCTCCTTTTTCTCTCTATTCTGTTGGGTGTGTTGTCTTATGGACTTGTCATAAAATGCAGTTATTCTGGAGGCATTGACAGAAAGAGTAGAAATCGCTGAGACATAGTGGTGAGGAGAAAGGCCTCCTCAGGTCATTGCGATGAAATACGTTTCCCAAATTGCTGATGGTATGCTGTCAGTGTAGTGAGTAGTTGACGCATTTTCACTGGTGTGACACATTATTATTATTATTATTATTATATTATTATTATTATTATTATTATTATTATTATTATTAAATTGAGAAAACTCAATATAAGATCAATTCTTACGATGCAGCCATCCGTTTTAGCAAGACATGTTTATTATTATTATTATTATTATTGTTATTATTATTATTATTATTATTATTATTATTATTATTATTATTATTATTATTATTATTATTATTATTATTATTACTTTTGGTTTAATTAACTATGTCAAAGCAGGGAAAATTGTAAGGGTGTGGGATGATTACAGGTTTTTACATTTTGTATAATTATTATCATTGTTAGTTTATGGTTGACATTTTAAGAGATGACACTTCAGAAATCGCAGAAGAATAAACCAAACTCACAGGATTTCAAGTTTCTACGGCCATTTTATGTTCTTTTCTCCGCTGTCGATGTCATGCAGTGGAACCAATAATAAGCAAATGGATTTTCACGTCTTAGAATGACTTTTATTTATTCGAGTGCCTTTCCCAAAAGTTGTTCTCAAAGAAAAGGATCAACACACGCGTTCCCTAAATATACTGTTCAGTTACCAGGGTTTCGTTACCGCTGGATTGCAAGTGAATCTTTTCTAAAGGAGATTTGATTTTTTTTAATACAAAAGGCCAGAAAACTTTAGGTGGCTGATGTAACTACTTGAAATGTGAGTATTCGAAGGACAAATTATAAAGGCACAGACAAGAATACAGCGTAGAATTATGGTCCTTTTTAATTTTAGAGTTAGTGGTCATAACAAACTGACATTCTGTATTATGTGAAAAGTTGCCTCTATGTAATCGTAGATGCTAGGATGAGTATACTACTACCGATGATGACTGGTTTTGGGTACTCATTTTTCACAAAGAATAGATGTTAGAGTAATTCACAGAATTTTTTGTGGATACTTTTATTAGGTAAGATCGTTAAATTCGCGTAGACTAGTCGAGGATACTGGATTTTCGTAGAAACATGTTAGTAATGGTGATGTCGGTTTAGTGGCCTTTATTTTGAAATGTCTTCTTTTGAGATGAAAGACTTTGCCGATTGTAGTTTCCTTAATTTGATTGTTCCTCGACAGAGCTCTTGGTCTTCTACGTTAATGATTGTTTTTGAGGTCGAGGTCTTTTATTGAGGTTTAGTGTTAAAGAGTCCTTAATGGAAGGTTTAGGTCTTCTAGGTTAAATGTTCTCTGTTTAGGTCCGATTCTTCTGTTTCGAATTGTCTTTGTTGGACAGCCAAGTCCTCTGCTCCAAATGTTATTCAGAGATGTATACAGTAGGTTTTGTACTTTGGTCTGTTTTTTTTTTTTTTTTTTTTTTTTTTTTTTTTTTGTCAGATTTTGCTTATTCTATTGTGAATGGTCTTTGAGGTCGAGGTTTTCCGCAATTGCAAATAAGGTTATGAGGTTTAACCCTTCCAAACCGAAATCTTTCATAAAAGTCAGCATTTCATTTGAATAATTTAGTTGTCAGAGGTACAGGTATATTACTTTGTCCAAGTCTTGGACTTCCTCATTGGACGGGTTGGTATCGTTCTCGGATAGCACTCTGCTGGGCCCGCGTTCGATTCTCCGACCAGCCAATGAAGAATTAGAGAAATTTAATTCTGGTGATAGAAATTCATTTCTCCTATCTGCAATCCCCTTCCACTCCTTTTGACTGTACCTCCGTTCATATTCTCTTATACGTTTCTTTCCATCTACTCGCAAAATCCCTTTCAGCGCTGAATGACCTCATAGGTCCCAGTGCTTGGACACTGGCCTAAATTCTAAATTCCATTCCATTCCTACTATTTTACAAGTCTTGTTCTGACAGACGACGAGAACATCATCTCTCACTAAGTGTATTGTAACCTCTTATTTAGGACTCTGATTGGAGTAGTAGTAGTAGTAGTAGTAGTAGTAGTAGTAGTAGTAGTAGTAGTAGTAGTAGTAGTATAGGGGCAAAATGGGGATCCGAATCCACCAAGGTCATCTTTCCAAAGGGAGGGAGGAGGGTGGGATACATTGTAACCCCCTCCCCTTCCCCCTCCCCCTCCATTCCCTCTTACCCTCTCACCCAACGTTGGTATCTTGTTGTTCAGTAACGAATTCTTTCTCAGGAACCAACAGTTTTCGGCGGTCATTTTTCAGGTAAAATGTTGTTTTCATTATTCTGAATATTGATGGTTTTTATTGAGTGGAAATATTTTCAGTTTTTCCTCGCAATGTTGGAAAGATATTGTAAATATGATTTTTAAAAATATCTTTCTATATGCATCATTACCCGTCTTCCTTCTCCTCCCACACCAACGTATGTTTTTTATAATTTTACTTTATCCCAGCCTTCCCCTCTTTATTTGCTTTTTTCTTTATTATCGCACTGTTTTGCTAATGATTTCAAGATCACGTAACATTTTTCTCTTTTTCAAACATTCACTTGGTTTGAGAGCCACCAGAATGATATATTACGAAGTTTTTGTTGTATAGAGAATCGTTTCAGCTAATTTGGTCATTCAGTTTTGTCGTTATTCCGTGATTCAGGATGGAAACAGTTCACCTTTTTGATAGGTGAGGTAACGAAAGATTGATTTGTTTAACTTGTAATGCTGTATTTTGCCCTTCACATTTTATTTTATATTTATTTGTCTGTTTTAAGGCTAATATATTGGGTGGTGTTACTTCTTCATCAATGGGAAAAGTATCAGTGATGGATAGGCTATTAAACTGAATCGATTTGATTTGACAGAACGATAACAAATCCCCTTACCCATGCATATCGAGGCAGTGTAAAATGAATACCACTATCTTTGTATAGTGAATTATTATTATTTGTTATTATTATTATTATTATTATTATTATTATTATTATTATTATTATTATTATTATTATTAACTGATTTTAATGCTCACATTTTTCTAACAGTTTGGAAATCTTTGTGCCGTGGGGGAGCTGGGGGGGGGAGGTTCTGCCATCAGTACTCCTCACGCGGTGCAGTGTAGGCGTTATTTAAGGTTATTTGCAGCGTCCCTTCGGCCCCTAGCTGCAACCCCTTTCATTCCTTTTTATTGTATCTCCGTTCATATTCTCTCTCTTCCATCTTACTTTCCACCCTCTCCTCAAAATTATTTCGTAGTGCAACTGCGAGGTTTTCCTCCTGTTACACCTTTCAAACCTTTTTACTCTCAATTATCCTTTGAGCGCTGAATGACGCGATAGGTCCCAGCGCTTGGCCTTTGGCCGAAATCTTATATTCCTTTGTGCCGCCTTTAAATATATTTACCTTGATTCTCGGTATTCACTGCTGTCGGGTTTCCGTCGTTATCCGGTTTTTCTTTCCTTAATGGTACTCCCCTTCTGAGGGCCTGGGTTTAAGTATAACCATCAGCTGTTGGTGCCTTCCGTAAGCTTTTTCGTGGACTGAAAAGCCAGTGTTGAAAAC
>NC_089772.1:5094124-5099124 GCF_040412425.1 Macrobrachium rosenbergii | reverse complement strand
ACGTGTTCATTCAGCAGTGGAATTCTGTGTCAAAGGTACCGTTGAAATAACTCTCAGAACCTCTGTCACTGAGTACACAAGACAGGCTGCTCTGCAGTCGGTGGCTCTTGAGTCCCTTTGATCGCTGTTTGTAAATGCTCTCACGCGCTTTTTGGAAGGTCATTGATGGTTGCAAAGCGTCACACAAGGCCACGGCGAACAGCCATCTCTTAAGAATGGAATATCTTCTTCTCTTAAGAATGAGGCGCGGGGACGCTTCTTCGCTCTGAATGGAGTGAGTGTCTTCAAGACGCCGAATGGGGAGGGTGAGAGCTGCCGTCAAGAAAAGAAATAAACGACTTTTCGGGGCTCACCAGGGCTCCCCCACGGTGTGACCCCCTTGTGGGTGTAGGAGGATCTTGGTACAGGGAAAAATGGGTGAAAATGTTCGAAGACTTTAGTTGAAAGGAAGAGGGCGAAAGGAAAAATGCTGACACTGATGAAGGAATGGCTTGGATCTTCTCTGGTTCTTTTTTTTTTTTTCTAGTATAGTGACCATCTTATATGTAAACAAGTGTATTTTGTTGGTGAGGTCAGTTCGGTTCTCTAGAAGCATATGAAGGTGTTTTAAATGTCTAACCGTCAATTGTTTTTCTCTTCTCACAAAAAAAGATGAGTTTGTGTATTTTTTTTTCGCTCTTGTTTATTGTACATAGGCCTTTCACTCCATAATTAAATGGTCACTCATTGTCCTTGGAAATATTCTTCCATTCTTGTCAAATTGCGTTAATTGTTATATTATTCTGATGCATCGCAGCCTTCACGTGATCAAGATTGAAACGGGCCTGTGATTGTACAAGTCTTGCTCGTTCAATTCTTTTCACAACAAACTCTCGGCTTGACCAAACTCTCCCTTGACATTGAATAATCACTCTTCGGAATGATAACTACGTAGTTGACAAGGAAACATTTGCTCGACGAACTTAGTGTCATGGAGTGTTCTCTTTCGTTATGTACAATAAGTATTGAACTATTGTTTACAGAAGAAAAAATTCAGTCTTTTTTTTTTTGGTTTTAGACTAGTCCTTATTCATTTATAGTAAGAATCAATAATGAGATGAGAGGGGGTTGAATGGAAAGAGATCGAGTAAAAGAAAATGGATGAGTGAAGTGACTGTACTCTTGTTTGAGAAACCCGTCGATTTTGATATTCATTTAGAATGTACTCAGGAAATTTACAAACACAAACTTGTGTTGGGTTCAACTTGATGCCTTATCTTTGCTGGTTTCGGATCATTTTCTGTGTGTGTGTGTGTGTGTGTGTGTATGTGTAACAGCAGGTATGGGTATGAAACTGACTTGAGTGAGTTTGATACTTAGGGTCAGGACTTGTCGTCTTGCCTCTCACCCTCGTTTTCCGTCATTTTGGACGGCACAGGTACCCAAGGAATAACAATAAAGTATGAGAATGTACAACCATCTAGCCATAGTTACATAGAGTGTGTGTGAAACAAGCACGAATGTTGAGGCGTATGTGCAGCATACAAAACAAACAACAAACCGTGACGGCAGACGGTGCCTCGCCGAAACCATAAAACACCAGAACATCAGAAGTGAGTGAATCCATTCTGACAAAGGCATACATCACTCGGCTCCTCTTCTCCCCTAACCAAGCTTGGTACGCTTGAATACTTACGGCAATAAGCATACAATGCCCAAATGGTTGTGAATATACAACGCATGAAACCATCCCGAGAGGGAGTTGACGTAAATAAGACCATTAAAGCAAGTTTGGTTTTATTGTGGAGAAGGAGGTTTTTCATATTTTCCTTTGAAAGGATCGTTGAAACCATCAGCAGCATCAGCAATTCTCTCTCTCTCTCTCTCTCTCTCTCTCTCTCTCTCTCTCTCTCTCTCTCTCTCTCTCTCTCTCTCTCTGGCAAAAGTTATTTTCTTAGTTTGTATAATTCCCATCCATGTCACTCACAGAATTGTTTTCAACTCGGTCGTTTTGTCATTGCAAAATCGGACGTAGTCACATTTTGTCATTGCGATGGCTGGGGTCATTGTGTTCATAATATTCAGACCTGCATCCCTCCCCCCCCCTCCTCTCTCTCTCTCTCTCTCTCTCTCTCTCTCTCTCTCTCTCTCTCTCTCTCTCTCTCTCTCTACACCCAGCCCAGGGCGGCGCCAAGAGTGTCATTGCCTGCTCTTATTCTCCCCTGTCGCCTTTTTCTCCTCCTCGCCCTTCGGTGACAGTCAGTTTATGTATTATGGCTTCTATTAAATGTATATTTGAATCATTTTTGTGTTTTTTCTCTTTCTGCTCTACATGGTTTTATTGAGTTCCCATCTTTATTTAATTTAATTAAATATATGCGGATTATATTTCATCTTTCATAAAGTAACCTCTAAATGCCATTTTTGCAGATTTTTTAGTACAATATAAATGTTCGTTCCAATTTAATGTTTTTTGCATGAGTTATGTTACTTCAGTCATTTATAAATGTTAAAGAATTGATAAGAAGAAATAACCTCGTTCATATCATGGCCTTAATTTTTTGACGAGGACAAAACCAAGATGCGTTTTGGAGACTCGAATTGTTACGGACTCTGTATGATGTGGGCTTCTGCACTCAGCACTGCCCCGTCGAGGCTCAACGAGAGTTATACGAGAATTTAGAAGCAAAAACTTGCAGCAGTTTTTTATTTATTTTTTTTTTACTGTATGTCCTTTCAAAGAACGTAATTAGCTTATCACCTTGTGCAGACGCCATACATTTAACTTTTAAAAGTAAAATCGTTTTGAAATAAGTTTTTTCGTTGACAGAGAGCACTAAGTGAGAAGTTAGCCATAATTGCTTGCATCAGTACACTGTTTTTTTATTCTTTTATTTTTCCTCTTTCTGAAACTATTAGCCACACCACTGAAGTTTTACATACATGGGTCTTTTTCATATTGCAACCTGAGTTAATGTTGAATATCTCCTCAGGTAATCCGAAATCAGATCAGAGAACTTTTCTTTAAGATATCAGATTAGTAAACAGTCGAAATATATTCAAAGCGAGGGGTGCATTGAATTATTAAAGGTCATCGATATCGAGTTACGAAGTTTGAAATCTTCGTTAACGAACATAACGGGTATGTCGACTACTGACCGGAAAATCTTGAAGCGTCGATCTATTTTTTTCGTGGTAGGCCGGAGGTCTGTGTCGAGTGTAAAATTCTATTTTTCTCAGAGAATATCTGCGTAGGGGGTTAGCGCTGTAGGCATTACTTGAGTTCTTTGCGGCGTGCCTTAGGCCCCTAGCTGCAACCTCTTTCGTTCCTTTTACTCTACCTCCTTTCATATTCTCTTTCTTCCATCTTACTTTCCACCCTCTTCTAACAATTGATTCATAGTGCAACTGCGAGGTTTTCCTCCTGTTACACCTTTCAGACCTACTACAGTCAATATCCGTTTCAGCACTGAAAGACCTCATAGGTCCCAGTGCTTGGCTTTTGGCGTAAATTCTACATTCAATTCAGTTCAATTCTCAGAGAATATGTGCCTTATGTACGTGTATTCGTGCGTAAATTTTGCATTTCCCCGTGAAGTTAAGATCTCATGACATTATATTTAGCGCTCAAAGGTGCCTTTTGTACTGAAGAGCCCGGGACTTTCTTCTCAGTGCAGTAGGAATCATGGATCTGGATGCCTACCTTACTTTTTTTAGAATCACAAATTAGAATCCAAAAATTCAGCTACCCCAGAAAACTCTTTAGGTCTAACCAGAAACCTTTTTTGGTTTCTATAATTTTTTTTTCAGTTTCTTATCCGTATTATTGCATAGCAACCGTGAATTAAAAAGACCTCATTAATCTGTCACGGCTGTTAAATGCATCTTTGTTGTGTGAAGAATTTTGCTGTCTGGCCACCAGCAGATCATCGTATATAAATGGACAAGTCTGTGAATTGATAAATGAAAAGCTGTACTTGATTCAGATGGATGTGTCGTTTGCGCCTGTTGGTTAGGCTTGGTTAGGAATTATGAAGTTATTGCATTCGGCTTTTAAAGCATGCAAAATTATGTGCTACTTCAATTGTTCGTAAATAATGTTCTCGGTACAAGAAAAACGTCTGTAAGTAGCGCGGCCATCGTGCGTAAATTTTGTCATCTTAGTGTGATTAGAAGATTGTTGCAGGTTCTTCCAATTTGCATTCACATAGTAAGGTGTGCAAATGTACTTACGTGCAAAACTGGAAATCAAATATTCGACTACAGTTGAAATTGTTATATACCAGCCCTGTGACCTTAGGTCTCCAAAGGTCACTGTGATTCTTTGTCACCACTGGTTGAACGACATCAAACTTTTGATGTCATCTGCATATGAGTCTGTTTCGCGCATCGGTGATGCATCCTCGCCCTCCCTTGTACCATTCCATTCCCCAACAACTCTCCCCCCCCCCATAAATCTTTCGCTCGTAATGCAGTTGATGCTAAAAGGGAGTTTCGTCGTTGGGGAAGAATGGGGTCATCCGAGGCGAGCATCTTGGTTCATTCTTATTCTTATAAGCATTACCTACTTGAAGTTATTGTGGACATCGCACATCATCTGGGGTGACGTAAGATCATTCACTGTAACAGACACCTCGTTGAAAAGTGTCTCTCTCTCCACGGCAAGGACAGGCCCAGGGAAATCTTGGACTGGCTACCAGTCCTCTTTTATCAAGATTGATGCTTTACCGTTTCGTCTTCTAGAAGATGTGTGTGTGTGTTTGTTTGTTTTGTTTGTGAGCTCTCTGTGATCATCCCCTTTCATATATTTCTGTTGGTATTTGAACTTCTTAAGAATGTGAAAATTATAGTAATATCAAGTCACCAACAGCCTCTTTAAACTAATTGAGACGTATTGAAATATCGTTTCCTTATTCAATACAACGAGATGTTACGTCATACTCACTTGAGGTTCCTTCAGTTTTCATCAGTGTAACGTACCATTTCCTTCCCCTTTTCTCCTGCTTCGTTTTCCCGTTCGT
>NC_089772.1:5026624-5091624 GCF_040412425.1 Macrobrachium rosenbergii | reverse complement strand
AGTCCCCTTTCTCTCTCTCTCTCTCTCTCTCTCTCTCTCTCTCTCTCTCTCTCTCTCTCTCTCTCTCTCAAAACACACACACATACACACACACAGAACTGGACGATCAGTTTTCTAAACTCGAACCGGACGAGGAGGGACGAGCGGGGGGAGGTCCCTAAGATCCAGTATTCTTCTCTTGACCCAAGCAGTGAATTATGTACCTAGTTGTTAGTCGGTTGTTGGAGATTGCACTAGAGTGAGGAGATAACCAAAGACGAGAAAAAATAAGTAAAAAATGCACCAAAGAGCAATCGAGTTTCCTGTACAGCCGCTACAGCGTTTAATCAAGGCCACCGAAAATAGATCTATCTTTTGGTGGTCTTGGTATAATGCTGTAAGAGCCGCGGCCCATGAAAATTGAACCACGGCCCGGTGGTGGCCTATCCTATATAGTTGCCAGGGCACGATTATGGCTAACTTTAACCTTAAATAAAATAAAATAAAAACTACTGAGGCTAGAGGGCTGCACTTTGGTATGTTTGATGATTGGAGGGTGGGTGATGAACATACCAATTTGCAGCCCTCTAGCCTTAGTAGTTTTTAAGATTTGAAGGCGGACAGAAAAAAAGTGCGGACGGGCAGACAAAGCCGGCACAATAGTTTCCTTTTACAGAAAACTAAAAACATTGGATGTGAGTGATCATTGCTCCGTCAAAAATATATGCCATCAGAATGGGAGGGCCTCGATGAGGTACACCTCGCCGCACTGGGGATGAAACGGTTTTGGAGACTCTCTCTCTCTCTCTCTCTCTCTCTCTCTCTCTCTCTCTCTCTCTCTCTCTCTCTCTCAATCCAGTTATAGATCCGGTAGACCGAAGAATTTGAGGTAGCTGGATTCTTATTCGGCATGCCGGCTATTGGTCTGTCAACATTTATTAGTTGTCCCGGTTACGTCGATTTTTTTTTTTTTTTCTGTATATGGGATGGAAGGTCTCCGAGAGGAAGGACTGAAACGTTGGTCTGGCGTTGACCTCAAAGCTTTTGGAATAGTATTATCGGTCAGAGAGAAAAAATATGATTCATGTGTCGTATAACTTCATGTTATGCATTAATAAACCTTCCACTGAAACGGCTGTATCTTACGGAATCTTGAAGGCGCAGAGGATAGCAAGTAAGTTCCCTATTTTTGGAAAGCTTAGTGACTTAAAATGAAGAGGCATTTAGTAAAAAAGCGAAAATTCTTCTTATAACATCCTTTATACACTTGCATATGCTGCCTTCTGAGTCTGATGAGAAATAAATTCGTCAAGCGGTTTCATCCCGTCTGAGTCGGGCTCACCTCGTTGAATCCATTTCGTTTGGTGTGGTGTTTTTACAGAGTGATGATCACACACATCTGTTATTTTTCCTTTCTCATCCCAGGCTTCAACCCACTAAGTCGACCAGCCACCGCATACATACTTCTTAGCTTACGCTCGCAGACTCAAATCACTCCATTTTCCAAAGAAACGAACCCGGAAAGTCTCAATTGCCATGGGATTGTAGGATCCATCAGAGAGAGAGAGAGAGAGAGAGAGAGAGAGAGAGAGAGAGAGAGAGAGAGAGAGAGAGAGAGAGAGAGAGATTACTAATCGAATAAATCGCTCGTTCATTCGACCGTATGTCTGCCCGGACGAGGCTCGTTGGACTATAGATATCAAGAGTCCACATCTTATGATTGCTCCTCCATTTCAAGTGGTGTAAGGTGATACTGCGTTGATTTTAAGGTAAAAGGTTAAGGTAAAAGGTCAAGGCCAAGCTTAGGGTTGCTGGTTTTAAGCACTAGTTTTTTCTTGCACAGTGAATATTTTCTTTATCTGTCTGAATTTGCAATAAAGTGTAAGCCCCTACTCTATCTCTCGTTTCCTATTCCTACCCCGTTTCTTCTCTCCTTGTATCCATTCCAGCCAGAACCTCCCGTCCGTCATCTTCCACGTTTTACCTTCCCTTCTCCCCCTTCCCTCTCCCTGACCCATCACCCTCCCCCTGTTTTTTATCGCCCTCCCGTGATTATCTTAAGCGTGCGAGACTACCATCTGTGGGTATTAACACGTCGACCAAAGGTAAGCGGCGAAAAGATCTGCATAAAACCTTAATCTGATTTCTGACAGGTTATTTGTGCTAACTAGAATAGGTGGGGGGGGGGGTGCGTTGAGAGAGGGGTTCCTGGAGGGTAGAAGTGGAGAAATGGGTAGGGATTGACCGAAGTATGGGGGGAGGGGTGGAGGAGGGGTTTTATTGGATGGGCATGGGGTATCTTGGAAGAATGGTTGAAGGATGAGTTGCAGTCGTCATATTGGGATTTTGTATTGAGGCGTTAAATAGGATTAAAGTGCCTCCAGAAAGGATTATGAGGATTTATAGGACGTACAAAGATAGGGGAAAATAATGTGTCCAGGAGAATGATATAGTTGGATTTATACCTCTTCAGGACTGGATTATCATCCGTCGGGTGAAGCCCTCACCCACCTTGAGTGAGGTCCGAAGAACATAAATGTCTTCCTGTGGAAAAGGGAAAACTATTATTTCTCTACCGAAGATTGAGTGCTGTGAATTTATTAAAAACCTGATGTGTTTCATTTCCAATTAATTCCACTCTCTCTCTCTCTCTCTCTCTCTCTCTCTCTCTCTCTCTCTCTCCTATATATATATATATATATATATATATATATATATATATATATATATATATATATATATATATATATATATATATATATATATATATATATATATATATATATATATATATATATATATATATATATATATATATATATATATATATATATATATATATATATATATATATTATCGTGCAGTGTCAATGTACGTATGTAAGTGACTTTTGGGCTTTTTCTTTCACATTTATCGACAATGATACGCAGTTAACCATTCTGTTACGGCTAGACCTTGCAAAGGGCTCGACGTCAGTTCACAGTAGTGGCGAGAAATCCTCTCAGGTGAGATTTCTATCAGAAGTGAAATATGAGATTGGAGATGAGTTCCCGGCAAAATCTCAGCCGGGCAATTTTCGTAAGGAGGAGCAACAGACAAGAAAAAAAAAATGCCAGCAATGTAACATGAATGTGTGCATTTGAGATGTCGACACAAGATTACATAAAGTTTGCAGCCGGTGTTTCTTAAGAGAGAGAGAGAGAGAGAGAGAGAGAGAATAAGCCGCGGCAATTTTGAAAGGGTGTCGGTGTCAGAGTATACACGCCACCGGAGGGTGATAGGTATCTAGACGTTGAAATTACCACCACCAACATGGCGCACATTACACGCGTGTTCGTTTGCTTAGGTATCATATTTAGTTGTTAATATCTATTTGTACCTCCCTTCCTTGGCTGGCAGCCTTGCTCTCTAGTTTAGCTCCATATTTACCCGCGTTTGATTTCATTCAGTATGATTTTCGTTATTAGACTGTCTTAGATATATCTATTTTGTCTAAAGAAAATTTCCGATGGTTATGGTATATATTGCAACCCCAAAGTCTTTAAGAATATTTGCCAGGTCTGTCTATAAATTCCATGTAGATAAGAATTTCATTTTATTTAATTTCTTTATTTGTAACTCCATTTCAAAAAAACGTTATAGAAGATTTGAAGAGGTAAACCGTCATTGAATTTCAGTAGGAATATTAGGCTGATGTAGTATAGACGTTATTTTCATATTAACAGCAGCAGTAGCCACTGTGGAATATTAGGCTGATCTAGTATAGACGTTATTTTCTTATTGACAGCAGCAGTAGCCACTGTGGTTTTACACTTAATTTTAAATTGTTAGTGCAGTATATTAGCCAAATTTATAGATTGCATATTAATTGGAAAAGATTTGCTTTTTCATGAAATTCAGTTTTCCATAATTTTTTAAATGTTATTGTTAATATGAATGGCTTTATCCAAATATTATTACTATATAACCGGATGCAACTGCGTCATTTATTAAACTTGATTATCTGGAGGGTATTATTTAAATTTTGTTGCTCCTGGGTTATGAAATTTGTTTTTATTTACCTATGTTGTGTAGACTTTCTGGAGAAGAATAACTTATCCCTTGTGTAGACTTTTACGTATAGTGTTGCCATAACCGTAGCTGTCATTTAGATTGGTTATAGGGATTTAAACGCTCGATAATTTTTTTTTTTTTGTAATGTGATAAGAAGAGATTGTATGCTTCTAAGTTTTTACTTTTTGAAATAACAGTTAGATAATTTCCGTGATTTGGTATGTAATTTTCTGAAATTAATTTTTTTAGCTCACTTTTTTCCGGTAAGGAAGGGGGTTATGGTTAACGGGGAGGTGTTTGGTTGTCGTAAGCAGATTCGGTGCTTGAATTTATAATATGTTGGCTGGAGTTTTATACTTATTAAGCTCACGAGTCGTTGATGTATTATCCACACGTCTCTTAGTCCTCGACGGTGAATTATATTAATTTACGTTGGAGTTCCTTTAAAAGTTGCAGGATAATTTGCTATCCGTCAATTTTACAAATAAGGGTTTTGAAAAAATGTCTGATCACCGTAGAACTTTTGTGTATCATAAGAAAAATAGTGAAAATGGAAATTCTATTACTGTATCTTGAAAAATATGTAACATTGAATTATTAATATGAATGTCTTTTGCTAAATTTTATCAAAGAGAAATTCCTTTAATGTATCCCAAAGGTATTCCCCGTGCCTGACTTGGCGTGCAGTCAAGGAATTTCACCATGCAAGATATCGCTTTTGGTAAAGGCATTCTCTCTCTCTCTCTCTCTCTCTCTCTCTCTCTCTCTCTCTCTCTCTCTCTCTCTCTTTAAACCGGCGATGAAATTGTTATCGCACCATCTTGTACTTAAGATAACATAACTCTCTCTTTGACGCATATTTTTACTCCGAGTGATTTTGTCGAGTCATTGTCTCTTTTTTTTTCACTTAACCTTGACTGTTGCGTTAGGGTATTAAAAACCTCTTGACCCTGGTCTGGTCTTCATTCAAAATGGGATCTCTCGCGGTCCTGGGACATAACGTGACCGTTATTTAAGGTCATTGTGGTGCATTTAACCGTCACGGGCTCTAAGGCTGTTGCTTTTCATAAATTTCTCTTGCGAAGTTGGTTTTCTGGTTATTGAATTTTATTGCTGTTTATATTTTCATCTTCAGCTCTCTCTCTCTCTCTCTCTCTCTCTCTCTCTCTCTCTCTCTCTCTCTCTCTCTCTCTCTCTCTCTCTCTCTCTCTCTCTATATATATATATATATATATATATATATATATATATATATATATATATATATATATATATATGTATATATAATAGTTTGGATGACTAAAATTTTTCAAAATAGGTATAGACAGTACTTTGTGAAAGTGACGTATTATTTATGTGGCAAATGTGGATATTGGAGACTTCCAGTTTCTTGTTCTTATTTCTTCTTTAATTGTAAGACTTTTGGTCAAACTACTGTGCAAGAATTATCGTTAGATGTTGAAGTTCTAGTCATATACAGTATTTCGGTTAAAGAGTAAACACGATTACTTTACCTTTTCTTACTTATTAAAGAGTCTTAGTCCCAGCAATATGTATAATCCTCTCTCTCTCTCTCTCTCTCTCTCTCTCTCTCTCTCTCTCTCTCTCTCTCTCTCTCTCTCTCTCTCTCTGTTTATTAATCTGTTCCTTCAAGCAACGTTTCTCCTTGACTTTCATACCCTCCGCTACACCAACAGTCTCCCCCTCTCTCTCTCTCTCTCTCTGTCTCCCTCTCTCCCTCCCTCACCCTTACCTCCCGACCAGTCTTAAAAAAAAAACGGGCAGATGCTGCTCAAATCTCAGCAAGTGGGCAATGGGCCAATGTGTTGCACACCACGCCCATACCTGCACTTCTGTCCTTCCCCCTACTGCCCCCACCCCTACCCACTTCTCGTACGCCCATCCCGCATTCACTGCATTTACCTCCCCCCTCCCGTCCTATCCCGACCTCCTCCACCAAATACTATCTCGATCTCTCTCTCTCTCTCTCTCTCTCTCTCTCTCTCTCTCTCTCTCTCTCTCTCACTTCTGGTTTCTTCTCCCTCTGCGTGTTACTCCTTCTTTTCCTTCTCACTCGACTCCTCGACTCCTCCTCCTCCTCCTCCCTTTTCTAGATCCTAGTGTACCGGCTTTTTCGTTATCGTCGTGTCGTTGTGTTCATATCTTTTCTTGGTGTTTCGTCTCTGGATGTTGTTGATTAGTCTTTTGTTTATTTAATAATAATAATAATTATTATTATTATTATTATTATTATTATTATTATTATTATTATTATTATTATTGTTGTTGTTGTTGTTGTTGCAAATGCTGCCATAATTTGTCGTTTGTGCTTTGCGCGTCGTTGGTCAGAATCTTTAAATAGGGATTATTTTACTTTGTTCCTTTGTTTAAGTGTTGATCAATAATTTTCAATGTCTTACTTGTGTATCTCTCTCTCTCTCTCTCTCTCTCTCTCTCTCTCTCTCTCTCTCTAATAATGCAGTAAACTCTTTACAAAATAAACATTTTGCCAAGTCCATTCAAAATAACCATTTTGCTAAGTCCATCAGTCCCATTATTAGTTTTCTGTAAAAGAAAACTATTGAGATGGCTATTTTCTGTCCGTCCGCACTTTTTCTGTCCGTCCTCATATCTTAAAAGCTACTGAGGCTAGAGGGCTGCAAATTGGTATGTTGATCATCCACCCTCCAGTCATCGGACATACCAAATTGCAGCCCTCTAGCCTCGGTAGTTTTTATTTTATTTAAGATTAAAGTTAGCCATGATCATGCGTCTGGCACCGCTACAGGTGCCAACAGCACATGTCATCACGGGGCCGTGGCTGAGAGTTTCATACAGCATTATACGCTGTACAGAATACTCGATTGCGCCTAAAAAACTTCGGCGCTTTGTATATGTAAGCTGGCGCTCGTAGATTGTCCTCTTCGACGTTTTGATTAAAATAAGTACTTGAAGTTCCGCAAGACCGATAGACCCGCCATTCGGCAGAAGGGCATTATACGAAACCGGAAAAACAGAATACTGAAACAGTTCAAGTCCAAGGCTATAGCAGTTCATTCTCCCCAGGAGGTGTTATTTTGTCTTATTTTGTGTTCGGAGAAGCTGTCAGGGCTTTGCGTAAACAAACAGAATAGAGTGAAAGAGAAATCCTGCAATTTTTTGTTTTACCTTTAGTCCCTTTACAACAAAAGAGAGAGAACTAGTAGGGTAGAGAACAGTTCCTAATGAAGCCACCCGAAAAAAGGAATAATGGCAGAAAACTAGTAGGGTAGAGACTGGGGCTTAGCGAAATACCAACTGAAATAGAGGAAGACCAGTGTCACTATTATTTGCAACAGAAGTTTAAGCTGGCAGAAATCAGAAGGAAAGAGGAAGGTCTAAAACCAAACGTAGGGTGCCTGTGTTGTTTTGTCCCTTACCATAATGTCACAAGCTCCAGTGGAGAGCGATTACACAAGGTTTTCAAAGTTGGCAAGTTGATGGCTGAATCAGCCTACGTTATGAAAGGGAGTGGTAACCCAGGAGGTCTTACACATTCACATCAGACTTCTTATATGAAACTAGTTACATACAAAGAGAAGAGAAACTAGTTGTAGCAACAGAAAGAACTGTAAGAAAGAGCACTGTTCTCAAGAGGTCAACTGTTGCCATTATATAGAACGAGAAGGCATCAGTGGGTATTCATTTTGGTTGCCAGTTACTGGAACCAGATGTTTGATCCATACTGTAGCATTTTGACATTAAATGTTTTACGTGAAGATTGATAATATACGGCGTTTGTTTTCTACTTTATTTCTCCAGGCAAATATGAGATTCTGAAGGTATGGGCAGTAATTCCATATATTTGTATATCTTTTAACCCTGTTAGCATTAAATAGGAAATGTCAACAGTTCTTATTAATTGGTTGATTTTCTCAGCAATTAATTCACCAGAAAAACGTGAGTCAAAACCAGTACGTTGCGGAGATTTTTTTTTCGAACATATTAGTATGAACCCCACGTACCTTCTTCAGGAGTCTAGAACCGCCTGTTTATGTAAACGTTCGGAAATCACAGCCTCCGACAGCCTAACACTTCAACTAGCCATTGGATGGAATATTACCGCTTGAAGAACTTAATTTTAAGACCTGTAAATATGAAAATATTACTGTTTGTAAATCTTTTTTTTTTTAGCAGTTGTAAACGCAACAGTTGTAGTTTGCATGGCTGGGAATATTTACTTACGGGGAACAAATTTTTATGGAGTTGTGAATATAATAATTTCGTCGATTCGTTGTACAGAAAACTGTCGTATGGGTGGTTTAAATATTGAAGTCATTTTTCAGGTTGAGCTATTAGTTTGTTTCGATGCAGAAAATTAGGATTCTGTTATTTTTTATTAGGGCGATATACAAATTCTTATTGTATATAGCTAAAAAAACGTCATAAATAGAAGAAAATAAAAGAAAAATGACTTCCAGTTCCGCGTAATTCGTTAAATAATGTGGAATTGCAGTGGGATCCAGTAATGTAGCGATAGCTAATGAAATCCATAGTCTGAGGAGGGAAAGAAACTAAGGTTATTGGAAATTGAAGAGTAATAAGAATCAAACTGTGCGTGCTTTCGTCGGGGGGACGGGGAGGGATGTATCGCTCTGACCTCTGTATGTGTGGAGAAGGTTTTACTTGAACCTCTCACCGTCTAATTGTTGTTAAATGGTAATCGAGAAGAGCTATCCCATAAAGCAGTCAACCTACCTAAGTCATTATAGTTAATTTGACATTATTAGCCGTCCGCCTTTCGTACTTGGTTTAGCTTGAAGATCCTATCATAGCAGTCGCTTGATTTAGTGAGGGCGAGTATTGGGGAATATGATGATGAACAGTTCTCTCTCTCTCTCTCTCTCTCTCTCTCTCTCTCTCTCTCTCTCTCTCTCTCTCTCTCTCTCTCTCTCTGTCGTCACCCGACCCTACCTGTATTCCCTCCTCCCTGCTTGTTCCCAGGAGCGAAGCCAAACAAGGTACCCAGTAATTTTCTGGACGAACATCACTCCTCCTGCAGATTTAATTTGTGACTGTGTAAGAACAAGCTGTGGCCAGAGCTTTGGTGTGTTCACTTACATGCTATTGAAATAATGATGTGTGAGTCTGTTTCATTTCCATTTTTATTTGGCTTAGTTTTGTGTGCGTTAGCTGTGTTGCGTATGGTACCTGTATATTACATATGTACGAGTATGTACACATGTTACATGTATGTACAGTATGTGTATAAAATTACTTAAATGTATGTATGTATATGTTTGTGTATACATTACATATATGTATGTATGTAACTTATAGCATAAAATTTAGCAATTATCTTTCATGGGGTATCCCTGAACTAGTTGAGATAATTTATGAGCATTTGTTAAGGAAAGAAGCGATTATCCTTCATGGGGTATCCCTGGACTAGTTGAGATAATTTGTGAGCATTTGTTAAGGAAAGAAGCGATTATCCTTCATGGGGTATCCCTGAACTAGTTGAGATAATTTGTGAGCATTTGTTAAGGAAAGAAGTGATTATCCTTCATGGGGTATCCCTGAACTAGTTGAGGTCATTTGTGAGCATTTGTTAAGAAAAGAAGTGGTTATCCTTCATGGGGTATCCATGAACTAGTTGAGGTCATTTGTGAGCATTTGTTAAGAAAAGAAGTGGTTATCCTTCATGGGGTATCCATGAACTAGTTGAGATAATTTATGAGCATTTGTTAAGGAAAGAAGCGATTATCCTTCATGGGGTATCCCTGTTACCGGTTCTTAATAAGCTGAGGGTAGTTAACATTAGTTTATTAAACAGGTTACCAATTTTTTGTACAGTGTTGACGAGCCGCCATTTCGGAGAGCGGGGGAGATGCGAATGACGCTCTGGTCACGTGACGTGCTAAAACATAAACAACAGATATGATTCACAAACTTAGACAGCGTACCAAATAATATTCATACACTGACAACTTACAAAATCTAGATCACAACATTCACATATTGTTACACCCTGAACTAGTTGAGATAATTTATGAGCATTTGTCAAAGAAAGAAGCGATTATCCTTCATGGGTTATCCCGGAACTAGTTGAGATAATTTGTGATTATTTGTTAAGGAAAGAAGCTATTATCCTTCATAGGGTATCCCTGAACTAGTTGAGATAATTTGTGAGCATTTGTTAAGGAAAGAAGCGATTATCCTTCATGGGAGATCCCCGAACTAGTTGAGGAAATTTATGAGCATTTATGAAAGAAATAAGCTATAATCCTTCATGGGGTATCCCAGAACTTGATGTAATTTGTGAACATTTATTAGAGTAATAAGCGATTATCCTTAATGGCGTATCCATTTTGAAGAATGTTCGGTTACTGGCAGGTAAAGAAACAGATTTTTTCCCCTGATGTATTGTCAATGACTCGGCAATTGTAGACCTTCAGTGAGCCTTATTTGCGATAGCGCTCATTGCCGAGTTTGTGAATGTGTGCTAATGATGATATATGATGATGAGCTAAAAATCTTACCTTATTTTGTTTGGTTTATATTGAATTTTATTATCATTGTTTCTCTTATTTCGTAATGTGATGGAAGTCATATATTGTTTCACGCTCTCTTCTCGTGAGTCCTCAGAACATCCGTTGTTGTTTTCTGATAAAGGAGAGCTGATGCATTTTGTCTCAAAGAGTTTTTTTTTAGTGTACATTGTATTTTGCTTCACGGCTTTCCGCGGTTTCCTTGCCTTAGAGTTTAACTCCTTTGCTTGGTCATGCTTGTGCACAAGTTCTGCAGTGTCAGAAGTTACATGCGTCAGCGTTTCTCGCGCTATCACTCAGAAACGCAATTCATTTGTGTGTGTGTGTATGTATGTGTATATATATATATATATATATATATATATATATATATATATATATATATATATATATATATATATATATATATATATATATATATATATATATATATGTCTATATCCTGGCAACTCAGCTGTGCTAATTTTAATGGCCGTAATCCACTTAAGTTTTTCGATATTTTCCTTCTTATTACACGACTTTATTTGTAATATGCGACTTTATTAAAGTATTAATACGTCCAGTTGAACCTGTGAGTCAAGTCTTGAATTTTTTTATTAAAGTATTGATTGTTGAACCTGTGAGTAAAGCCCTGTATTTTTATTCTGATCTTATAAATTTGGATATATACTTGCATATATCTTTCTTCTTAATTACGGATTCTGTTTATCCTCTCAACGGAAGTTAATGTTATAAATTCTTAGTATTTTATCTCCAATAGTCTTGTTCTTGGGATTAGCATTTTACCTGTCAGTCCTTACGACATTCAGAACAAAGTTCGAAGAAAAAGGTAAACACATATAAATAAATATATAAATAAATAAATAAATAAATAAATAAATAAATAAATAAATAAGCATCTGAATTAAAAAAAAAGGTGTTTTTGCCCTACCTTGCCTTTTACCGGGTGAACGACGCCACCCGCCCTTCTTGCGCAAGCGTTTGTATGCGAGTTCAAGGTCATCCGCTCTCCCAAATATTTTCGGTTAAGTATAGTGCAATGTGGTACAGGCTGTCACATTTTGCGATACCATCAGGGTAGAACAATGCAAGGGAGAAAGTACTGCTTGTGGATGATCGAATTTCTAGTTGGTGGGGTGTAATCTCTCTCTCTCTCTCTCTCTCTCTCTCTCTCTCTCTCTCTCTCTCTCTGCTAAGGATAATTGCTACAGTTTTTTTCTTGGCAGTTGAAACGTCTGACTGTTTTTTCTTTGAGATATTAATGAATGTGTCGCTTTTTTGGGGTTAATTGAATTTCACGTTTTTTTTTTAGTGGAAAGATTATGGAGTCTCAGCTTTTTGTTTTGGGTGGTAATTGAATATTGTTTTAGACGTGCAAATATAGCAATGTTTTGGGTAATTGAATCATAGTTTTTTCTTATAGATTATATTATTCTTTTGCTGGAAGACGAATTAAATACGGATATAGTGCATCTGCTTGTTACAGCTGTAAAATGTCTTTTGTTCCTAAACTAAAATTTCATATTTGTCACAACGAAAGTAGGGTTAGTGACATTCTGTAGTGTATATATCGCCGTCTGATATTGTTGTTGAATAGCCAGCCTGCCAAATGCTATTGATGTAGTTACGACAGGCTACTAAACAGTTACGACAGGCTCAGTGAATATGAGCTGTGAACTTTGTGAATTGCTTTTTCTTTAGATGACCGGTAGATACGAATATATTTCATGTGTTGGTGTTCAGTTGCCTCTTAATATTTTCGTTATTATTGTACCGATTGATAATTGCCTTTTTTCATTTTTTTTAAACTGAGAAATGGCATATCTTACGATAGTCTTGCGTTTTCTGATTCGTTTATGTGATAACGCATTTTCACAATGTAGTTGGTTTGTGTGGATGAATTATCATTGGTCACATTTAGAGATTGAAAAGCAGTAAAAGAAGGAACTAACTCCAAGTCTTACATCCGTGATACATATTAGATATCAACTTCGCAGTTCCGTGGTCCGACCGGAATATTTGTGCTCACCGAAGGACTCACAAAAAACGAGAGATTTCTTGCTAAATGAACGAATCGAAAATGGACCCTAGAAAGCGAAGTCCTGTGGCCAAGAGTAATAAATCAAAGCTTGAGACTTACAAGTGTGTCTTTATGCGCCCTAGCGACATTGAATCTATCAGATTTATGGGGCAGTCTTTCGCAGTAAGGTGTTTTGCCATGATATTAGGCCCGGCCTTCCTTGATGCTCAGTTATTATTTATGAGAGAAGGTCTTCTCTCTCTCTCTCTCTCTCTCTCTCTCTCTCTCTCTCTCTCTCTCTCTCTCTCTCTCTCTCTCTCTCTCTTTCATATCAAAAGGTAGGTAGAGTGCCGGAATTTGTCCTCGCCAGAAAAGCGGTAATTAAGAAGACGATTGACAGAAACTTTTAAGGTACTCAAAAGTATAAATAAAGTAGACTGCAAGAAGCTGTTTACCTTAAGTAGTAACCAAACTTGAATTCCCGAATCTCTCTCTCTCTCTCTCTCTCTCTCTCTCTCTCTCTCTCTCCTTGTGATTACTAAATTTTCTAATAATCATGTATTATTATTAGTATTATGAATTGAATGTTTCTTATTTTTAACGGTTATTCAAGAGGCTATAAAGGCTGATTATAGATATTACAGACCTTTTTCTTCTCATGTCTTTCCAGGACGAGAACAGATTCCGCGTGGCCAAGGGAACCAAGTTCTACCGCGTGATGGCGAAGCCCTGGGACGGCGAGGACAACGCCCGAAAGGAGTTCTCCGTCTCCCGGAGGCCTGTCGAGTCTCCCCAGACGCTGTCCACCCACACGGCACTGTCCACTCATACGGCGCTGACACAGTCCTCCCCCACCCAATAGCCCAAGGCTGTTCTTGGCACCGCGGCAGGCATCGAAGGCTCCATCTGTTGGTTCTTGAAGAAGAGGTTCCACGCTGTACACCTCCACTACGTCAAGAAGTACCCCCTGTGTTCACTGTGTCCCACTTGGTACTAGGTGCGGGCTGCTTCGTGGAAGCAAAGCTCGTGCGAACATGAGGCCAAATCAGTGTAACTCCATCTGGGGTTGGAAGATGCCACGAACAGAAGGCGTGTTTTAGGGGTTTTGGCAGATTTGAAGGCCAGGTCTAATTGTGAAATTGAAATTTAAGGAAATTGTATTCCAAGGGAATAACTGGGGTTATCCTACATTGGAAAGCTGAAAAATTTAAGAATTACGAATATAATAGAATATTTTGTAATTAGTGTGAAGAAGAGGGAATGAGATATTTAGGTAGCTTAAGAAAGGTTTTATACCATTGTAGGTAAAGGACAGAAAAAATGTATACAGTAGGTAACAAAAGAAAAAAGTATTTAAAAATTCATAGACTTTAGCCTAACCCGGATTAGAGAGAAGGAAGTAAAGGTTATTCGTTGCCAAGAACTGGTTATAAACAAAGATGATAATGATAAAACCTGTACATAAATGCACTGTGTGCAGAAGCTGTTTCACCATCACAGATCGAGTGCATAATAATAATAGTAATAAAACCTCCAATTCCCGAATCCTGTCTCATTCAAAGTCGTAACAGTTCCAAGACAAGTTTTGGAAGATGAAATAAGAATAAGACTTCGAAATGACGGAAAAATACCGTTGCTGCTTTTGGAAACTTTGAAGACAGACGTTCAAGAATATAAGCTTACCATTGTAAAAGATGCAGCATTAAAGGAAACCAATGTAAAGGACTCTGAATGATTTTTATTAATATACTCTGCAGTTTGGGACCTATGACAGGAAACCATTCACTGAAAAGACCTTTTCAAGAGGACGCATTCACGGGTCAGTGCAGCATCTGAAAATTCATAACTTAATTGACAATAAAAGCTCATGGGCAAGGACGCTCCTGTCAACTTAATACATTATTAATACACGTAATAATCATACCTATTGTTATCCAATCGCAGTTGTCATTCCAATCCTGTTGAGCCTTTTCTTGATATCGTCAAGATCGAAGTATTGATCGTCAGCATCAGTCGAGAGCCCCTTCCTTTTTATCTCCTGCTGGAGCTCTGGGAAAGGAATGCGTTTGTCGTGTCTCTGACCATCAACAACAGCATCTCTCGTCGTTCCATATGAATAAGTCATTTGTTTATTCATTTGTTTGTTTTTCAGAAGTCATCTCATGTTTGTGCACATAGAACGAAAACGATTTCTTTCTGCACTCGTCAGGAAAACATTATAAGCTCTGGGAATGTCTTCTACTACTCGACGTCCCATTCTCTATTCTGTGGGAGTTTTAAAGGCTGGAGCCTTTCCTGTCCTCATCTGCAATACTGAGAGTAGTGAAGGAGTTGAGAAGCTCACGTGAAATGATACCCAAATTGGGCAATTTCCTGGTTATAGGCCAGCGTTTGCAGAGTCGGTGTTATGGTCCAGCAAGAAAGATCATCCTAAGGTACTGATAATATTCATTACTGTTTGCCTAATGATTTCCAGAAGGTCATTGTATGAAATTTTAGTTCTTGAAGTCTTGGTGAAAAAATGCATTGCTGTGTTTTCCGCCTGGTGAGTCTGAGTGTGTGTGTGTGTGTGTGTGTGTGTGTGTGTGCACGTTTTTTGGTGACATTTTCAAACTGAGAAGATGTTTGTTTTGTATTGGATGGTATTTCCAAGTACCATTGAGAGCATGTGTGTTGTTGCTTTTCACACAGTAGTGCGTTTTCGTCTTGCATTTTTTCTTTATAAAATTTTTCAAAGAAACTGAAATTTGCAAAAATATCAAACTGAGGTCGTGATGGTTGATATTTCGAAATTGCATTTTTTAACCCTCAGTTGCTGTTGGTTTTATGATTAATTCCTAAATAGCTGAAGATTCTTTTATAATGGTTGATTTCATCTGGTAATTGGTGTTAAAAATTACCTTACTTGTGTAATGTCATTATTGGAGTTTTAATAATGTTGAAAGAAGAACATCTCATGTTGGTAAAAACAAAGAAAATATAAGATAAAAAAACTATTCATACAATAATAGATAGTAGACGGGCCTATAGATAGCTAAATGGTAGGCCTAAAGAATAGATTGGGGATAAAATATAAGAAATTAGACTCCAGTTGAAGCTGGAAAGATTATAAAAAGAATGGGAGAAGTGAACACTGATGGAATTGCTATTGGCGAAACAGCACATGCGTGCGCGTATGTGCCCACATTCCGAAATTCATATTTGCCTCAACATGACGCAAAGACTCCCATATTCATATGCCCATCCACACTTGACCGAGAACGTGATGACACTCGAAGTCAGTAGCACTTCCAGAAGTTAAGGGTCTCTAGTACATGTAAAATGTCAAAATCAGCCGGATATGTGCTAATTCTAACAACGGCCACCAGGTGGTGAAATTAGAAACGGAAATTTTTTTTTTATGAAAGAAAATATGTAGTATTTTCCAAGCGGCAGAAAGAAGCAGTTGCCAGGGTTCGCGATTCATGAGGTATTCCTTTTAACCCGATGAGAAAGGTAATTACTGCGTAATTACGTAAAGGAGGTCAGTTTTGTGGTTGTTGGCAAGGAAAGCTTGCCATAACTTATCTGTGTTGAGAAGTCATGTGATATTGTGTATTTTAGTGAAAATGTTCAAAATGGAGTTTTTATAGTGCTGAAAATGATATCCTTCAAGACTGATACAACTTATTTGAACGGTGAGGCCGCGGAGTTTAGAAAATGAGGTCAGAGGTGTGTATTGGCAATGGGTCGCTTCGTAGCACGAAAAAGGCGGTTTTGAGTTTAGTTTTTGTATTTTTACATCAGCTGTTAAGTATAATATTATTTTAGTTATATTGTCGTAAGGAGTTGTCGAAATATAGCAGGCATATCACCGTGTTGACGGGCTTTAAGGACTTCTGTTTTAACAGTTATTATAAACTCGTGGCATCGGATCGATCTCGTTGGCCTCAGACATTTTTGGACAAGGTGCGTGTGCCATCTCCAGCACCCACTCAGAATGAGGCTTTGGGCATCTGTTGCGGGTGATGCCAAGTACTGAAATGAGCGGAGTGGGATTCGCGCGGCCCTTGCCGCCTCATGATTAAGAATGTGGCTATCTTGTGATCTTCAATTTTTTTCTACGTAATAGGCCTTCATTTTTTTCGTTATGCATCCTGTATCTTTTGTTGTCACGTATTTTTGGATGTCATTGGTAGCCTTGTATCAGATGCTGTTCATCGCCAAGTGAAGAGAAATAGTTCGGTCATTTTGTCTTATATATATACTTTGTATATATTATATATATATATATATATATATATATATATATATATATATATATATATATATATATAATATATACTTATATATATTATATTATATATATATATATATATATATATATATATATATATATATATATATATATATATATATATATATATATATATATATATATATATATATATATATATACATACATTCTTTTAAACAGATCAGTAGTGATTTATTCACTATTACATATAAATTTGCGTCTCTCTCATTAGTCAGAAGGCGTGGCAGTATGGTGGAATACCAAAAAGTTGCCTGGGTGTGTAAAACTGCCGAATCATAGTTTTGAGACGATGAAATAATGATGTTTTTTGAGAGTATATCCTGCTCGAGCAGCTTGGTGATGTCACGAAGGAAATAAGAAGGGAAGATTGATATTTAGAAGTATTGTTTGATTGATCAGAACCGAGGAAGTGGTCGTTTGGAAGAGAGTTGGTTGACTGTAGCCACAGACTGTGTGGAGTTTCTATGTGATAAGAACAGTGGATGTTGTCATTGGTTTTGTACGCGTAAGACGGAACCTTCATCTTTGACTTCTTTCGTCTTGAAACTCCTTCGCAATTTCTAATCATTTTCCTCTTAGCTTCAGATTCTTAACATTATGAAATAGATGTAGGTTTATAGTATATATAGCAGTGATATATTAGGGCACTATTACGAATTAAAATAATCCTAAAAAAGAAGTCCTTTTAGATAAGAAATGAAAGTTAGGTTAGTCCATCAGAATTTGAACAAAAAAATTTATCAAATGCTCGTTGGTCATTTTTATTTTAATATTTTACTCTGCATATTTCATTTCCGTTTTGAGCTTGCTTTTGAATTGGATGTGATAGAGTTTTTATTTTTAAATATTTGTTGTACTTCTCTTCTTCCTGTAACGTTATAGACTGTGGTCTGAAAATATACCTTCATCCCGAAACACACTTTGATCATAGCTGGAAAACGTCAGTAATTGTTTCTTAGATCGGCGTGTGACTCTCCTACCCACGTTTGCTGTTGGATGGGTTTTCCTTGATTTTCTCTTTCGTTTTTATAACATCAGTTTTGCTCGTTGCAATTTGTTCATACAGTTAGATAAAAAATTATTTAACCTTTTCTTCCTACGATACCTTTTCATGGAAGTTTACTTTTCATCAACATCTTGTCTAGTTTTGTTAACACTTTGGTTCAGTGTATTTTCTTGTCCTTCTTCAGATTAATAGAATTACAGGTAAAATTATTATTTAGATTTTCATAGTGTTTTGTTCGTATTGATAACATAGTCTGTTGTGTACGTTCGTCTTAGTTCAATAATACTTGTTCATGTCAGTTTTCAGTTGATAACATTGAATGTTCTTGTCATTTTCTGAGTTCATTAATCAGCAGATAACGTTAGTCATCATCATTAGTTTTATGGTAGCATTAATAATTACTTTTAATTTCCTTAGATAATAATGAATCCAATTAGTCATGTCAATTCGGCCTCGAGCGGGCCGCTAGATACTGCGTACCTATCATTAGTGCAGGTGAAGTGTAAATAATGCAGTTATATGTATAATAGATATTTATATATATTTGTAAAACCATTTTCACACTTCGTTGTGTGTGTGTGTGTGTGTGCGTCTGTCGTGTTGTTTTCATACAAAAAATGAGTGGTACTTTTGTTTCGTTTTTATTTTTTCCCGAAACGATTAAACAAAAGGTTGGCCCGTTTAAATCATCTGTTTTTCTAGTTTTTCAGGCTCGAGAAATCATTATGAGAGTTTTGACGAAGACTCCTTATTTAGCGCGTTAAGAATATGACTTGTGTTACTGTGGTGTTAAGAATATGGCCTCAATCACCGAGCCATTAGGAATACAATATAGATCACTGCAGTATTAGGAATATTACCTCTTGCTACTGCATTCGGAGTATGACCACTGTCACTGCTCTCGAGAATATGACCTATCGTTTAGAAAGGCTGTAAGAATGCGAACTGTCTTGAAGCTTTCAGGTACGTTAAGCTGTGACAAGCGCGCCCATTACATGCTTTCATTCCCTTCAACTTTGTCTGTCTGTCTCCAGCGCAGTGTTATTCTTTCAACTTACGGTGTCCGTAATAGCTTTGTTTCAGATGAAGTACATCAGCCTCCGAAAGGAGGGTTGTCGAGGTGAAGCTCATTTCTGTTAGGACACATACTAACCCCCCCCCTCCTCCCCATCAACTCCCAACGAACCTCATACACTCCCACTTCTTTTCCTCTCCCTGAACGGGAATCAAGATATCCAACAATATGATTACTGGTGATGTATGTCACGTATTTCCGGATAGTTCGAGATTCCAATCCATGTTCCTGTTTTGCAAAGAAGTCTGCGATAACCAAATGCAAACATTTGTCACCTGCAGCATGAAAATAAAGCCGAAAAAAGCGAAACTTGGAGAAAAATAACTCGTGAGATCAAGTGACGATAATGCTGTGCGCCATAACCACACCTTAATATTTACAGTCCATTTTTCCTCTCCTTCAACCCCAGTTGTAATAGATATGGTTTTTTGAGAAGAATATTACTCATTTTGCATATCAGGACAGTTTAGGTATTTTGGGGTTTATTGTCTGCAATTATTATTTTGTTGAAGTCAGTATAGGCTAAGTTTAAAAAAAACAACTCACTGGTTTCATATGGTTTTGAGAAGATAAACCATTTTGCTTATCGAGGCATTTCAAGACATATGAAGCGAATAACCGTATTATCTATTTGCAATTATTAGTCTACAGAAGTCTTAAATAGTCTAGGAAAGTGTAATGAATATTTCCTATCATTTCCTCCACATAATAGAACAGTGTATGATACATCTATGAAGTTTACTTATTTTCTACACCATTTTCAGTACTGTAGCCTGAGACACGTTTTGATCCATATACGTCTAATAATTTCTTTCCTGTAGACGTCAGTAGTCTGAGAAACAGTGAAATGGATATTATTAATTTCCTTTCCTACACAGAAGTCATTCAGTAACGCGAATGACTGTGTGTGATTGCAATAACTGGAATTTAACGTATTCCGTAATTCCCTTTTCATGAAGTGTATAACTTGGGAATTTTTCCAATTGAAGTTTGTCATCTTTTCCATTTCCTTCAACTTCATTTATTGTAACGAGATAGACCATTGTAACAGGCAGTGTAAAGGAAAAAAATAAACAAGCTCTCGTCCAGTCTCGAACCGCCATTGTAGAAGACGTGCAGTTCACCACACACGGTCTTGGGCGTCTTTTGCTTCCTGTCGCCAAACTTTTATCAGCAGTGGCGGCAAAATCGTCAAGCTTCACATATTTGTGTTTGCGTGACATAATCTTATTGAACCTTCCAAAATCCAGCACCATCTGCTGCTTAGTGGAAAGTTTTGACAGTAAGGGGGCAAAAGATAACGGAAAACATTCTTGCGACACCGCCTTGACCAGCCAGCAGTTATTAGTGTAGAGTTCCACTATGTTGTATTCTGCACTGGATGCCATTGCTGTATTAGATGTTGCTATAACTCGGTTGCAAAGGAAAGACACCTTCAGCTTGGCCGCTGATGTAGTGGAACGGTCACACGCACTTGCATCATAGCCTGCGGCGGCACTGCGCAAGAATCCTTGCGTGTGACTGCGCATCTCTTGTATGCGAGTTCGAGTCTGTTCGACAGCCGGAGAAGTATTTGAGGCACCATTTGCAATAGATATTCATTAATCACGGGGAGAGAATACTTGAAGCATTATGTATAGATTACAGGTTATACCCTTTTGTTGAGCATAATAGACTGCAAATGCTAAAAGTGTACAAAGCTTACTGTAAAGTTATATACAAATGAATATAAAACTGGATATTTTTGGAAAAGTAGTGGTAATATATTATTGAATTTATGTGAGATTTGGAAATACCAAAATGTGGGAATTGTTATTTTTTTCTGTAGATTAGAAAGTGCATTTGTTTATTCCAAATCTTCAGAGGAGAAGTATATTTATCAGATTATCAAAGGCTTGTATTAACATCACAGTGTGTAGATATTAAAAGCACTAGAGGATGAATTGAATACATTTTTGTGTTTGGCACCCCTCGTTTCTGTAGTTGGTCAACGGTTTTAGGTTTCCTAATCATTCACCTTTAGATACTTCTGAACGCTTATAAGTTCTTATAAATGTCATTGCAATGATCTTTCCTTGCACAGGCAGCATTTTAGATTCACGTTTAAAGAAGAAGAATGTGGTTTTGTAATGAATCACTCTTGTTTTCTTTGTTGAAACTTGAATATGGTGGCATGACCTCACTCGCCTAGTTTCTTGACGACTCTCGCTCTTTTTTTTTTTTTCCCAATCACTTTTGCAGCCACTTTAGCGCCAAGCTGTTTTTGTGTTTTTTAAAATTAATTTGTCATGTAGAATTTAACGCCATCTTTGCTTATTTCATTATTCTGAAACCACTTTGAGCTGAAGATCATAATTTGTTTGTTTGTTTCCCAAGCAACGTCACCCTTTTGCTTTCCAGACCAGTCAGTACAAAAGATATTTCAGAGAAATAGAAAATCATCTCGTCAATAGTTTTTCTTTTCCTTTTTAGGTAAAAGACAACACGCTATGTTGTTTGTTTTTAGCTTCCCACCTCAGAAACTAGAACACCACTTCTAGCAGCGCGCGTTCAGTCGCGGTCTAGTGAATTAGAAACAACTGTTTGACAGCTGTCAAACGAAACCACGTTTTTGGCATTTTTCGGGTGTGAGTCAGACCGTCGTCGGAAGACTGGATGTGATCGACACCCGGATAAAATGTTGATGTATTGATGAATAGGTTAATTTGTCACCCCTAATTAGTTATAGGTAGGTCGTAGGTCTTACCCAGACAGACAGACAGACAGACATACATTTTAGGAACTACAGTGGAAAATTATATTTGGCAATGAAAAAGAACAGCACACCGGATCTCATAGTAGTTAACGACCATGAGGTCAGGTATTGTGAATTTGACCGCGAACCTGTAATGAAATAATTATGATCAAGATAGCCAAGTGGTTATAATAGTGTTCATTTAGTAATGATAAAGGTCATGTGTACTAATAAACCATAAAACTGGTCATGTGGTTTTGCTAATCATGGCGTAAGTATAACCACTTGGATTCAATCGAGATAATTATGTGGATTACCAGGTTACAGTGAAGTCTAGCATAAAGTGATCATGTTATAATAATGAAAATGACGCTGGGTCTATGAGTAAAGGCCATGAGGTTATAATGACTACATTGTGGTCATGATAAAACTTATTATGGTAACCATAATGGTAGAGTGTGACAGTTATTTAGAAGTGACCACTGCATTGCTAGCACCCAACTCGTAATGGTTGTTTTGTACCTTTTTGCAGGCGACTGCGAAGTGTTTTTGTTGCAATATTCTTTTGTTGAGAATGAAGGAAATCTGTACAGTACTTTATTGAATACAGTCGTTTCTTTAGGCTTTTTCATGAGTACCAAATAAAATACTGTATGAAAATATAAGGAGTTTTTCTTTCCCTTATGTCTGTGATGTCCAAGATTCAACGAAAAGAAGCACTTTCTTACCTTTTGATTATCACTATATTCGAAAATTAAAAGGATATTTCTGTTGATAGCAAACTATCTAATTGAAAACCTTTAAGCTTCTCGATATCACGAATTGGCTGAGTGCAAAAAAGGTGTTTAATAATGTTGAAAATTATTTACAGCATTAGAAGTGGTAAAAAGGTTAATGTGGATAAAAAGTGGATCAGGGAGTTTTGTGATGGGCGAACGATGAAAAGAGCTAAAATATAACAACTCTAAGGGGGAAAGAGAAGAGAAAGACAGAAAATGTTGGAAAACGCAATATCCTGGAAATTAGTGGCCGCATGGAAGATGGAGACGGCTCAGTATGTGTAGAGGTGTTCGACGCTCTGCATATTACTATTTTTGTGGGAAACTGAAGTATCCAATGTAGTGGAAGTTTTTGGTAATGGCATTTGTCCATTATTTAACCCCTAAAGCAGGAATGTCATTAACCATCGTCTTTTCACTGGAACCCCACAATATATAATAATAGTAATAATTATTATTATTATTATTATTATTATTATTATTATTATTATTATTATTATTATTTAGAAGATGAACCCTATTCATATGGAACAATCCCACAGGGTCTACTGACTTGAAATTCAAGCTTCCAAAGAATACGGTGTTCGTTAGGAAGTAAGAGGAGGTAAAGGGTAACACAGAAAGAAGAGATCTCATTATTAAAAATAAAACATTAATAAACTGATAAATAGATAAAAATGTATTAAAATGCAAGGAGAATAACATTAGGGTAGTAGCGCATTGCATCTTCGCTTGAACTTTTGAACTTCCAATTGCACAACATCCTCAGGCAGACTGTTCCACAGTCCAATTCAGAACTTCGACAGCGGGACACATTTACTGCATAGGCTATTGGCGCTGCTGTTCGGCGAATTTGGTTGCTCTCGGCAGGAAAAGGGGATCAGGGATCAGTTGTGAATGTGAAAGATCTCTATTAAAAACAACTTACGAAAAAGTGATAAACAAGAGACTATCCGGCGATGGTCTAAGTCTTAATTGCTAATATTAGGAAACGGAAACCTCCCACCAAAAACTCTTATCTTTCATATTTTATAATTTACCACAATTCCTGCTTCCTTCAGTCTTGCTGTCAAACTAACTGTTACGTCTTTGAGCGCTTTGGAGTTTTCTCCCAGTGTCACCCTGAGAACCTTCCACTTCGTCTCATTTATTTTCTGGATCATCTTATGTTGTTTCTCAGTCCACTTCAACTCCTCCTGTCACCATCTTAAGGGCTGAATGGCCGAAAGTGCCCTAGAGCTTGGCTTGACAGCCTAAATTTTACAAATCAATAATTTCAAATTAGTTGTCATGGTCCCAAGATCATAGTAGCCAAAAACAGTCATCAAAGGAATTTGGAATAATTCAAAACTCAATAATTTCAAATTAGTTGTCATGGTCCCAAGATCATAGTAGCCAAAAAGGAAAGAATTGTAATGAATAAGAATAAAAAATGTAGATGGAAAAGAATATAAGCCAGTGAGCACAAGGAAAGATCACAGAAAGTAAAGCGAAAACCGGAATTAAAATCGAGGCAAACAAGAATTAAAGATTTGGCCTAATAGTTAATAAAGACAGATCCAGGTGGTGGTTGGATGAAGGGGATAAGAGGCCTGATTTGGACATCTGACCCCTGTCAAGCCAAGAAAAGCGTACAGATCCAGTAGAAACAGAAATATTTTCATTTTCAGTTATCATTCATATCGGAGGAGTAAAAGAGTTAATATACCGTCAAGATATAGAGAGGACATAAATTTAAGTGTAATTTAAAGATGTTTACAAAAGTGATAATGCAGAGAAGGATAAAAGTATAGTAAACGTTCAGGAATAGACGTTTTAACGGAAACGATACGCAAAGCCGAAGAATATCACGCAAGAATGAGGCGCCGTTGTAAAGGAGCAACTAATCAACTGATTTCCAAACTGTGTGTTACAGTTACACTTCCTGCAGCCGATTGTTGGGAATCATCGTAGTGAAAGCTTTGTCTGGTGGTCCGTGCCTCGTAAACAAGCTTGTATAGTCGCCTTTTGGCTGTTGATAAAAACTACATTTTCCTGGAAGTACATATTCAGTGAAAGGTAACTAAGCCTAGGCTATCACAAATTAATTTTATGCCATTTGTCTTCTGTAGAAAGAGGCTAGTAAGGTTTGTGTGTTTAATCTAGTATCTTTGATGGGATTAATTACACATTTTGTGATATAGAAAACACAAAATATGTTATGTCAAGCTAATAATTAATTGAAATCACAGGGGGACATTTTGGATGAGTGAAACACAAGTTAATGAGTAGTCTGAGACAGCCCACACACAAAACTCAAGAGTCGACAGGTGGGGAAAACTTTTGTTCATAGGCTATGTTCTTGTGACTAAATGGAAAACAAAAATGGATTTAACGTCCTGACAGGAATTAGAGCCCATCCTTTGGTCTCCTTTTAATCCTTTAAGAACAAAAGGGTGTAATGTCACTTTAAATGATGTAAAACTAAACTAGGCCGAGAGTTAGCCCAGAATAGAGTGATTATGCAGTAATTCTAAGCCGGCTGTCCGCGGTGAGCTAGACTATGGCAATTGACGTTTTCCTATGTTATTTTACTTGCTTTACAAGAATTTAAAGTAATATTTTCTCGGCAGGCTGTAACTAAGCTGTCATTGACCTTTGGAGACTACGCGGCTTGAATTGCCTAAGGCAGGTAGGTCTAAGCCAGCATTCCACGGCAATCCCCCACCCCCATATCTAATACGGCAAAATTGTAACCAGGAAACACCCCTAAAAATACCAACATAACGTACCCTAGAGGTGTTTACTGGCTGCAATTTTGCCGTGTATTAGCTATGGAGGTGGGGGGCTTGCTTGGCGGGAATGCCAGCTTAGACCTACCCCGCGTTAGGTAATTCATGTTGTGTAGTCTTCAAAGGTCAATTACAGTTTAGTTACAACCGGCCGACAAAATATTACCTTAAATTCTTGTAAAGTAAGTAAAATAACATAGAAAAACACCAATTGCCACAGCCTAGCTCACCACGGACAGCCGGCTTAGAATTACTGGTTATGCTAATGACCTAGATACACCCCTACCCCTCTGGGGATTTCAGCCCCCTAAGACTTTCCCTCTTACACTATTTCCGTATTAGGCCTTTTTCTGTTTATCTCATCGGTTTTAACCACTGATACTACAGTACTTTTGTCAGAAAGGAATAGTGGTAATTCTAAGCCCACTGTCCGCGGTGAGGTAGCCTATGGCAGTTGACGTTTTTCTATAGAACTTGACCTGCTGAACAAGAATTTCAAGTAAAATTTTGTCGGTCGGCTGTAACTAAAGCGTAATTGACACTTGAAGACTGCACACCTGTACCGTGGGTCCCCTGCACTGGCGCATACAGCTCAAGGGTAAATTACAGTTTAGCTGCAGCTGACAGGCAAAATGTTACCCTAAACTCATGCAAAGCAAGCAAAGCAACACTGAAAAACGTCAACTGCCACAGGCTACCTCAACTGCACACTAACCGTTGCTTGTGACCGGGGCGAAGAAACGTAAACAGTAAACAAATCCGCCATCTTGGGTTACATAATCACTAGGGAGCCATATGTTCAGCAGGGGCGGGGGGAAGGTGGGGTACTGCACAAAAGGTGCAAGTTGGTAAAGTGACGTAGGACTGTTACATAGAAACATGGCGGTAAATGACAGTTACCCAAAAAATAATAACGCTACTACATGAAAAGCACTAAAATCTAATAATGCCAAAACACAGGTGACCTAACTACCTAATAATAAAGAAGGATAGTTTAGGAACCTTACCTTAAAGGGGTGGAGAGTACACTTCAGCCGGGGCCTTTACGAACACGTGGAACCTCGTCATCGGGTCATCAAAGGGGATTTTAAAATAGGCCACTGCCAAGTACCCGACGAAGTTGTACCTCCTACGGCTGTACCTAGGCGTCGTCTCACGAAGTTCCCTCCACCTCCTCTCAATAGTATTTGTATGGGCACCAGTTACTGGGTCCACAAAGTTCATGGAGTGATTGACGGTTAAGTGTACGTAGCCTTCGTCCTTCAGGCAGTCATAAGCTCTCCAGCAATCAGATACAATAGTTGTCTCCAGTGCAATGTAGTCCTTATAACTAAGGTAGCACTTGACACAGGTGACACAGGTAAGTGGCAAATTGCCCTTGGTTACAGGCTCAGAGGAGCGGGAGGTTCCGGGGGTGACGTCCGCCATCGTGCTGGGTTGAAGAGTGAGTGAACTGTGCCGGTGAACTGCACCAGAACAGGGTAGGAAGGATGAAGTTGGGGGGGCTAAAAGTGCATTTCTGCTTTCAGTTTTGGGGTGGCGGAACGGCGCTGCGTGCTTTATCCGCATTTTTTAAAATAATCTGGCAGGCTCGTATGCTCTGGTAAGCGGTATTATTGCGCTGCGCACGCCAACCACAGGGCTTACAAAATATGTAAAAAAAAGGTTTCTGTTAACGTCACTGAGAGAAAGTGGTAGTGAAACGTCCTGCAAGACCCTTCTCCTCCTACCCCATATACATGCTTCAGGTGTCTGCCGACAAATGTAAAGTAATTTTGTAAGTTATTTATGGTAAAATCATGTTGCGAAGAGACGTCAATATATTTGTGAACGGAAAAGTACTGGAAGAAGGTTGTAGGCACAAGCTACAACAAATAGGAAACGGTTATAAAACAGATGAGCAAAAGGAATACATGTAACTGAGTTTATGTATCCCCCAAATTCTCCACCTGGGTGAAACGTAATGTTGGGGTAACGTTGCAACGTGATTGGTTGGGTGCAGCCACCTGCCAAAAAACCCACAAACTAGGCTCTCAGTTGGAGGCATTGGATGAACCGAAAGCTCCCCTGTAAGACCACAAGATGCGTGACATGGCCTGGAATCAGCAGTAGTAGTGATATGTGAAAAGTATCTTTGTAATGGCTTGCACTATCCATTTATTCCCCCTTATTTTTACGCTTGTTTTTCGTGTTCCAAATGACATATATAACTGGAAATACAACAATAAGTTGCCCAAACCTTTTCCCAAGTTATTTACCCCACCCAGAACCCCGGATTCCCAACGGGTCCCCCTCACCGTGAGCTATTCTCGAAAGTGTTTTACCCACCCAGGACCCAGATTCCCAACTGGTCCCCCTTACCGTCTGCTACAGTTCTAAGGTAATTTACAGCTTAATTACAGCCGACCGACAAAATATTACTTTAAATTCTTGTTCGGCAAGTAAAGTTCTATAGAAAAATGTCAACTGCCATAACCTAGCCCACCGCGGACAGCCGGCTTAGATCTACCGGAATAGTTACCGTGATATTGAGATTATGCTGAAATAACTGTTACTTGTTGGCTAGATTTGTGTTGCCATACTTGACTCAAGTCCAGTGTCAGATAAGAGGTTTCATTGACCTCTGGTTAGGCAAGACTGCATTGCCCAGATTTATTTTAGGTTAAGGAAAGGTAGATTAGGAAAATAAGTTGGTCTGAAAAAGTTTAACAGATGGTTGCTTATTAGGCTAGGCTATGCCTCAATAGGACTTGGTTCTGAATATGGCATTATGTCAACAAGTATAACTGGAACATAATTGGTTAACAATCTTGTTAGCCATATGTTTTTGTTGGAAATGGATTAGAAGAAAGGTGTTCAAATTGCCACGATGAAAATACATGAATAATGTAAGGGAGTATGGGTGCTTTGTCAACATATACGGTACTAGCATTCATTGGTAATTCTAAGCCGGCTGTCCGTGTTGAGCTAGCCTGTGGCAGTTGACATTTTCCTGTGTTATTTTACTTGCTGAACAAGAATTTAAAATAATATTTTGTCGGTCAGCTGTAACTAAAATGTAATTAACCCTTGAAAACTGCACATCTGTACCAGTGGGTCACATATGGCTCAAGGGTAAATTACAGTATAGCAGCAGCTGACCGGCAAAATATTACCTTAAACTCTTGTAAAGCAAGTAAAATAACATAGAAAAACGTCAGTTGCCATAGTCTAGCTCCGCTGCACACTATTCGAAGCTTTCGTAAACAGGAAACAAAACATTATCTGCATTTTTAAAGATTCCTGGCAAGCTCGTATGTTCTGGCAAGAGGTAATTACTTTAAATTCTTGTTCAACAAGTAAAATAACTCAGGAAAACATCAATTGCCAGTCTCTCACAGCTCTCGCTAAGCGCAGAAAACTGGCAGCTGCTGATTGGTGAACCGAAAGCTAGCGCATGCGTGTCACGGCTTATAATCGGTAGTACTAGTAATGAATGAAAAATGCCTTTGGAATGGCTCCCACTATCCATTTATTCGCCCTTCCTTTTATGCTTGTTTTCGTGTTCCAAATGACATATATAACAGGAAATACAACAATAAAGTACCCAAACCTTTCCCCAAGTTATTTACCCCACCAAAAACCCCGAATTCCCACCGGGTCCCCCATACTGTTAGCTGTTCTCGAAAGGGTTTTACCACACCAGTTCTAAGATAATTTACAGCTTAATTACAGCCGAGCGACAAAATATGACTTTAAATTCTTGTTCAGCAGGTAAAGTTCTATAGAAAAACGTCAGCTGCCATAGCCTAGCTCACCACGGACAGCCGGCTTAGATCTACCCATTCCTTTATAGATAGCTATACAGTAATTAATAATTTCCTGACTGCACCTTCACATGTGCACCCTACCCACCTGTCCACCTTGAATAACCTTACAGGTAAATATCTTTCTTTACAGCTGCTTAAATGTTTTTTCCTCTCTTCCTTATTGTACAAAAATTCACTAGAGTGTTATTGCTAGTAATTGAAAAAAATTGTTTTTGCTGGGAGTCAACTTGCAAAAATGCCCTAGGTTTTGGTAGACATGAACCATGTATTTTTCCATCCAGTTATTGTAAGGTGTCAAAGAAACGAGCAGGTAAAAGTTACTGCTGCTTTATTACAGATCCAGGCAGTTTATATAGCGGCCGACTGACGCCGGCCCGCGAGAGACAATGGAATTGACTGTGACCTGAGGTCGAAACAATAAACAATAATATGCAGTGAACGAGTACAAATTACAATACAAAACATACAGAGCTACAATATGGATACAGTCTTGATGCCTGTGAATGAAGAAACATGTGATACACAATGTGTGACATTTGTATAAATACGCATAAAGTAAAAATGATTAAAATGCGTGACCTGGCACGTTTTAGGCGTGACTAAGTGAGCTTGAAGAAAATGGGAAGTCACCAAAGAAAACAAGCTCAGCGGAGACTTAATTAATGGTGCCGCCGAAACACTATCCTGGCGCCGCTGTGGTGACTTTACATTATCTTCTGTTATATGCATTTTTGACCTTTATTGTTGGCCCATACCTGTTTTATGTTTAACTCTGTTCCTATATATAACAGTTGTGAGTGGACCAAATGATAGACATTGAATTTTGTGTGAGGAAAATCAAAATGGAGTATACAATACTAACAGAAATGAGAAAATTTGAAAATAAATTAAGGATAGCAGGTTGAAAAATACTTAGTTCACGTATGTTATTAGTAACAAGGGCACAAAAAGAAAATGAAAATATATCCTTGGTAATTTGTAGTAATATTAGGGCCTACAGGGCTGGGGCTGAGATTGGGCGGTTGATAACCTCATTAACCTAACCTAATATATCCTAGAATGCTGAGATTTGCTTCCTGGTGGGAGCTGGTAGGTTTGTTCCTCACATGACTCTCCTTAAATTAAACCAAACACCGTGACAGTAGTATTTAGAGGGTTGTAATCTAACTTGTGACCTTACGGATTACCTGGCTTTGTTGGAGGGAGCAGGGGAGAGGTGTTTTTATCTGTGTAAACAACACTTGCACCCCTCCCCCCCAAAAAAACTGTAGCATTATGTACATGTAGCATATTCTTTCCTTAAGTTTGGTAGGTTGAATTTAAAGACATGACTTTCATGTGTTCATGCATTGTATTGCACTATGTAAAAACATTCAGAAACTCTACCATGAGCCATTGCAAAATTTTAGGTGGCTAAACCAATCTCCAAGATAAAAGGATAAGATAGTGCAAGGGTGATTTTATGGTGCATGCACTTCATCCTGTAAGAAATTGGCAGTGCACTCACACTTAGATAAAGATATGCAAAAAAAATAATCGGTGATTTAGAAAACTTATAAATCCTTCCTACTGTAAATGGTGATACCCCTCATTTTACATAAGGAAAAAAATGTGGCACTCATCACCATACAAACATTTGGGCTACCTAATTTAGCATTTACTAGAAATTGAAATACTGTACAGTATTTCAACAGTACTACAGTATGACATTTTCATTGTGTCGCCTGATTGTATAGCTCCCCACAATTTTTGTGTTTTCAAAGGTTGATCTGCAGCCCTGACTTTCCATTTAAGGAATTTGTTCTTCTGGTCTCTTTTGCTGTTGGAGACGTTTGGCAAGATATAGAGGAAAGGGCAAAAGACACTCACTGGTTTGGAATACTTGGCCCTTGACAACCCCAAATATTTATAGATGTGTCCTCCCAGACTGTCCTGCCTCTCCCCCTACCTCTTCTGCTTGTTCTCCCTAGGCTTGGTCCATCGGGATACACGTGGAGGTAGGTGAGCAGCACGCACTCTCTGATAGTGAAGGGCTAGATGCATGCGCCGAGTTCTACCCAGGTGAGACCACAGCACGTGCACATGGTTTGTTACAGCCTACCCATTCTTTGTCAGTTTCTGGTATGTCTGCATCACTGGAGCACCAGCAGAAGATATGGCTCTCTCTCAGTATTCTGGGTAACTTATCTTTTGTGGCTTTTCTGGACACTTAACATCAGCTGAGAGGTCCCATATTTTTGCTGCTGTGCCCACTAACAGTAGCCCTGATGGTGAGAGATACCCTTGCAGTATTGGACACAATGCTGCTTCGATAACATCTCGTGTTTTAGTAGAAGAGAATAAGACCCATGTTCAGGTCTTCCTCCGTGTGTTCCTCTACCCCTTCTTCATCACATAGAGAGAAGAAGAAGAGGTCTGTGACTTGAAGTGATTCTTGGTTGGTCTTTAATCAATACCTTGGACTTTGGACATGAATATCCGCCGACCAGTTCCCTGGTGGACTCGTAAATGCCAGGAAACTCGGAAAACTATGAGGTCAGCTTTTACCAGATACTGCAGGTGAAAATGCGAGTATTACCGTCTTCTATTTCGAAAAGCAAGAGCTCATTTCCACATGAAAATTAAAAAGGCACGGAAGGAATCTTGGACAATTTTCATATCTTCACTAAATTCAACAACACCTCTGACTCTAGTTTGGAAAAGTTAGAAAAATAGCAAGCAGATTTACTCCTTGTCAACCTCTTAGTTATCAAGATCAATGGTAGTGAAGTAACAGATCCGCAGTTAGTGGCAAATGAGTTTACTAAATCATTTTACTAATGTTGACAGACCCTATTTAGCTCAAAAAAGGCCAATGGAACAAGTAGAAATTGATTTTAATGCAACAAGGAATGAACACTACAATGTACCGGTACCTTTTACCATGAGGAATATGATTCAGCCTTAAGCAAATGTAGTGAATCAGCTCCTGGACTGGATGAGAGAACATATTCAGTGATTAAGCATACCTTCGAAAATACTAGGTTTTTCATAATTAAGCCTTATTAACAGAATATTTTTGAGAACATCTCTTCCCTAAGCTATGGGAGATGTTAAAATTACTGCCATTCATGAAACCAGGGAAATACCTTTTCAAGACAGAGAATTATCATCCAGTTGCTCTGACACCATGTTTTTGTAAGATCTTGGAAAAAATGGCAATTACATGATTGATGTGGTACTTGGAATGTGGTAAATATTTGTCGCCTGCTTGGTGTGGTTTTTGAAGTAGGAACTCAACAACTGATGTGTTGGTTCGAATGGAATTATCAGTATGTGAAGCTATTGTTAACAAGCAGCATCACATCACTGTTCTCTTTGATCTTGAGAAGGCTTATGATACAACATGGAAATATGGCATGCTGAGGGTCCTTTATGAATGTAACCTGAGAGGCAATTTGCCTCCTTTTATCCAGGTTTAAAAAAAAAAAAAAATAGGTTATTGCAGGTTCAGATTGGAGGAACAGTGTCAAGAGGTAGAAGTGCCACAAGGAAGTGTTCTAAACGTAACCTTGTTTGCTTTAGCAATCAATGGGATATCCAAAATAACTCCCCCAGATGCAACATACAGTATACCCATTTTGTTGATGACCTTTTGATATCTTGCAGTGACAAGAATGGCAGTGGCTAAATGTTGTCTTCAGCTCTGCATTGATAATTTAGTAAAGTGGGTTGAGATGAATGGTTCAGATTGGTCTTGGGTGTTTTTTCCCCTCATACTCCTTTACCAGGTTCTCATGCTTCCAACCTCGACACCATTGCCAGCCTCAAATCTAGATTTGACATGAAATTTGAATTTTTAGCCAACACAGTTATGGAGTTGGGTGCATCATTTAAAGCCTTTGTGGAAAGGTCTTCCAGTGTACCCAGTGTTAGTATTGCAGTGCAAAGTGACAGTGCTGTGCGTATTGAGGAGGTGACTGCCTGTCCCACCAGTGCTCCTAGATGAAGGTCCTGTCCCGCTCCCCTGGACCGGGGAGAAGACATACCAGAGGTCCAAGGAAGGCTGGTGGGGTTTGCCCATGGGTAGTCTCCAGGCTGCGGCAGAGTGCCACTGGAAAGGCGTCTCGTTTAGTGCTGATTGTCTGTCATCAGACTCGGGTGATTCTTTGCCCGACAGGAAGCGCCAGCGGCACTGAATTGTCGCTTCTCGGCCTCTGAATGAGCATTCCACCATTGTGGACAGTTCTTCTTTTGTTAAGAAGTATAAGGAGACAAGTGTCAGTCCTCAACCTTTGTGAAGCTTCGCTGTTCCGCCTCTGCCCGTCTCTTCAGTGTGTCCTCTCCAACCTTCTTGGGGCAGTCCGAAGTCTTCTGAGGTTTTTGAGCACCAGTGCTAGTGCCTAAGCTGTCTGATCTTCCTCATAAGTGCCCATCGGCCTCTTTTCGGTCTTGCACTCCTGAACGCCTGTCTTCTTCCAGGCGCGCTGCTTGTTTCAGTGCCACACTTTGCTACATCAGCCCGTTCAGCACCAACTTCTGTCTGCTCAGCACCAGCTGCAGAGCGTCGGCGCCAACCTTGCCTCTTTCACACTCGTCGACTCAGGGAGATTCTTCTTAGGCCGCACTTCGTTGTCAGCTTTAGGACCTTATGGGCTTCCTTGAAGACGAAGCCTTCATCTTCCAAGAGAAAGGACCCTTCATTGTCGCTGATTTCTTCGGATGAGGAAAAAGCTGAACTAGATAATGCCCCTTCATCGGCTTACTCCAGTTTGCTGAAGTTGTTCTTGGCAAACTTCCCTGACTTCTTCAAGCCTGCCTCTCCTGCATCACCTGTGTTTACCCTCCTCATGAGGAAACATTCCTTGGATTCTGCTTGCCTCCCCAAGCTAGTTAGTTCCTCCTCATTGAAGAAAGTCCTTCGAGAGGTGGACAAGTGGTTGACCTCAAAGAAGGAGCAAGGTAAAGCTACCTTTCCCTTCTCTCCTTATAAGCTCCTGAAGAAGCAGTACTGTTTTTATGCCACCGGAGAGGCTCCTTCCTTGGGAGTTTCTGCCTCCTCCCAAGGGGACTTCTATGGCTTGGTCGATGCTACGTGAAGAGCTGCATTCTCCTCAGCCAAGATTATGTTTTCCTTGCCCGATCTTGACCACCTTGTCAAGAATCTCTCTAAGGTTTTAGAGATTTTCGGTTTTCTTGACTGGGCCGTGGGGCCTTTGGCGAGGAAGATTGAAGACTTTGACCTTGCCGAAGATTTTGCTTCCAACTGCGTAGGTTCTTACTTTCCAATGTCCTATTTATGTTAATGGGATAAATCGCAGTGGGGCTTTAGTCGAGAGTGACTAATCAGTAAAGTCTGGTTTTGCTGTAATTCAGCTTCATACCTGACTGACGTCACCAATTACTTATCCACTTGTCTCTGCAGGTAACCATCCATTTTACATTTCGTTGTGAGGGAACTTACTTCCCTAAAGGTGTTAAGCAACTCAAAGTGTTTACAGTGCACTGTAGGCAATTTTCTTTGCGTGCCCTTCCCTAGCTGCAACCCCTTTGAACTGATATTCTCTTTCTTCCATGTTACTTTCCAGCCTCTCCAACAATTGATTCATAGTGCAACTGCTTTGAGGTTTTCCTCCTGTTATTACACCTTTCAAACCTTTTACTGTCAATTTCCGTTTCAGCGCTGAATGACCTCATAGGTCCCAGTGCTTGGCCTTTGGCCTAAATTCTATATTCAGTTCAAACTAAAGTGTAGCAGAAAGCATTATGTTTATGTAGGGACGTACAAGAGGCTTTAAAGAGAACTTTTTTTTCCAGATATGGGAGTCTCACGCTTTTCATTCAAGATCTTGCCTTGAACAATAAACTTGCTTTTGAGTTTAAACTAATAAAAGGAATTGTACATTGTTAAAGAATAGAATCCTTTTTCATTATATTTTCTTCCAAGAACTTTATGAAATTTATTTTTATATAGTTAGAAACTTGGTATTGATAATCTGCTTTGGTGACTGTTCGTCATTTTATCAAGAATCAACGGAAAAACGCTTGAGTTTTCCACATTTATTTCAAGTAGTTTAAATGCCAGAATTCGGAGTATAGATAGAAATAGGTGCTAAAGAACGCCAACTTTAAAGACCTTGTTTTGTCATTATTAATTGGTTTGTCGTTGTTCAGGTCAACAGCTGAACGAGAGAGGAAGGGACCAACGAATGTCTGGCAGGCATCATTGCTCCCTGGCCATTCATCAGCCGCATTCAGCTCCCCAAGTAAGGCATTAAATTAATTTCAGTGTATCTTAAGGAACCTTCACTTTTTCCTAGATCTTTTGGTGCTACTTTGGCTTGTTATCTATGCATCACCTACTTCGAGGTGCTAGTACTAAACATGGCGGAAGCGCCTTTGGACGCCGTGTTAGGTACTAGCCCCTCGGGGATCAAAGTATTATATACACCCATTTTTATGTTGTGTGGTCCACAAATTATATTAATAAACGATATCTTCGTGCGGCCATCCACTTGACATTTACCATACGGCGTTTAGTACCAGCACCTCGGAGTAGGTGACCCGTAGATAACAAGCCAGAGTAGCATCGATCTTGTTCATACGACAATTTCAAAATTTTACGACAATTTCAAAATTTTAATCCTATTTCGAAGATTGTGTTACTGATTGGGGGTTTTGTTTTCTTTTCAAGTTTTTCCAATAGAGAAAAACAGGTTTTCTTTAGTGGAGGTCAAAGGCAAATGTGAAAATTGCTGCTGATGTTTGGAAACTTGAAGTCTAAACCATGTAGTTGGTTGTTTTGAAAATTCTGATGTATCAATCTTAATTATTTCCTTTGGATGTAAAATGCAGAGGGCGTAGTTATGGCAGTGATATCCATTTTCTTTTTCAAGAATGTGTTAAAGTCACGCACGTTTCTTGACAGTTACTGCTGCAGTGGGAGAAAAAACAGTTTTTCCTGACATTAGCTGCAGATTATCCATATTTGTTCTTATCATTTTGTTAGATCAAGTTCATTCGATATATCTATCTGCATTTAATTATAAATCCGCTGTTTTTGTTGTACTTTTCTTGTCCACGTGTCAGCGTTCTGTTCTGTGGGCGGTTGCTGATTTTAGGAATTCAATGGTCTTTTGACTTAATGTGCATAATAATAATAATAATAATAATAATAATAATAATAATAATAATAATAATAATAACCATTTGTGAATGATTAAAATTTACGATAAAGAGCAATTCTAACTATATGGTATCATCCCCGGCATAATAGCGATAACAAATGATTTTAACTAACACCCCGCGAAAAACCTCAATAGAATGGTTTGGAAGGAATGCCCTACATCACTTACAGTGAAAGTTTTTTTTTCAGTATATGAAGGGAATACATTCGACTCAGGATATAAGGCGAATGCATTAGTCTAAAGGAGTTTTTTCCCTCCAGTATTTGCTGAGAAACTTTATGGCAGGGTTTTTGCCTTCCACCCTATAAAGGAGTTATTTCTTCTCACATATTAACCTGATACATGTGAACGGGACACATCACTTACAACACAGGCCCCCCTCGATTTGGGACCACCTTGACATGATGAGAGGGCTCTTGGACCCCAAGAACTTGTTCCCGGATTCGAGTCCAAGAGTCCTATATATTTTTACATATTCATTTGTTTAAAATTTGTGGACTTTTCCACTTTTGGTAAAATTTGTTGGACCTGATAAACAGGAAAAGATATCACAGCTAGGATTGGGTTTATATCCGAAGCTAAATAGTGGGAACTGTGGTAGGACCACCAACTACCCGACAATGTTTGGACCTGAGAGATATCAGATTGATAACTCAAAATCGGAACTATTCTGCGGGGCTGAGCCACTGATTCCAGGGAGGTCTGGCTCCAGGGATAGGACTCTCGGCATTCTATCCGGTTTGCCCATAATGCGATTAGGGTGGGGGTGATTGTATTCTTGTAATACCCTTGGTCCTAGCAAGCGGGTCTGGCTTATACTTGGGCCACTCTAATCGTGTTGTGCCATCCCCTGTGGGGTAGGGTAGGGTAGGGCGAGGACATTTGGGAGTCGGCTCTCACTTGTGCCACTGGTGGAAGAATAAACTCCATGAAAGGCTGCAGATATCTTTTAAGGTTTTCAGGTATAATTTCCCTTTTTATACTTTAATCTATATGAGTGGTAGCTATAAAGATTCGAGTACCCCTGTGCCTTTTGATGGTACCATCTCGGCACAGTTGACCGCTGGAACCTCCTCTGACAACCTTTTAGAAAAATCTAAAAAACATCCTAGTGTAGTTACACTGAAACCCTTTGCTCCAGTGCAGAGCAAACCAAAAAAAGGTAAATATCGTCTTGACCCAACCTAGACTCACTCCTCGGGACTTGGCAGATCTGAAACAGACAAGAAAATGGCAAAATGAGAAAATTCCTATTGAATAGACATTCAACTTCTAAAATGTCATTCAGACAAATAAAAGATCAGATGTGGTTGATTGAAACCACTACTAAAAATCAGTAAGAAAATTACTTGACTATAAAAAAATTGATAGTATAAAGGTACGTATAAAAAAACATTACAGTATGAACAGTGTACAGAGTACCGTAGTACTCCTGATAATAATGAAGACCCAATGGAAAACAATATATTACTGGATCTCCTTAAAAAGGGGTACAACAACGTGCAAGATTGTGAAATATACAAGATAGCCAGTAGACGGAGTAATGGTAAAACAATGAGAATAGCAAAGATGAAATTTGAAGGCCAAGAATTACCCTTAAAAATGAAAATAGTGGGCCAAAACAGAGAACTGGGACCGTATGTTCCAAAACCACTACAGTGCCAAAACTGCAGTAGGTCTGGACATAGAAGGAAAAATTGCGGAAATACATCTGTATGTGCGTATTGTGGATCTGACGAACATGCCACACAGTGATGTGCTGTGAACCAAAATGCGTGAACTGTGGGCAAAATCACCATGCAAGCTCTAAGGAATGTACAGTATGTATTATATATACAATACAGAATTAAAATTACTGCAGGCCAAATTGGAATTGAAAGTTAGAGGAATGCATGATCCCGCTAGGAAACGTACCTTTTCTACTAAAATGAGATCAAATGAAACAAAAATGGAAATAGATAGGAATAAAAAAACCCTGATAGATAAAGGTCAAGGAATAAGAACTACATTGCAGGAAGAAACTAAAATAGCAAAGGAACCAAGAAACGAATGCAAATGCGTATATGGATAATATTTGTTCAAACTCATTTCAGATATTAAGGCAAATGAAAGCACAAGAAGATAACACGTTTACTACAGAAATAGAAGAAAGTTGTAATGAACTGGAAGCTAAGATAAAAAGAGCCTTTAGAAAGAACTCAACCCAAGACCAAAAAAACAACTATAATTAGAGAGACATCAGTTAAACTAAAGACAAAAAACTCGAAGAAAGAACATAAGCCAAAAAATGATACGAATATGCCTTCGTCTCCTAAAATAATAATAAATCTGATGGAAACAAGATACCCAAAACATCAAAGAAATAGTAGAGGAACAAACCATTGACAAGGATGATTATTTAAAGGGAGAAGATATTAATTGGTGCAGCAAGAGTAAACGAAAAAACGACACATGAAAACACATGTGGATGCAATGGATGTTCCATTGAATTGTGCAACAAAAACAGAAGCATAAAAGACAGTTTAACAAACAATATACGAAGTTTTATGAAATAAGGAATAAAGAAACTACTAGTTTAGACACTCACGAAAAGGGCTGTATGTGCATTGGACACCTAATATGTTATAAAGAAAAACAAATAACTGTCCTAAATAAAATTTTTTTAAAAATGCAAATTGATGATCCACAAAAAGAAAATAACTCTTGAACGCACAAATGTAATATTTTCAATAATTTTATCATACAATGGAAAATGGTCTGCAGACCAGATTAAACCTAGGAGAAATACGAAGATTACTAAAAGAATACGAACCAACGATATTATGTTTACAACATGTCAACAAAACAATATCAACAATAGGTAGATATACCTGAGCATCAACATCACGAGAGGAAGAAGGAAATTTAGGTACTGCTATATATGTATATAACAAAGTATGTTTTGACAAAGTGCCTGTAAGCTTTACTGACTTGCAAATATCAAGAAAATATGAATAAAAAAGGATAATTATGTAATTTATAATTTATACAACCAACCTAATAAAAACTAGGACATTGATAAACATAAAGATTTACTTAACAATAAACCCCCAAAAAAGTTAAGTATACCTTAGTTTTACCAGACCACTGAGCTGATTAACAGCTCTCCTAGGGCAGGCCCGAAGGATTAGACTTATTTTACGTGGCTAAGAACCAATTGGTTACTTAGTAACTGGACCTACAGCTTATTGTGGAATCTGAACCACATTATAGCGAGGAATGAATTTCTATCACCAGAAATAAGTTCCTGTAACTCTTTATCAGCCGCCCGGGGAATTGAACTCCGGCCCATCGAGTGACAGTCCGCAGCTCTACCGACTCACCCAACAAAGAGCTTAACAATTTACCAAGGAACCTACATTAATAGTAGCTGATTTTAGTGCTCACGATCCAATATGGGACTATAACTGTACAATCTCAAATAGGGCAGGAAGTAAACTAGAAGAATTCATAGATTCTAACGACATGTGCTGTATAAATGATGACGAAATCAGCCTATATTTTTCAAAAACACAGGGAACCTTTTCCTCAGTAGACTTAACTCTATGTACAACAAGTATAGTTGGCAGATTAGATTGGAATACAGTTGATAACTTGCACACCAGTAATCATTTCCCAATATTAATTTCATTATTACAAAATATCCCGCCAAGTATGTCCCTAAATATAACATTTATAAAGCAGACTGGGGGCAATATGAAGTGCGCACTAGGAATATCCCACCATTTGAGTATATAAAAGATCATAATGAAACTAGTGAATTTCATGTTAATTTCATTAAAAATGCTGCTGATAAAGCAATACCAAAATCAAAATCTCATCCAACAAAGCACAAAGTTACTTGGTGGTCTGAAAAACTAACAATTAATAAAAATAAATCACTCAATAGGAAGACGATTAGATCATTTGAATAGAAAGTTCAGTAAAATGAATAAAACATTACCGATATTAGAAGGAACTTAACAAAAAAGGACTATATTGTTACTAGAAATTGATACATTAAAACCTCTATAGAACAAAATATCTGCAAAATTTAAAAAGGAAGTAATTCAAGGAAGAATCATTTCATGGAGAAAATGTGTATCAGATCTCTCTAATAATACTCCCATACAAAAAAAAAAAAAAACAATGGAAAATTTCAGGAAAGTAAGTGGTGCCCACGTTAAACCTCATAGACATGCCATATTAAAAGATGGAAAAAGAATACTTGGTCCAAAAGAAATAAGTAATGTAATAGGAGAAAACTTGGCAAATGTAAGTAGTGATAAAAATTTAGATGAACACTTCCGTACAGAGAAAAACAGTATGGAATCAATAACAATATATTTTGAAGCAATAGAAGATATAGATTATAACAGAAAATTTAATATGGAAGAGTTGGAATACACTCTGTTGAACAGCAATATATCTGCTCCTGGAGGTGACAATATTTGTTTTGAGATGATCTGCCACTTAGCACCTTTGGCAAAGCCTTACTTTTTAGAGTTTTATAATCATTTATGGCTTCGAAATTTATTTCCTGATGAATGGCTTAAAGCTATAATAATTCCTATCCCCAAACATGGGAAAGATCCCAGTAATGTAAATAATTGCAGACCAATTTCTTTAACAAGTTGCTTATGCAAATTGTTAGAGAAATTGGTAAATGCTCGACTAACATGGCACATTCGAGAAGATAAAATTTTGACTCCCACTCAATTCGGGTCACAATGTAACAGATCTACAATAGGTTCTCACTCTAGCTTATAAGACCATTATACGTAGAGGATTTGAACGAAAACAAATGACTCTAGCCGTCTTTTTTGACACTGAAAAGGCATACGATACGACATGGAGATATGCTATATTAAAAATTCATATAAAAACAGCATCCGTGGACATTTACCAAGGTTTATCCGAAACTTTTTGGCAGAATGCAGTTTTCAGGTGAGAATTGATGATGTTTTGTCCAGAACATTTCCACTTGAAAATGGTGCTCTACAAGGAAGTGTACTGAGTGGCACAGTGTTTACCTTAGCAATAAATGGTATCAGTAATAATCTCCCTATTGGAATTAAAAATAACCTGTATATGGAAAATTTTGCCATATATTATTCGGCATCCCGAGTAAAACATGCATAACGAATCATAAGAAGCATAATAAAAAGAGATGAATGGCCCTCATCTGTAGGCTTTAAATTTTCCATAGTTAAAACTCAAGCAATCATGTTTTATAAAAAAAAGAAAAAGTGGAAAAAAAGGTGAAGAAATGGATTTAAAAATCAGAAACCATAGTGAACCAGTTGGCCAAACAGCAAAATTTTTGGGATTAGTATTTGATACTTACTTAAGCTGGAAAGCCCACATAACATACGTGAAATCAAAATGTAAAAGAGCATGAAATCTGATTAGAAAATTACCGACATTACTTGGGGAGCTGATAGACATACCCTTCCTGTACTGTATAAAGCAACAGCGCTGTCTGTCATTGATTACTGAAGCGAAATATATGGCTCAGCATCAGACGCAACCCTGAAAACGTTAGACCCTGTTCACAATGAAGGCCTTAGAACATGTTCTGGAGCCTTTAGATCATCACCAGTCATCTTTACAAGTTGAATGTGATGAACTACAATTCTCTCTCTCCATAGAGAGCAAGTAACAATGGAGAGTGCTCTGAGAATTCAGACAAGTGATTCTCCAACAAAGAAATTATTTGAATTAAGAGATGTATTTATTAACAATCATCCATCACCTTTCCCAATCAGAGCTAGAAAATTGTTTGAGTCTCTGAACATGAATATACAGTCACCTCACCTTCAGGAGTCAAATTAGCTCTTCCTTGGACAATGAATAAAATGAGAATTTGTACACACTTGAAATATTTATCAAAAAGTTATTCATATACACCAGAACACCATAGACAACACACAATAGAGCATATAAGCCGAAAAGTTCCACATTACGCAATATACAGAGATGGATCTAAATCAGAACACGGAGTGAGATATGCTGCAGTATCTCAAGACAAAACGTAATAATACTTCAGGATTCACAGCAGAGCTGTGCGCAATTGCATCAGCCATAAAAATAATTGAAGAAACATCACTCAATAATTTTGTGGTTTTTAGTGACTCGAGAAGCGCTATAGAAGCTACAAACCAAAAAATAATATCGCACAACAAATTAAGTTAAACTTCGTAAGTTATATAGTAATGGAAAAAAATGTAGAAATATTTTGGATCCCTGTCCATGTAGCGATCAAAGGAAGTGAAGAGTCTGATAGAGCAGCCAGAGAAGTAGCTCATATGACAAGATCAAATGTATATATCCCGGTTATGGATTATGTAACAGGCATAAAGGTGGATATTACAAATAAATGGCATTATATATGAAATGAAGAACCTGAAAATAATAAATTAAAACAAATAAAAGTTGATGTTAGAAAATGGAGTTCATATCAGAGAGAGACATGCGCAAGTAATTCTGACACGTCTCCGAATAGACCATACTCGTCTGACACATGGACACATAATGAGCAGCCCACGTGGCCCTTCTCCCGAGTGCTCAGAGTGCAGGGTGATAATAACAGTCAGATATGTGTTGTGAGAGTGTCCAAAGTATAAACACCAACGAATGTCAACTTTTGGAAATAAATCAATGACGGAAATTTTGTCAGAAGCTTCTGCATTTTTCAGTCATTCCGATTTTGATGTTCATGAAAAGCTGTAATTTACTTGATAGAATATAAACATAAGTAAATTATGAAAATACGAAAACCCTTAGGGCGTTTATTGAATTAAAAAAACAACAAAATTTTAAAATGTTACTTATTCTGAGTTTTATTTATTTATTTATTTATTTATTTATTTATTATTTTTTTAGTGTATGTATTGAAAAGTGAGTAAATATATTTATAGTGTGCTTGTGTTCCATAGTGGAAGCCTGTTCCTTTGTGCAGTTTTTAGTTTAATTTCATTCATTCATCATCACACTGAATGAACTGTTTGGTCTCAGAGCTTGACCTCTGGCCTAGACTTGGTACTTTATTCTAATCCTTCGGGCCAGCCCTATGCGAGCTGAAAGTCAGGCCAGTGTCAGGTTAAACTACTTTAACCATAATAGTAATAATACAACACATTTACACTCCTATGCATGAAATTAACATGTTCCTTCTTACATGGGAAGGGGTACTTCTCTCTCATCATGTGAAGGCAAACAATCTTTCCAGCATATGATTTGTTAGTGTCGTTCTGACATATATGAATGAAATGTTTTCCACCAAGCTAAGAATAAATTCCTTCTTCAACATATAAAGAGGACATGATCCCTCCAGCATTTGGAAGGACATGCTTCTTTTAGCCCGTGCATGGGATGTGACCCTTCTATCATGTGAATGGTATACTACGTGTTCCTTTCAATACAATTATTGTAGGTTCCTTCTAGCTTGTTAAAGAGATTTTGCCCTCCGAAATTTAAAGGGAGTTATAGTCCTTGTGGAAAGTAAGGGGACTACATTCCCTCCGACACATGAAGTGGGTGTGCTTATTTCAGCTAATGAAGGGGTTATATTTCGTTTACATATAAAGGGAATGATTCTTTCATACATATGATATTTATAGTTCCTTCCAACACATGAAGGAGGTATGTTCCTTTTAACATTTTTCACCCAGCATTGAAGGGATAAATTCCGTCCAGGATTTGAAGGGTACATACGATTGGGATGCATGCCACTCAACACCTGACAGGATACAATTCTTTTAATGTTTAAAAACAGTCCTTTCTGTCCAGCATTAAGGAATGCGTTATGGAGGGGATACTTTCATTCAGGCATGTAAGGCCCCAGGCCCGCTAGAGCTTACGACCTCTTAAAGACCAGTTGTGCGACTTGTCACTGATAGTCGCCGGTGGTCTGCGGTAGTCGCTGGTAATCTTTTCGGGTAGTGCGACCAATTCCTTTCTACTTAAGCTTATGCTATGATAGCTGTCTCCAGAAGCGAGGTGTCGAGGCGTGATAGCCAGCTTCAAACCAGGTTGAAGAGGTCTCCTAAACCTGGTATTTTGTTTAATTAACCTTTGAAATTAACCCTGGAATTACCTGTTAAAGTGAAGTATACCTTAGTTTAATCATACCACTGAGCTGATTAACAGCTCTCCTAGGGCTGGCCCGAAGGATTAGACTTATTTTACGGGCTAAGAACCAATTGGTTACCTAGCAACGGAACCTACAGGTAATTGTGGAACTCGAACCATATTAGACCGAGAAATGAATTTCTATCGCCAGAAATAAATTCCTCTAATTCTTCATTGGCCGGCCGGAGTCTCGAACTCGGGCCTAGCAGAGTGCTATCCGAGAACTCTACCGACTCATCCAACGAGGAACCCGTTGAACAAGCTCGTGGAACATGGCTGGTTCCATCCTTAGGAATTTCATAAAGTCACCTTGCGGCTCCCTTTCTAGTTCTACCATTAAGTTTTCAGTTGCCGAGCTAAAAAAAAAGTATACCTTAGTTTTACCAGACCACTGAGCTGATTAACAGCTCTCCTAGGGCTGGCCCGAAGGATTAGACTTATTTTACGTGGCTAAGAACCAATTGGTTACTTAGCAATGGGACCTACAGTTTATTGTGGAATCCGAACCACATTATAGCGAGAAATGAATTTCTATCACCAGAAATAAATTCCTCTAGCTCTTCATCAGCCGGCCGCGGGAATTGAACTCCGGCCCATCGAATGACAGTCTGAAGCTCAACCGGTTCGGCCAACAAAGGGCTTCAGTTGCCGAGCTGAACTCTCCTGTTAATCAAAGGGCGGACCCAATATTGTCTGTCATCGTCGTCGTCTCCTCGCACGTCGCTATAAAAGCAATGCTAGCACAGCAGCATCATCATCTTGTTGCAACTGAAGTCGCATCTGCATTAATCTCCTTTAGCACTGCCACAGCCATTCTTGGATGCAGACACTTCGACTGCTTCCATCAAAATGAAACTATTTTACAACAGGTCCTTATTTATACCCCAACACCATGGGTCTTTCTCAGATCATCAGTGATCCAAACAGCCTTACGACAATCGTACGATGATCCTTACATATCTCCACTAGTGGCTGATAATTATCTTTAGTAGACGTAAGTGATCGTGCGATGGTCGCACGACTGGTCGGTGGTAGTCGCATGACAGGTCGCGGGTATTCACCAATAATCGCAGACGATTTCACACAATCGTTCAACCATCGTACGATTACAAATGACTATCAACAACCTGTCGTTCGATGATCGCAGAAGTATATTTATATGTAACTGCCAAGCGTTTTCTTGAAATAAGTCGCATACAATCGCAGGTGATTGCCGTTTTTTAAGGTCGCCGTGGTCTCCAGCGGTCGCAAGCCCTTGTGGGAATGGGGCTCAAAGTGATATGTTCCTGTATAATGTTCTTGTGTACTTGGGAAGTTGATACATTCATTGCTGGATACGTAGGGTTCTGTTCCTTCCAGCATTTCAAGAGATTTTTTCTTTATACAGTCCAGCATAGAAACTGATATGTTCCCTTATGTATTTCAAAGGCTTATGTTCCTTTATTCATATGAAAGGAATACTTCTCTCAACACATGAATGGGATACATTTCTTCCTTAGTATGAGAGGGTTATAGTTATTCTAACAGGTGAAAGGATTCATTTCTTCCTGTATATGAACGGGATATGCCCCTTGCTGTGCTTAGGGGTTTTTGCAGCGTCTCTTCGGCCCCTAGCTACAACCCCTTTCGTTCCTTTTACTGTTCCTCCTTTCATAGTCTTTCTTCCATCTTACTTTCCACCCTCATCTAACAATTGTTTCACAGTGCAGCTACGAGGTTTTCCTCCTGTTACACCTTTCAAACCTTTTACTGTCAATTTCCGTTTCAGCGCCGAATGACCTCGTAGGTCCCAGCGCTTGGCCTTCGGCCTAAATCATATATTCTACTTCTACTGCGTCCAAATTAAGAAGGAATATATTATATCGAAATATACAAAAAGATACTCTTCTAGGTAATGAAGTGGTACTTCCTTCCAGTAAATGAAGGAAATATGAAATCCCCAACATAAAACACTGTTGTTACCTTTCGTGTATAGTTGCATGTAATAAGTGAAAGGGGAGTCTTACCTTCTAACATACGAAAGAGATGCATTCCCTCCAGCTTGCGAAGGGATAAAGTAAGTTTCTTGGCATCACATTTTTAGACAGAAGCTGCAGAAGTAAATGCATCTGCTAATACACTACAGCACGAGTACTGTACTATACGTCATATATCACGCGTAAGTTAAATTTTTGTAAGATAGTTGCTGGCTTTATGAAAAGGCACCAATTGTTATTAAGATGTCCATGTTTTGACGGCTCTTAGTTATGTTTCATATAAAGGGGAGTTAATCTTTGAGATACATTTGTATTGGATAAATTTTCGAAACACAATTGGCCACCATACGTAGTATTAATGTTGTGTCTTCTACTGCAGAGTAGTTGTCGATGAGTATGTGGTTACTACTGAAATGTAATCTTTAGTGTTCCTCTAAGAAGTTTTCTTTGCTTACTATGTAAATTATACACGCATGATATGTGGTATAACCTTGTCAATAATGGTGTTATTTAAGCAGATGATGCTAAGTATTTGCATCGGTCTCGTCCCCTGATATAGACTTGTGGCTTCTGAATCGTGCAGCGGAAGTTTAGGTCAAATGAGTGCATTGTGCAGTTTTTGGGAGAAAAAGTTAATAACCGTCAGAAAACTCAAAGTATGAATGTAACTAAGTATAATGCACTTCAGTCCACCCACCCTTCCACGAGGATCTTCACCATATTGCTGAATGACCCTATGGGTCCCAGTGCTTGTCATTGTGCCTGAATTTCATGTTGCATTCCCTTCCACCAAGATCTTGTCATTTTCAGTATTTTCTCAACTGCATGCAACTCATTTAGGATTGCAGGTATACCACTCATGATTGCACTTCACTTTTGATAAATTCATCTGCAATTGCACAAGTAATCTATACAGAAAAAGCCTTTCAATAACTGTCCATCCCGAGAATTACTTTTTCATTTAAACATCCTAGTTTCATCCTGAATTTATCTTGAATTCTCTTAAGTCTCTTATTCCAGCTCCCTGGCACAAGCTTTCATTGTGAATGCTTTTTAAAATCTTTCATAATGCTGATCATCCTTGGCATTCAGTTCTTCCTAGACTGTATGATCCCTCACGCTATATTAACTGTGCAGTTCATTTTAACAGTCTTTGGAAGGGTTTTCCCTGCACGTAGCTGGAACGTTTGAACTTCGGAAGTTCAGTTCTAGTGCAAATGGTTTTCGTGTCGAGCAGACTCATGCGAGTCTTCTTTGTTCATTTTATCTTTTATTATTTGCCTCTTTTCTCTGTTATAGTTTATATATATGTTTATGATATATAATATATATATATATAATATATATATATATATATATATATATATATATATATATATATATATATATATATATATATATATATATATATATATATATATATATATATATATATATCGACTGGAGTTGTTGGAAGGTAATTGTGTCGAGGGGTCGAGGCCCGGCAGTAGCGATCCATTTATCACTTATAAATTCCCCTTCGGTGATAATTCCCCATCGGGGATATTCCCGAAGTAGCGTGAATTTGATATTGAACAACATTTGTAGCTTCATGAATATATATATATATATATATATATATATATATATATATATATATATATATATATATATACATATATATAGATACAGTAATATATATATATATATATATATATATATATATATATATATATATATATATATATATATGTGTGTGTGTGTGTGTGTGTGTGTGTGTGTGTGTGTGTGTGCGTGCGCGCGCGAGAGAGAGAGAGATAGAGAGAGAGAAATCGTTCGGACACCTACATACACGCGCGAACCTGCGCTGATTTATTGAGCGCCCTCCACAGCGCTTTGGAACTTTGCCGAACGTCATTGATGAACAGTTTTACATTTTAACTTTTACTTAATTTTTTTAGGTTTTAATGTAGAAGCTACATTTTTTAACATTGTTCTTACCGTTATTCCTTATAGTTATTTGTTTGATTTTTTATCCATTATAGTTATTTGTTATGATTTTTGTAAGTTCTCAGTTCGGCGAAATTTGGGTACCGATTTGTAATGTGTGTGTGTGTGTGTGTAGTGTTTGTGCAACCAAATGCCTTTTGAATTAATATCGTTTCGGCTTCCATCCTTTACACTGCTTTTTATTCTGCTCCTTCTTTTCCTCGAGTTTATTCTCCTATTTTGACTCTGGATCTCTTTGAATATTTGGTATTTATCCCAGTCAGTTACTTTGGATGATTTGAATAAGACAGGATAATCCTTGTGTTATCTGTAGGACTCTTAATCTAGGATTAAGGAATGAAAGAGCTTTTATTTAGAAAAATTTATTTGAAAAAAAAATTGGACCACTAAATTTTTTCCACTTTTTCTCCTCAATATGAGACAGAAACAGGTGCTCACGCTATTTTGCAAGTGTCTGGAAACACATCAAAAACACTTCACGCTTGAACTCATAGGAAATAAATTCACAAGAACAAATACTCACGTCTCCCTCCCCCCCTCTGATTTCGTGCTCAATGAATGTATCATCTTGCTAGCTTGAACATACCTTCGATATAATTATACAGACTGAAAACTGTTTTTGAACTGATTTTACAGACAGAAGAATGCTTTACGCAGTTCCAAAAGTAAATTTCAAGATTTGTCGATTTATGTTTTGGAATGTGGTTAAGGTTAAGTCTGTAGTTTTCTGCAGTAGATCGTGTTAATGCAAAACTTATTCATTTGATGATTGGGTTAAGGCCTATTGCGGAATTTGTCGAAATGGGCATTATTTGTTTAATGACTGTTAAGTAACTTATGCGAGAATAGAAAAGTCATGGTGTTTGGAAATCTACTACAGAATTTTTTTTCTTCAAACCTTAGCGTAAATATAGTCTTGCCAGGAACAACCTCCTGATATTTCAAGTTAAGTGAACATAATTGAATTATGATAAACTCAAATTTATGTCATTACATCTCGAACACGTTCTAGTACCTTCTGGAATTGTCAGAATTACGGCGATTTACGGAGACATTCTATTAATTCTTTTTCTTGAATATTTTGGTAGTAAATGTGAGAGTATAGTAACGTTTCAAATGTTACAAGTCTCTGAGGGGATTTGGACAAACATTTTTTTACAAACAAGTCGCCATAACCTTCCCGCGCTATTTAGAAAATAAAATGCCTTAAATTTGTACCAAAGGTTTCCGAGTAAGTTAATTATTTAAGCAAATGAACAACCATTTTTATTTCATGCAGTCGAGGTCAGCGTTTACGAATTTTGACTTCAACATGGATGGTGGACCTGATCTCATGAAGTTAACCGGACTGGGAACCACCTTTATCTCGTTCTGATAAAGTGATTTTTCTCTGCGCGTTTCTTTGATTTGGTTTTTGCATATATTATTTGATCGGAAAATGCGAAACTGCTTCTGTATCTGAACATTGAAAACTGAAATGGAAAAGTACATTTAGCACTTACCGTTACTTAAGTAAACATAAGCTCATAAGTATGAGAATCGAGAAACTGTGACGGGCTTTGCTATGAAGATAATGAGACATTATATGATAAAGTCGCCTTCTGTAAGCAGTACCACTAAATCATTCAAATATGCAAACCAGCTTTCATTTAATCAGGAAAGAAACCCACTTTCTCAAAGCCAAAAGGTTTTAAGGTCACTAAGTTAGTAAAGAAAAGAACTTTCACAAACGCATTAAATATTTTGGTTTTGTTTTTGAAAGTACCGAGGAAACCAACTTTCTGAAAATCATTGAAGGCGCCAGTGTTGACGGTTCTGGTCAGAAACGAACTTGATCTAGTTCTGTAACTAAACCAGCTGTCACTGAGGAAACCAACTTTCTGAAAATCATTGAAGGCGCCAGTGTTGACGGTTCTGGTCAGAAACGAACTTTATCTATTTCGGTAACAAAACCAGCTGTCACTAAACCTGCGAAGACGCCTGCTTTCATGAAACCAACAGAACGGACTCCCACAAAATCAGTACAGAGCAGTATCCACCAAATCGGCAATTGAAAGCACCTTCACAAGATCAGTGAAGAGCAAGACTTAGGAGACGAATCTTTCTCAGCTTCGACTGCTTTCAGAAATCATCAGTCTTTTGTTTGTTTATTTGGAAGAGAGAGAAGGAACAAAATATAAAAAAAAAGCAGTCGAAATCTTCTGGATATTTTTTGACTAGTTCGCTCAACTCAAATGCCACGAATGAAAACTGAATGACTAGCATGTTGATCATAATACTATTCACTGATATGCAATGTAATATATATATAATATTTATCTATATATATGAGCAGTTGCAATGTCCTAAAAGTACACTTAAGAATCCATAACGATTAGAGTAGAAATATGGAGATCGACAAATAATACTAATATTGACAATAATTGCAGTAACCATAAATTCTAAAACAACCTGTGCGGCTGAGCCCACAACTCCAAAACAGGGTGCAGAAAAGGTCACCACGAAAAGAGGGCAAAGGTCAGAGTTAAAAGGGAGGTGTTATTGCAGCAAATTAGAATATCACTCCTGATATGGACACAAAAGGGTCGCTGAACGGAAAATGTCAATGTACAAAAAGTAAGAAGGAAAAACACTAAAATAAAGGAAAGATCACTATAAAAAAGTAAAGGTTGCTCTTAAAAGGGCAAAGGTCAGTGAGAATAAAGTTTTATGGTAAGAAAAGGAGATTTCTCATGTGAAACAAGATAACCAGTAAAAGAAAGAAAATATTTAACTGTAAAGAGAAAATTTCGATACTAAAGAGGAAACGGTCACTCCTAAAGAAAGTTCAGAATTGCAAGTAGATAAGGTCAACAGTACGAAGAGGAAGGTCAGTCATAAAATAGTGAAAAGGAAATGAGAAAGGTCACCCTGTATAAAAACATTTGTAAAAACGTTCACCCCTTGTCTTCAACAGAGACCAACAGAGGGGCAGCAATAAGGATAAATCTTTCACACCCGGCAACACTATGTCTGTTCCTGAAGTAAACTCCGTCAGTTCTGTTATCCAGGACTGTGAAGTTTTCACAACTAATAATGTTCACACTTCGTTGCACTTCAAGACACGATTAGCACATTTTTCAGGTTTCCGAACCTTAGGGTCCAGTTTAAGTCTTCAGTATACCGAAATAACGGGACACGTTTGGTTCCAGTGTCTTCATCAGTCACATAAAGTAAAATTGATGTCAAAATAACAAAATAGAATTCTTGCGTACTTTTCTAAGTACAACAATTGCTCCCCCTTCGTAAACCTAGTTTCTGGTCAACAGTGCATTTTTCTAACAAAACAGAGTTTTGGGAATAGACTACAATAACCATTGTAAAGGTTTTTTTTTATATCTATAATACATAAACTGATACAGACTCAAATATCCTACTAGTTCAGTCATATACGGAATGTTTTCAATAGAGTTTGTACAAAGGTCGTTTCAATTAAGCCTACAAAAAATGTCACATGGCCACTTATACATGTAGCAGGCACGAGGATACAGTATTGGTACATTAGGAAAAGTTTATTTGTCATATTTCATTATCATTGTTTCTTTTCGTTGCCACTCATTTGTCATTTATGGACAAGAGTTCACACAGTGAACTGTTAAGTTGCTAAGTAAGGGAATAGTACTATAGTTGTTCAGCTGAGGGGCGACGAAGTCTCACAGTTCGCCATTGGATGACAGGGAAGCAGTTGATTGTCCGTCTTCCCCTCGCGACCCGGGAACGACTGCGATTGGCTTGGCGATACGCAGAACGATGACGTGTACACTGTGACGTCATAGCTTGGCAAGCTTCCATTGGTGGAAACGTCCGTGACGTCATAAGAAGTTAAGGTGTTATTGGTCGATGCTTCCGTCACATCGTAAGCAGGCAGTCTGCCATTAGTTGGAGCCTCGGTGATGTCATAGTTGGGTAAGGTGCCAGCGGCTGAGGGGTCGATGGCGGCGTAATTGCTGTAATCACTCGCGGGTGAGGGGAACACGAACCTTGGACAGGATGTCCCTGTCCCCTCTCCTTCGACGCCGAAATTAGCCGCAGCAACCGGTGAATTCCCTCCATCATGAGGAGGATGGTGATGGTGATGGTGGTGATGGTGACGGGGAGGTTGGTGAGGCAGAGATGCTGGAGACACCACCAGATTGTCTTGCAGTCGGTGGTCTTCCAAAATGGCGGCAGAGTTTGCGATTGAGATCGTTGGGGTGATGGTGGGCGGTGGGTCGGGGTTGGGGGTGGAATAGGTCGGGGTGTGAGGATGACTGCTGAGGTTCGGGGTGGAAGGATGCGTATGGGTGGGCGTTTGCGGGTGTGACATGACCTGGGTATAGGGGTGATGCGTCAGTGCCCCGCTGCCCAGGTCCAGTAGGGTCGCTGGTGGAGATCTTTGGTCTGTTTCGCCAACACTGTCACCTCCACAGTTGTTGGTTGTATTGTCGTTGTTGTTGGTGGTGGCGATTCCCTCGCCAGTCTCACCCCCTCCACCACCACCACCACCGGCCTCTCCTGCGCCCCCTCCGCCCCCGCCCTCTTCCAGGAAGCAGTCGCCAATGATGTCATCGATGCACTGCAAGAACTTCTGGGCGGTGGCCTCGGGAATGGTCGGCGTCGGCTCTTCCTTCTTCCTGAAGGGCTGATCGAGGGCGAAGATGTCGTGGGGGTGGAAAGCGTCCTCGAAGGGGAAGATCGTTTCCCCTTCTGCGCCGTGGCTGTCCATTTTGATGTCACAGGTGAAGTTGTTGTTGTTATTGTTGTTGTTGTAATTATGAATCTGCTGTTGTGCAGCGAGGTGCGATCGCATTGGATCCATGGGCGGGTTGTGGTGTGGCAGCTGCACGTCCGTCCAAACGCCCACTTCAGGAACGTTGGGCGTCCAGACATCTCCGTTGAATCCTTCCGTTCTAAATCCCGTGGGCGCAACTATGCCCCAGCTCTCCGGCAGGGAAGATGGAGGTGTCCAGTTCAGAGGAGGTGGGTGGAATGCTGGTCTCCCGGGCGGCCCCACATTTCTGTGGGCGTCTGCAAGTACGTGGTGATGAGAGGGATCCTCGGCGTGTGGGAAATAAGGATCGATGGGTGGATGGCTGTGAGGATGGAAGTTGGGGCGCGAAAGAAGCATCGTGGGCGTACCAGGAGAGGGTGGAATTCCACCCATGCCACCCACACAAACGCGCCCACAGCTGCATTCGAAAGGTGGGCACGAACATATATCAACGTTGCCACCTGCAATGTAGAGAGTCATTTTCTTACAAGTATTCTCTTCCATTTTGAAAGAAAGATGGACACTAATATAACAATGATATCTATTATTTGATGGCTGACAGAACGGGACAATCCCATGATTCTTTCTTATTCCAGGTGTGAAGGAAAGAAGGGAAAACGAATGGGGAAATTGTGGGTCCGAACCGCTGGAGGAGGTTATTCAGTTATCTTTACGAAAAGGAAGGTTTTGGGAAAATTAAAACAAAGTTAGAAAATTATGGGAGAGATTAATGCCAGGCTATATAAAATGAACTATATGATGTACACTAATGCAGATACGCACATATATACAAATATATATATACATATGCACTGAAGGAATGAATTACACATAATTTAATGAAAATTGCTTATGATATTAAGGGTTATAATACTGTAAGAAGTGATGGTAATGTTAATCTCTCTCTCTCTCTCTCTCTCTCTCTCTCTCTCTCTCTCTCTCTCTCTCTCTCTCTCTCTCTCTCTCTCTCTCTCTCGGAAACTTTTAACTGGGACTGAAAACTAAATCCACATAATTCTTTCTCGATGCCAATAGGAAATTTTGAAATTGGGTATTGAAGCAATTGGTCTTCTGTAACAATCTCTCTCTCTCTCTCTCTCTCTCTCTCTCTCTCTCTCTCTCTCTCTCTCTCTCTCTCTCTCTCACCAACCTACCGTTGATATGATCTGGAAGTAATGGTGGTGGCAAAGTCCTGGATAATTTGGGCGGAGGGGGCGCCAAGCTCATTTGGCTGGCGACGGTTTGGTCACTCCCCGGACCGCCGTCCAGACCGAGACCGCCATTCGTAGAAGGTGGTAAACTCCTCTTCACACCCGTCACCACCTGTCAGGAAATATTGGGGATTTATTATTATTATTATTATTATTATTATAAATGCCTTTGTTTTTATGTTATTATTTTTCACCCTGTAGAGAAAATTATTATTTCCGCATTAAGTATAGTTATTGTTGTTTGACAACGACGGCGCATTCAGGTTCTAAATATTTTTTACTTTTTCCTTACGTTCCTTGTTAGGTAATAGAATTAAAACATTTTTTGAAATATAAAAATAACTCGGTGAAAGTTTAGACCTTTCAGCTAACAGGTCTTCAGTCATGTCGCCGATTACAAAGTTCTTAATCTGCCGAAAAATCTGCACCTTTAGGCGTGGGTGCCTGGGTGTGTTTTATCAAGATGCTTCAAGAGAATTTGACGATACTCGGTAGATATGATTTGTTATTTGACTTCGAGGTGATAAACTTGTGGGAGAAATATGCTCAAAGTTAAGATGGTCTCCTTAGCAACAAATTGTCAACTCTGAACCGAGTTCTCTTTAAAGTTATCCACCCTAAGAAAATGAGATCATCAATGTATGTGGCAAGTTTCATCACCTATTAACTGCCCATCTACTCTTAAAATATCTTGTTGGCACCAACTGAGTCACTGCTGGAAACATTACATGCTTCCAGCTTAGTTAGCGAAGATGATTAGGTGTGAAGTCTCCCTTTCTGCTTGAGTTGCGTAAATTGATCATAAGTCTAAAAGGTTTGGAAATATTTCCTTGCGATCCAACTCCTGCTTTTCGAAACGACGCCGAAAACAGTTTGCGTTTGGAGATAATTGAAAAGGGAGTGCGATTACCCTAGAATTCATACGTGATTGAGTGGAGCCTTCAAAATAAGGTTTTCAAAATCTTTTTAATGGTAGTGTTGTTCATTTAATTCATTTTTAAATGTCATTGTCTGCCGGGTTCGGACTTGACGGAAGAAGAGGAAAAGTGGCTGAATAAAATCTAAGAGTAACCTACAAGAAATTATTGGACCGTTTCTTTTTAACAGTCAAAGTTGTCGCTTATAATGAGAGCAGCAGGAAAGAGAACATTCTAAAAAAGAAAAGCTCTATTTTAAATGCTAGAATAGAGATTTATAGTAAAAGTATTTTTCATTCCTTCCCCCAAGTCTCTCTCTCTTTCAAAGGCAAGGAAAAAACTCGGGTGATCAATACCCCACCCCGTAGATGGAGTAGTGCCGTCAGTACACCTCGTGCTGTGCACTGTAGGCATTACTTAAGGTTCTTTGCAGCGTGCCTTCGGCCCTAGCTGTGTCCCCTTTCGTTCCTTTTACTCTACCTCCTTTCATATTCTCTCTTCTTCCATCTGACTTCCCACCCTCTCCTAGCAATTGTTTCACAGTGCAACTGCGAGGTTTTCCTCCTGTTGAACTATTTCACTGTCAATTTCCGTTTCAGCGCTGAATGACCTCATAGGTCCCAGTGCTTGGCTTTTGGCCTAAACTCTACATTCAATTCAATCCCTACCCCGACAAAATGAATGCCACAATGCAATTGCGAACGGGAGGTCCTGGGCGAGGCAATCAGAAAATTTCTCTCTTTCCATCTCTGTTGCTCCTCTTTTGTAATGAACCTAAATATCCCAAAGACGCCGTTTGGGAAGTTGACAGATGAAGTTGATGCTCTCGTTTTTTTATATTTTTGTAAATGATCTCAGCCATGAATTACGCGATTCCAGAAGACTTCTGGCATGTACACAAAGCTGAGTAATTAACTCACAAAATTCCAGTATTATAGAAATCATGAGGATCACTTCTGAAACAAGAAATTCCTTCCTCCTTCTTCCTTGAATTTCTTAGCTATTTAGATGCTCTATTTTTCTATGTGTTTTTATCGTTCGAAATTGCAACGTAAATGTATTATGGTGTCAGTGTGCATAAACGCACTTGAAGACATAGACTCTTTTCGTTTGTCATTTGAAATTGCAAAAGTCTCTGTCCTTTATATAAGATTCATGAATACCCAAGTTGATTTTGTCATTCCGAAGTATGCGGAAACAGATCCCTATTTTTCTCTGTTATTTATGTCACATAATGCTGCCGTTTCTGTGTCCCTTCCCACCTTACCCAGAATTAGCCTTATCCCCCCAACCCATTCAAGCGTAGTTTGCGGAGGGGGGGGGGGAGGCCCGGGGTGGTTATCCTTGAGTCAACCCCCTCGATATCCCCAACCCTTACGCATGAAGAGGTTGAGTGTTAGTGATTACGCTTTATAACGGCCCAGCAACTCGACTCGACTGAGTCCTGGCTTGTGCTCGCTAAATATTACGGTCTCGGCTTGTGGAGATCGTTTAAATCTTGTTGGTTGCAAATTTGTCAATGAAAGAGTGAAACCATTTAAAATTGCCTTTTTTCCTATGGTATTTTTAAGTAAGCTTTAATAAATGTAAGTTAGTAGTTTAAGTTGAGTTCGAAAAAAAATAGATGGTACGGAAAAAATTTGGAACGGGATTCATTCTAGAAACCTTATTGTTTTAAGAGCAGATGAGGTTGAAGTGCAATAATATATTGTATATATATATATATATATATATATATATATATATGAATATATGTATATATATGAATATGTATGTATATATATATATATATATATATATATATATATATATATATATATATATATACATATACAGTATATATATGAATATCGATACGACCATGAAAATCTATAATTGCCTTTTTTATATGTATCTTTCTTCCTTTCATATTCATAAACTATGTTTATATATATATATATATATATATATATATATATATATATATATATATATATATATATATATAATATATGGTTTATATATATATATAAACATGGTTTATGAATATGAAAGGAAAATGCATATAAAAAGCAATTATAGATATTCATGGTCGTATCGATATTCATATATATATATATATATATATATATATATATATATATATATATATATATATATATATATATATATATATATATATATATATATTCCATTTTTCCCCACGGTGCTTATCGAAGTCCCGAGTGAATCCCACGGTAGGGTAGCCCGGTGAAAAATATGAAAAAAAGGAAAGCCTCAGAAGCATCTCTTCGGTGACTGCCAACCACATATCCCAACTGCCGTCACTTGTACACTGATCATAATCATCTTTTTCTATTCTGGCCTCCCCTTCCCGCCTAATTGAAGTAAACAGTTGCCTCGTAGTGTTTTACGCAACTTTTTATAGTCTTTAATTAATGATCATCCAAAGTCATATTATTCTGATGCATCTTGATTGTAAAACGTATGTCCCTGGAATGTTTGTGTGATCGTGCGTACTTTGAACTCGCCTAGAAAATATCGCGAAAATTCGTATCTGGTAACATGGTAACATCGGCGTCCCCATCTCGTTAAATGTTAGCAACAAAGATGGTTTAAGTACCGCCATATTGTCCACTTGTAAAATACTCTTGTTTACTATTTGTCGCGTCCTCCCCACCACCTCCTCCATGGGAGAAAAAGGTGGTAATGTAAAGAGATTATATTGTTATTCTTGCGATAGACTTCTTTCTGCTTTTATTCCGTGCAGAAAGCTGTTGAGATCAAATCCCATGGCCTCTCTCTCTCTCTCTCTCTCTCTCTCTCTCTCTCTCTCTCTCTCTCTCTCTCTCTCTCTCTCTCTCTGTATGCGTTTGCTTGTTGTCGAGGAACCTCTCATAAATGGCAAGTTCGTGGAAAAACTATTATTATTGGCCTGACAACAAATTAAAAACTTTCAAGCATTTTTAGGAATATTTGCATGCTGTTGATACTTTCTGCTGGTATTCACACTGCGTTGAACAGTATATACATCAGGACTGTGAATTTAATCACGAACAGGACATTGCTTACATTATTTTCCTTGTGCGAAACTTCCCGCATAAATTACAGTTTCAGGTTTCTCTCTCTCTCTCTCTCTCTCTCTCTCTCTCTCTCTCTCTCTCTCTCTCTCTCTCTCTCTCTCTGTCAAGTGAAGTACTCGCAGAGAAGTACCAAGTATATTATATTCATAGCATAGGCACTCATTATATACACTTATGGGGTACAGCATTCTCTCTCTCTCTCTCTCTCTCTCTCTCTCTCTCTCTGTCAGGTGGTGAATGAGATTTGAATCAAAATTAATAACTTTCCTACAAGACGGTGACATCACTGTTGAAAACATGGCTGGGTCAAATCACCTCCTAAAATTTCATGACATCAGGCTCCCAGTGCCACTGTGGAACACTCTTTAGCGTTGAGTTTTGTTATTTATGTTTTTAAAATGCATATTATATATTTGTATGTGATATATATATATATATATATATATATATATATATATATATATATATATATATGTGTGTGTGTGTGTATGTGTGTGTGTGTGTGTGTATATATATATGCATAATATATATACATATATATCTATATATCCATGAGATAAAGTAAATCTCTCTCTCTCTCTCTCTCTATATATATATATATACATATATTATATACATACTGTATATACTGCATATACTGTATGTATATGTATATATATATATATATATATATATATATATATATATATATATATATATATATATATATATGAGAGAGAGAGAGAGAGAGAGAGAGAGAGAGAGAGAGAGAGAGAGAGAGAGAAATATCAGCGCACTTCGACAATCCATATTATGCTTGTTTTTCTTTACAAAATTATGTATGTATAAGGAGAACGATTGATTAAGCGGTTTCCATAAGCTGTTATTACAACAACTGTGGTCGTCAACTCAGTGATATCCGATAAAAATATAGTCGCAAAGAGAGAGAGAGAGAGAGAGAGAGAGAGAGAGAGAGAGAGAGAGAGAGAGAGAGAGAGGATGATCTCATGCATAATTCTCCCTAGAAGCCTTGAGAAATAACTGTTACCCGTATATATTTTATATGAATATTGATGAGCTAACACAAGAATAAATGATATTTCACTTACATCATGCTGGTTGTTTGATAAGTCAACGATTACATGAAAATGATTACTGTTTGCTCTCTCTCTCTCTCTCTCTCTCTCTCTCTCTCTCTCTCTCTCTCTCTCTCTCTCTCTAACATACACATTTAAATATATAAATATATATATTAATTTGTGTGGATATAATTATCTTCATTTATATTAATTCTTTACACAGAATTAATATAAATGAATTAATATATATTTGTTTATATATATTGCATATATATATATATATATATATATATATATATATATATATATATATATATATATATATATATATATAGTATGTATATATATATATATATATATATATATATATATATATACATACTTTATATACATACTTTATATATATATACACGTATATAATATATATGTATACACGGTGTATATATATATGTCTGTGTTTCATTCCTTGTCGTTATTCCGTGAGTGGTTTCAGGTGAAAGAAAGACGTCCTCCGTAAAAATAGACGAGGGAGACAGGAGTGATGGAACAAGGTGACCGACGCTTCAGGCTTGTTAGCTGGCTCGTTAAGTGGTTAAGGATTGGGTAATTACGTTGTTAAGTCGTTAGGTGGGTATGTCAGCGCTCATTATCATAGGGTAATTACGGTATATGTTCGTTTGTCCGTGTGCACAGCGCATGTGAAATTAGGCGGCGACAGAATTGAAGAATTATTGTGGGAGGACCAACGTCGTTGCATGACGGACAGTTTGAGAGAGAGAGAGAGAGAGAGAGAGAGAGAGAGAGAGAGAGAGAGAGAGAGAGAGAGAGCGACAGGAGAGAAGGAAAAACAGTAATAATTTAATTATTTCAAACAGTAGAAGAAAAATATCACGCACACTTCATACACACAGACACTATATATATATATATATATATATATATATATATATATATATATATATATATATATATATATATATATATATATATATATATATATATTTATTCCACACCAAATAAGTAGAGAGAGTTTGGAGTCAGGAATTATGAAATAAGCCGTTGGAAACGGCTCATTGGAAACAACGACCCCGAATGGGGATTAAACCGAGATAAGTGTGTGTGTATATATATTCCACACCGCAATAAGTAGCGAGATTTTGGAGTCAGGAATTATGAAATATGCCGCTGGAAAAGGCTCATTGTAAACAACGACCCCGAATGGGGATTAAACTGAGATAAGTATATATTATATATATATATATATTGTAATTTATATATGATTATATAATATACACCGCTTGCAAAATGCACCCTGTTGTGCTTTTTATGTGCCTTAATAATCTTTTGCGCACTGTGCAGAACACGTGCATGTAAAAGATATCTGGAGTGCAGATATCTAGATCGAAGCAGTGTGTCAGGGCACACGAATCGCGAAGGATTGTGCACAAGAGCCCGGGAATAAAAATGCACAAACTCACCTTCACAACAAAAGGATAAGAATGAACTGTCTGGTGCGAAGTGTTAGTGGATGAGGTCAGTCAGGGGTCCACATACAATATAACATATATAACTCTCAGAGACCTTTTTATGATAGTATAATAGGGAGCATCCTTGCTCTCTCTCTCTCTCTCTCTCAGTGAACTTTGCGCGCCTCAATCTGTCTCCCTGTCTCTCTGAAGGTATTTTGCACATTCCGTTTGTGAGAGAGAGAGAGAGAGAGAGAGAGAGAGAGAGAGAGAGAGAGAGAGAGAGAGAAAATTGCAAGAATACTGCGTATCTCTATCTTCCTCAGTCTCGTATCTTGCATATCTTAGCTTCCACCTTGGTGTCTGTCTGTCTGTCTATCAAAGTGTATTCACGGGGGTGGCCCACAACTTCTTTTATGAATATACAAGCTACGTAAGTAATAAATTTCTTGAAATGTTATGATTTCTTCAGCATTTGGATTCCTCTCATCAGCTCCAGGGTTAGATCCTTTTCGAACCTTGGTATTTTTGATGAGACCCATCGGTATAAAGGCATTGAGTTGCCATTCCCGTCACTCCATTCACAAAATCCTCCATGTATCGGATACCTGATAATAGTCATTTCTGTCAAATGATCATACAAAATACACACACACACACACACACACACACACATATATATATATATATATATATATATATATATATATATATTTATTTATTTCTAAAAGTATGTATATATATAAAATATATATATAAATATATATACAAATATATATACATATATTATATGTATATATATAATATATATATATATATATATATATATATACTATATATATGTACACGCGTGTGTGTGTGTGTGTGTGTGTTTTTGTTTGCCTCCGTGCGAGCTCGCGCGCCTGTAAACATGCTCTGGCTTTCTGGTATTCAGTAAACGTGAACTAATAGCAGTCATTCCCAGCGGCTAGTTGCTTTTGTACAAAGCCCCAACTTAAATGGAGAATGAATGAGAGGCCCCACCGCAGACAAGTCCGTGGGAAGGGCATGGGCGGGGTGGGCGTGAGGGTGTGTTGGGTAAGGGGGTAGGGTAGAAGGATGAGGACCCTTTTCACTTACTCTTTACGATAACTTCCCTCACTTTCTCCCATCGGATGTGAAGGATTCAGTTTCGAGACGGTTTCTTTATTGAATGGAATAATAATAATAATAATAATAATAATAATAATAATAATAATAATAATAATAATAATAATAATAATAATAATGATATTAAAATAAAGTAATAACAATAATAAGTTATTATTATTATTATTATTATTATTATTATTATTATTATTATTATTATTATTATTATTATTATTAAGCACAATTTTTAAATTTATTTAAAAATTTTATTTATTTCTTAATTTTGCCGTCGGTGCTTTTTAGATTATTTCTCCAGTTTTAGCATTGAGATGTTTTACTTGTTAAAAGTCATTATTTTACTTCACTACTTTTTTTTAGCATTAAGAAAGCCACTTCTTATAGCAGAGAAGCAAACGATTAATTATTTCTATTTTGTAGATCTGGTTATATTAGTTACATTTCTCCTCTTGTAATAATATTCAGCTGATTTACACCGTCGCAAACTTTACTCAGTCTTTTGCTTTTCGGAATGATTTTTTATTTTTGTCTTTTATTTACTTCTTACTTAACCTCACTGAATCATTTTGTTGATTAAAACTGTGATTGAACTGCATTTATGGTCTTCCTTTAATATCTCATACTTATTCGTTACTTGGATATCGTTCAGATGCTGGTGTTTTTGAACACATTCTCCTTCCCTATTTATTTCTTTGCTTTTTAGAACTTCGCCATCGTTGCTCACCAAGACTGGCTTTCTGTTCCTTATCCCAAGAGTCCCTCTGACGTCTAGGCGTCCTCGCGGAGTTTTCCTCCGCCGGAGTGCCCTACGCGTCGGGATGATGCCCCGTTTGGAGGAAGTCGGTAATTAGCCCTTAACAAGCGCAATTAAACCATTCGGATCCCTCCCAAAAGAGTGGTAGCTCTGGGTGGACACTCCTGGCCCATGTGTTGTCAGAGGCGGCTCTCCGCATAAATCTCACGGAACTAGAGTTTCCTGGGGGACGGATTTCGTCTGTTTTTTATCATTCTGTTGTAGATGTTTTGCTCCTTTTTAAAATAACTGTTATTGTACCGTACAGGCAGCTTTAGAAACATCTTGCTGGTACGTATAATTGTTATATACTAGCAGTTCTCAACCTTTTTTTGGGCCATGCACCTTTTCACCATATGTCAAAATGTCAATCCTCCCCCCTCCCTTTCCAAAATTGTCTGCCTCAAAAGATGCATTCTAAATGATATGCAACAAAATACTAACACAAACACACAAGCCAGCGGAGAAAAAGCCCAGCGTGTCTTCTCTAGTGTGGACCGATGACCGATGCACACTGCTTTTTGTGTGGTCCTAGAGCCAGTTTGAGCCGGTCAGTCTGTGGTCACAATTCACCCCCCCCCCCTCGAAACTCTGAAATTTCCCCATTTGGGGGGGGAATTCCCCCCTTTAGTTAAGAACCACTGTTATATATCGTATGCAGATTGAAAACAATATCTGAATCAAAATTTTGTAATCAGTCGCAGTATTTTTTCTGTCTGTTGTAACTCTTTCGTTGTATTTCATAATTTTTGTATCAAATGAAGCATATTTCTCTTTTCTCTGTATCACATGTCATATTATTTTGATTTCTGTATTATTACGTAAAATTTTAAGATATTCTTAGATCAGAGAATGGGGATATCAAGCAGTGAGAGTTTTCTGCGCTGTAATTGAAAAGGAATCTTAAAATTTTTGTCGACTCTTTTTACATTATTCTGATGATGTAGTCCAAGAATAAAATAAAAACTTCAGACCTGCAGAGAGAGAGAGAGAGAGAGAGAGAGAGAGAGAGAGAGAGAGAGAGAGAGAGAGAGAGAGAGTTTTAGTGAACTTCTGAGTTTCTCATTTGGATTTTGCCATCGGTTTGGTTGTCTATATTGGTGCCAATTTTATCGGTAAAAAATGTTGCAGTTAATTGACTGTCCCCAGTATTCTGATAAAAGATTATACATGAAAATACCTGAACGGTCCACTCAGGTAGACTACTATGAACAGTTTATTTTTGGGCATGTGTGCAACCATTTCGCGGGGAATCCCGTGTTTTTTCCGTCATTTCATAGAATTTTTTTTTCTTGTAAATTTACCCAGTGCATTGCTTCTTACATTAACGTACCATTTTACTCGCTCTAATGTTTTTTTTTTTTCATGGAAATTGATATTGCAACTTCTGCCATGAAAGTTCAAGATGATAATTGGAAGGAAATAGAGCAGAGGCCGCCTGATGAGAGCAAGTAGGTCCTGTGCATCCATCCCGTGCCCCGACTGAGTGTTAGAGGAGAGCTAATCTCCATGCCAATGCCCATCTGGACCTCTTGGTCACAATCCTCGAGATAACTTTCCCACCGCAATCACTCCATGCCACACCATACCCGTAACCTAGTTGGGGCACTCTTGGGCATACCTCGGCGGGCCACTCTACGGCACTCCAAGAGTTCGCCCTCGGGCTTTGACGATGCCCTTCAGAGGGCCCAGAGAGAGAGAGAGAGAGACCAGATACCCTCTCTCTTCCTCATGCCCCCTCTCCCATCAGTGGGGCGTCCCTCCCAAGAGCCTCTCGTCCACTTGTATGGCTTTACGGGATAATGATCGTATTTTTAATGCCGCTAAGGAGAGAGAGAGAGAGAGAGAGAGAGAGAGAGAGAGATGGTGGTGAGAGAGAGAAAAGAGAGAGGAGCTTGTATTTAATGGTGGTGGTAAAGAAAAACGGGAGCTTGTATTTAAGACGGTAGAAAACATTAACAACTCTAGTAATGATAAATATATTCACAATAATAATAATAATAATAAGGTTATTTACCTAAGCCTCACTCAATTCAAGTTCACAGCCTCCAAAAATAATTTTGATATCACTGCGATCTCGTTATTCACCACGCATTATTTCCCGGATTCCCATTTAGCTGTTAGTTTCATATCATTTCGTCATTTTCCACTGGCATCTCTCAGAGCGGAGACTCCTTTTGACCGAAATTCTGAGTCAAGTGTCTCATTTTTGGGGAGCGGCAA